>NC_058135.1:96749725-96874644 GCF_016433145.1 Gracilinanus agilis
AGAGCATAATCAAACCTTACTCTCAGTGTAATCAACCCAGAGAAGGAAGAGTAGCTTTATTATCCATCTGGATAAAAAACTCTATCTAACCCTACTGAGAAAGTCAGAAGGGATAAACCAAAGGGAGCAGGGGAGTGGGGAGGCCAAAAAAGGGAGGGGAGAAGAAGGGGGAGGGAATTCATTTGGTCTTTAAAAAAAACAAAAAGAGGGGAACAACAAAGGAGGGGACAGAAAGGGAAGTCAATCAAGGGAGGGGATAAGGGATACCAGCTCAAAGCAAACCACTGGTGTAAAAGAAAATAGTGTAATAAGAAGGAGTGGGTCTAGGGGAGGATACAAAAATGTCAGTGAATACACAACTAACAATCATAACTCTGAATGTGAACGGGATGAACTCACTCATAAAAAGGAAGCAAATAGCAGAGTGGATCAGAAACCAAAATCCTACCATAGGTTGTCTACAAGAAACACATATGAGGTGGGTAGACACACACAAGTTCAAGGTTAAGGGTATGAGCAAAATCTTTTGGGCATCAAATGAGAAAAAGAAGGCAGGAGTGGCTATCATGATCTCTGACAAAGCCAAAGTAAAAATAGATATGATTAAAAAAGACAGGGAAGGTCATTACATCCTGATTAAAGGCAGTATAAACAATGAGGAAATAACACTGCTCAATTTATATGCACCAAGTGGGGAAAAGTAGGGGCATAAAGTATGTAAACAGATTAAAAACGAATATTAATAAATGTCTAATAAAAAAAGGAAAAAAAATAAAAAAAAAAAAGAAACTAGAATGGAGATGGGAGAGACTGAACACAGAGAAACCAATTAGAAGGCTGCTACAATTGTCCAGGTGAGAGGTGATTAACTAATGAGGCGTCCATATGAGTAGAAAGGGATGGAATGAGAGAGATGTTGTGAAGGTAAAAATCAACAAGAACTGACAATCTATGAGATGTGTCAGGTGTGGGAGAGGGAAACTGAAGGGTGACTCGGGTTAAAAATCTTGATGAATAAGAAGGATGATGGCAGGGATGGCAGGCATAGGGAAGCTTCTAAGAGGGGTGGCTTTTAAGAGAAAGAAAATGAGTAATTTTTTGGTCGTGCTGAGTTTAAGATGCTTACAATATATCCAGTTAAAAATTCCCTAAAGGAAGTGAATGATAAATTCTTAAGTGATTTCAGCTCCTTATACAATCAATGTATCTATCACAAACAATTCAAAGTAGAAAAGAGCTATTATCCCAGTATTCAGTAAGTATGGGTAGATAATTTATATAGTTCTATCATTTACCTTAGGGGCAGCTGAGTGGCTCAGTGGATTGAGAGCCAGGCCTAGAGACTGGAGGTCCTAGGTTCAAGTCCGGCCTCAGACACTTCCAGCTGTGTGACCTTGGGCAAGTCACTTGACCCCTACTGCCCACCCTTACCACTTCTGGGCCAAGGAAGGTCCCTAGCCCGGATGAAAAAAGGAGGAGGGTTGGGCGTGGGGCTAGCAACCCCTCCCTGTAAAAACTACATCTGCTAAAGAAACTGCAACCTAAAGTAGGGGCAGCTGGGCTAGCTCAGTGGATTGAGAGCCAGGCCTAGAGACGAAAGGTCCTAGGTTCAAGTCCGGGCTCAGACACTTCCCAGCTGGGTGACCCTGAGCGACTATGTGTCCCATTGCCTACTGGTTGTGGCCCTATGCTCCTAGAATGGAGTCCCAGGATAAAAAAAAATCATTTACCTCAGTTAAAAATCATCAAAAGAGCAGGTTTGCCTCACTAATCTAGATAATTATCTCAATATCTGCAGGAGTTTGGAAAAAATCTTGATATTAGTGAGGAATAGGGAGATTCTTTGAGATCCATAAGGAGAGTGGAGAGATGAGATCCATTCTCTACAGTGGTTCTCAAATTTTTTTGGTGTCAGAACCCCTTTACAATTTTAAAGTTATGGAGGACTCCCACAGAGCTTTTATTTATGTGAGTTATTTCTACCAATACTTAACATGTTAGACATTAAAACATCTTAATACTTATGAAAATAGTTTGACCTCATAAAGCCCATGAAAAAGTCTCTGGGACTCCCAAGGTTGGTCAAAGTGTATCAACAGGAAGTTGGGAAGAAATCTAAGCCTTCTCTAGTCATAGTGGAACATTTTCTAATTAAAAGCTAATTAAAAGTCAGAAAGTCTGCTTGAGTTTTGGTTCATCCCAATCACCTCAAGACAAAAATAATTTCTCTCCCATCAGTAGAAATGTTTTTAAATGTTGTTCTATTTAACAGCAATAGTACCAGTTTTTTATTAATAGGATAGGATCCTATTTCTGCCATATTAGATTTTAAAGGGGAATGCAATGAGCTGTTGTGCTTATACAAAGACACAGAGGTAGGAAATTATACCAATCCATTGACATTGCTTTAGAACTTCAAATTCTAAAGCAGTTTCTGTTCCCAATAAATAGAATTCTATCTCAAGTAGATAAAATCTAAGTTCTATCCTCAGTAGGTACTAGAAGCAATATGTTTTTATTATAGATATGCTTTGATTGGAAAAAGATGATAGGATCATAGCTCTGATGCTAAAAGGAATCTCTTAGGCTATCTCCTCCAAGGTTCTTATTTTAAAGATGTGGAAACTGAAGGCCAGGTAAGTTGCCCAAAATTACACAAGATAGTAAGTCAGTTACCTAGCATTTATTTAATTAGTATGTGCCAAGTATTGTGCTGTGTTGGACTAGTTCTAGGTTATTATGGCATGTTCCTTGGAGATGGTTTTTGGAGTACTTTAATATCATTTTTGTTACATTGATTAATTTTTTAATTATTCAGGAGATATCTTAATTGTTTAGAAGTGACATAGTGGGATAGAAAGAGCTCTGGATTTGTAGTAAAAAGAATATTGCCCAAATTCCAATTCCCATACTTTCTACCAGTATAATCCTTGCCCAAGTCCTTTCACTTCTCTAGATGTTAAGTTCATCATCTATAAAATGAGAAGATTAAAGTAGACATTTTCTAAGGTTCCTTCCAACAATAACTCCAAGATAAAAGAAAATCCATTCATAATATATTTTGTCAGTTACGGGTTTGTCAGTGCGGCACCATTCCACTATGAAATGCTTTAAGGTAAAGGGGACTCTGACATGAATATCCCTGTTGCCTGGAGGTTAGTTTAGCAAATATAAATCTATCATCATTAAAACAATGTTATGTAAGCGCCTATCCTAGGGCAGGTTAAATGCAGAGAACTGATAACAGCAAGATTTCCAAGTAAGTATCTTGGCTCTGGGGTAAACAAAAGCAAGACAGAAGGAAGAAATTATTTAATGGGACACTGAAGCACATGATTAAATAACATGACATAGTTGTCAGCTAGAACAAATCAGAAATGATACGGCTCATTAGGAGCAGAGTCATTAGGCCAAGATTGAAGAAAAAAATCCAGAATTGTAAACAGAATTAGTTTCTGTAGTCAGCAACTAAAGTTACCAGTGATCTCTTAATTGCCAAATCTAATAGCCTTTTCTCATCATCATCTTTCTTGACTTCTCTATAACCTCTGATAGCGTTTATCTCTTTCTTCTCCTTGACACTCTCTTTTCTCTGGGTTTCCATGACACTTCTTTTTCTGGTTCTCCTTCTATCAGTCTGACTGCTCCTTCTTAGTCTCATTTACCGGAATTCCATCTAGATTGTGCCAAATAACCCTTAATTGTCTTCAAAGATTCAGTCTATCTCTCTGTTGACTCCCAGTTTCACATCTTTAACTGCCTTTTGGACATCTCAAATGAGATGTTTCATAGACATTTCAAACCCAGTATGTCCAAAACTGATCTCATTATCTTGCCCAAAAAATCGTTTCCTCTTCCTAACTTCTCTACTGTGAAGAATAATCCTCCCAGTCATCCAGGCTAGATCTCACCTGTGACTCCACACTCTCTCACCTTCCACCCCATATCCAAATTTTTGCCAATTTCTGTTGATTTTTATCTTCATCACATTTCTACTACTATCTCTCTTCTCCTCTAATCCTGCTACCACTCTAGTCCAGGCCCTCATCACTTCATACCTGGACCATCAGCTTGCTAAGAGTAGATTCCCTGCCTCCAGTCTCTCTTTAGTCTAGATCAGTGGTTCCCAATTTTTTTTGGCCTACCGCCCTCTTTCCAGAAAAAAATATTACTTAGCCTCCTGGAAATTAATTTTTTTAATTTTAATAGCAATTAATAGGAAAGATAAATGTACCTGTGGCCACCACCACCTCCCTAGATCACTGCAGCACCCACCAGAGGACAGTGGCGCCCACTTTGGGAATCACTGGTCTAGTTCATCCTCCACTTGGCTGTCAAAGCAATGTTCCTAAAGCAGAGGTCCATTCCCTATTCATAAACTCCAATGACTCCCTAGTGCTTCTTGGATCAAATAAATAAATCCTCTTTGGCTTTTAAAGGCTTTCATATCCTGATTTCCTTCAGCATGTCAAGTTTTCTTGCAACTTACAACCCTCTATACACCTCACAATCCAGTGACATTGGCTTCATTGTTTTCCCTTGCACAAGATAATTAATCTCCCTACTCCATCCACTTTCACAGGCTATTTCTCACGCCCAGAATTTTTTCCTTCCTCATTTCTGCCTCCTGGAATCCCTAGATACCTTCAAGTCCCAGCTAAAATCTCTTCTTCAAGAACAGTGATTCCCAAAGTGGGCACCACCACCCCCTGGTGGGTGCTGCATCGATCCAGGGGAGCAGTGATGGCCACAGGTGCATTTGGGGGCAGTGAATAACTGTAAGGGGGCTGTGAATAACTGTAAGGGGGTGGTGATAGTATGTGACAAGGAGCGCTAAGTAATATTTTTTCTGGAAAGGGGGCGGTAGGCCAAAAAAGTTTGGGAACCCCTGTTCTAGAAGAAGTCTTTCCTAATCTCCTTTAATTCTAGTACCTTTGTTGATTTTTCATATATATAAAATGCATAACAAATACTTTTTGATTTGACAACCAACCAAATAAGTCTATAAGCATGTATCATGTAGAAAAGACTACAAATTTCTATCCATTTTGTTATTTTCATGATTTCCCGTTACTTTCTTCTCCCCTATCAAATTGTGATAACTAATAAGTAATTCATTTCTTAATTGACAGTTTAGGTATATGAAAGCCCTACCAAAAAAAAGTGAAAGGAGTCAAATCCTCTTTTCCAAGGAAAATTTCCATAGCTGCAAATAAATTCTTTCCAGTAACACTATCCCACTTTATTTGATGAAAGACCATCTAGCAGTCATCAGAGAATCATAGAAGATTAAAATCTCAGAACCATAAAGGACCTTAGAAATATAATAGTACAACCATATTCCTCTCTCATTATTTGAGTCCAAGTCCCTATCAATTTCTTACCCTTCCCCACATTTTTGAAAACTGTAGTCTAATACCATTCCTTCTTCATGGGTTTGGCACATATATATTTTCTCTTTGTTTTCATAATTATGTTCAGATGAGGTGAGATTTCTAAAAAATACTAACTTTGTATTTATACATGATCTTTACCTTTCTGAATTTTCTTTTGCTTATTGAGTTTGCATCAAGTGCTCTGTTCACCCTTGACTTCTTCAGGGGAACTGATTAAAATTCTTCTCTTTTGCTAATTTTTTTTTCATTAATTGTGAATCTCAATTTTTCAGAATGTTATTTTAATGTGCAAGTAAATTTCTTTTGTTCTTTAGAATATTATATTCTAGGTATTTCTTTTATTTCTCATGGATGAAGAATAGTCTTCTGTGACTTAAGCTTTTTTCCTTGGGATATTACAGGGCCTCTTGATGGTTGTTTATGTAAGATTGGTTGTCCTGTTTTGAAATTTGTAACTTGAACACAATCAAACTGTGTGAGTTGAATTTGGAATTACTCTTATAAATTATCTGTTAATTTGTGTTTTGCCTTCTTTTTTGAATATAAATGGTTTTCTTGTATGATTTCTTATACTTGTTGCTCCATTATGTTCTTCTAGAAAACTGATAATTCTCAAATTGTCTTAATGTATTTCTGTCTTAAAAGTTGCTTTGGCTCATAGAGATCACAGGTATTCTTCAGATCTTGATATCTTTTGATTTTATTCTAATATTCTTTCTTCCACTAAAATGCTTTTTAGTTTTGAATCTCCTCATATTTTTCAAAGGTAGTGTTTTAGATAGATGCTCCATTGTTTGTTCTAAAATTAGCAATTCTTCAGAAACACTTTTTAGTTTTTTCTCTGAGAACAATACTTTCATCTTATTTCTTCCCTTATAGTGATATCTATGAAAACATTTTAGATATTCTTAGGGGCATATGGAGTGTTCAGGGAGAACTAGCACCTCTAGTAGAGGGCTTACCCAGATCTTTTCAGGATTTTTCATACACTTTTGGCATCTACATTTCCCTCAACTCCCACCTGTGGCTCTAAGAAGATGTAGCATGCTTAACAGTCATATCTCAGTAAAACTGACTCAGCAGATGGGCTAAACCATTTTGAGGATTACCAAACAGACCTTAAACTTGTCTGTGAAGTAGAGAGATCTATCCCAATCTTGTGAAGACTTCCTTCAATGGATGGGGTGGATAAGACTCATTTGCTCCCACAGCCATGAAGGTGGCAGAAGCAGGATCTGTGGAGTGCTTTGTGCTTATTCAGACATCAAAGAGACCAAGGTTACCCACTGCATCCTGTGCCAATGCCAGTAGCCCTGACTTTTGTCTTCAAAGTCTTTGGGAAGGCTGATGACTTTTGTGCTAATCTGCCTCACTTATACTGCATTCATACACAAGTCAAGACATTACCCTGTGAAATCACTGCTCCTCTTTGAGAATAAAGGACAAACAGATGTTCTTATAATTGTTCTATTACCATTTCTATGGCTTATGTTATCATTGTTCCAGTATTAATCCTTTTTCCAAGATTTTTGTATTATTCTCTTTTATTCCATATATTATTTATTAAATTGGGGTCTCTTTTTGATAGATTACTTTTCAGTCTTTCTATAGGTATTTCTGCGAAATTCTTCATGATAAATCTTTTCCTTTCATCTATTTTTTGTTGTTTTTCTATTTTATTTGGCATATTCTCAGAATCTTAGGAAAAGAATGATAGCTAGGCTTAGGCATGACCTCTCATTCAGACATTTGCCTGAAGTATATCCCTATTAAATGTCATATTATTAAACTCAGCCCATTACTTCATCCTGTCAAGATCTTTTAGAATCCTGATTGTCATCTAACATATTAGCTATTCCTCTTACCTTCATTTCATCTGAAAATGTAATGAGAATGACATCGAAACCTTCATATTAAGTAGGTGATAAAAATGATGAACAGAAAAAGGCCAAGTAAAGAATCCTACACATTCCACCAGAATCCTCCCTCTTGAAATTAATACATTACTAACCAGAGGCTGAGTCCAGACATTCAACATGTTCTGACTCTATCTACCTATAACTTCATTTAAGTCACATACATCCAACTAATCCACAATGAAGGTATTAGATTGTGGCAAATCATTTGCTAAAATACAGATATAGCATAGTATGACTCAGTGTCTTAGTAACACAATGAAAAATAGAAAAAGACTAATCTGACAAAACTTGTTCTTAATGAATCTATGCTGTCTTGAAATGATTGACTCTTCTATGAATTGTCACAAACTAGCCCCTTAATAAGGACTTCTAGAATTTTTCAGAGTTTGACAGAAACTACTGACCAATACTTTGAAGAATTCACTTTTCAACCATATTGGAAAACTGAGATGAGATTTGCTCATCTTGAATTCCCGAACCTCTTCTCTGGTTCTAATTTTTGTAAGATTATTTACAGTTTAGCTATTCATCAAGTGGAGCTGCAAGTTCTGCCAGTATCTTGGACTACATCTTGTCTGGGCCTCGTGATTTGACTCATTCAAGGAAGCTTCGTGTTATCAGCTCATTTATCTTTAGTTTCAACTTTCTGTTAACCTTTTTTTGTCCATTTTGTCTCAGTCTCAAGGTCATTCCAGTGAAGAAGTCCTCTATTTGCTCCATTTTATTCACTAATCATTAAAAATTTTAAAAAAACATAGCCTGACATCCATTAGAAGAGAAGGTGATTCAAGGAAGCTTCAATGCTTGTGGTGGCAAAAAACTGGAAAGGGAGGGTTTGCCCTTCAATTGGGGAATGGCTGAACAAATTGTGGTATATGCTGGTGATGGAATACTATTGTGCTCAAAGGAATAATAAACTGGAGGAATTCCATGTGAACTGGAAAGACCTCCAGGAATTGATGCAGAGCGAAAGGAGCAGAGCCAGAAGAACATTGTACACAGAGATCAATACACTGTGATAAAATAGAATGTAATGGACTTCTGTACTAGCAGCAATGCAATGACCCAGGACAATTCTGAGGGATTTATGGAAAAGAACGCTACCCACATTCAGAGGAAGAACTACAGGAGTGGAAACAGAAGAAAAACAACTGCTTGAACACATGGGTTGAGGCAAACATGATTGGGGATGTAGACTTGAAACTACCACACCAATGCAACTATCAACAATTTGGAAATAGGTCTTGATCAATGACACATGTTAAAACCAGTGGAAATACACACCAGCCATGGTGGGGGGGAAAAGGGGAAAGTAAGAGCATGAATTATGTAACCATGTTAACTTTTCAAAAAAATAAATATTAATAAATGTTAAAAAAATAAAAAAATAAAACAAAAAAGAAAACTTCAATGCAATGTTTCTCTTCACATATTAGTGTAAAAGAGGTTGAGAACATATTTTTTCCACAAATACTTCATGAGGAGGGAGATGATACTCATAATAAATGATGTAGTTTGTGAACTGTATTTTGAATACTTCAATAACTATGAAGCCTGCCAATACGTGCATTCAACTTGCTTTTGCTGTTTCTCCCTTAAGAGCATTTCTTGTAACTCTCAGGGGAATTTAGAAAATTTTTAAAAGAAATATAGAAAATATTTTAAAGTATTTTTCTCAACACATATCACTTACTTCACAATATGCCTGTCTCATAAACCTTGTACAGTGAAGATCTTGAAACTCTGGCTTCTTCCAGATTAAATGACAGCAGTTGGATATTTATATAATTCATAGGAAAGCCATTTTTCTTCTTAATGAAAACATTTATGTAAGCATAACTGAGAATATTTTGTCATTGGTCAGTTATTTGACTGGGAAATACTTTAGCAGGATAAAATATTTAAATAATATAAAATAAATCTATTTTTTAAATCATTTAATATACAAGGAAATAAATTTACACTGTTTTACCTCATCAGAAGTGGAGTAAACAGAAGAAGGATATAAAGAAATGACAATGATGAAAGCACAGGAGGCATCAATAAAGTTGATTTTTTAAAATTATTTCAAAATTTATATGTGTTATTGCTTTGTTAGAAACTATTTCTCCAACTTCACTAGAACTAGGCATGGTTAAATCACTGTAGCAAAAATGGTTCCATCATGCTCCCTTTTCTTTTGTTTCAAAATTCTACTTTTTTTTATTTTCAGAATCACATCTTACCCAGGCTTATAGAAATTGTCTCTGCAATCACAGGCTTGACAATCTTGAGTTGAGAGTCATCATTTAAAACCTTCTAGAGGACCAATCTTCCTCTTCTTTCCAATTTCCATGTGCCTATTAACAGCCCTGTCTGCTCATTCTCCCATGACTACTACACTTGACCTTCCTCTTTCAGATTCCACCATTTGTGAATTTATCAGCCAATGAAATTGAAAGTAAAGTGAAAGTGTCTGAGCTGCTGCAATTAGTGTTGATGAAAGGTTAGGTTTCCTGATCATTAAGTTCTTTGGCTGAAAGAAGCCATCACTGAAGCTAGGCAAAGGATTAGCACCCCATAGCTTCCTACTCTCATTCCCAAACTCAAAAATGCAGAAGTATTTTCTACATTTGTAAATAACAGTGATTGTCTCCCTTGCCTCTCCTTTCTCTGAGGAGATGTTGTGATGGCTCCTAGCCCCATTTTGTCTTAATGAGCACCTTTATTTACTTTACTTTCAGCTCCACATCTTGCTAAGTCATACTAATTGAACTTGGTGCTAAAACAAAACATTTTTATTCTACTTTTTTTACTATGAACTTAAAAATCATTAATGAAGACAATATTCTAAAGCCCAAAACATAAGGTGATTATGAGAAACGACCTCTGTTACATATGATTTTACAGAAATGTAAACCTATAATTTAGCAAGCTGATAAAATGGCTCAATTTATGCCCCCTTCTGTGCATTTTTGTTTCTTGCTGTGTTTTTAAAATATATTAAAACCCTTTTGTGTATGTGTATATATATATATTTATCACCATGCATTAACCGTTCTCTAAAAGATAAGTAGCCAAAGAATATGAATAGTAAATTCTCAAATGAAGAAACCAGCTATTAAAAACTATTCCAAAATGTTCCAAATCAATAACTCCTAGAGAAAAGCAAATAAAAACAACTCTAGAGTTTTATCTCATGCCTACCAGATTGGTAAAAAATAAAAAAAAAAATAATAGTGGTTGGAAGAACTGTAGGAAAATAGGCACACCAACACATTATTAGTGTTACTATGAATTACTAACCATTCTGGAAGACAATCTGTGACCTAAAAGATAACTTTTTTTTAATACGTGTTTTTAATCTGTATTGATCCATTTGTCTATATATATTATATATGTAACTGGCTTGTCCCCAAGTCTAGATCTAAAATAATTTACTTACTTACTTACTTACCAATCAAACTCTTTAATTCAGTATTGACTTGTGGATTGGGAAGGCATCTCAACCCATCACATTTGACACTATTTAGAGAATAGAAAAAAAAAGAAATTATTTTCCCACTTTTCAAAAGGTTAACCTGGTAAAATGGGGATGGTTTTAGAGTAATATATGCAATTTATACAATCTAAAGAGACATGATAGTATTTTACTTTATAACTAGCTAAAAAGCCAAGAATCATCTCAAAAATGAAGAGTTTATTTAACTCATTCTCTTCAACTTCAATTAGGATAATATCGTGCTTTAAACAATATTTAACAAATTCTTTCTGATGATGATATGTAAGATCCTTGGTTGGATTAAATTCAAGAAATCAAATCAAACCAAAAAGCATTTATTAAACACCTACTATGTGTAGGGGCAGATGGAAGGCTCAGTGGATTGAGAGCCAGGTCTAGAGAAGGGAGGTCATAGGTTCAAATTTGGCCTCAGACACTTCCTAGTTGTGTGACCCTGGGCAAGTCATTTTACCCCCATTGCCTAGCCTTGCCACTCTTCTGCCTTAGAATCAATATTCATTCTAAAAAAAGTAAAGGTTTAAAAAAAACACCTACTATATGCCAGGTACTCTGCTAGGTTGTAGGGACACAAAAGCAGAAAATAGGCCCTGCTTTCACAGAACTTGCATTCCAATGGAGGAGACAAGCAATAAGCTATGTATAAATACATGGGATAAACTGGAGATAATCAATGGAGTTAAAACATTGCCCTTAAAAGAGGAATCATAGAAAGCATCTTGTAGAAGGGGGGATGTTAGGGAAAGCTTGAAAGAAGCCAAGAGAAGCCAGCAGCCAGAAACGAGAAGAGAGAAAATTCCAGGCATGAGGACAGCCAGTAAAAATTCCTAGAAATCAGAGCGTCTTGTGCAAAGATCATCAAGGAGGTCCATGTCACTGATTCACAAAGTATTTAGAAAAGAATACATTTAAGAAGTCTGAAAAGGCAGGAAAGAACTAGGTTACAAATGGCTTTAAAAGTAAAACAGAGGATTTTCCTATTTGATCCTGCAAAAATCATAGGGAATCATTGAATAAGGAGGTTATATATGGTCAGGTCCCTCCTTTAGGAAGATCATTTTGACAGCTGAGTGGAGGATATTCTAGAGTAGTAAGAAATTTATGGCATTTTTCCAAATGAATTTGTTATTTTTTTTCTATTCAATATTTTTTTGGTAATTAAATTGGTATGGCATTGAATAAATAGATTAGATTAGGAAGTGTCAATTGTATTTTTTGGAAACCCAAAGTTTGCCCCTGCCACTTGGGAATTTGCCTTAAGGGAAGTCCCAAATTTACCTTGACTTAGACTGAACAATGGACCAACAAGCAACCATTAAGTGTCCTGAATAGGAGTGATAGAAATGCTCAAAAACTTAATAACCCTTTTTGTCTTAGAAGTTTGCCGGTTTGTTTCAGAGATCCATTCCCAAGAAGACCAACACCTGGCTGGAACCATTGTTTTGTGTCCATTGCAGGTTAGACCACTCCCAGATACCCTAGCCACTGGCTACATTCACTTTCCCAGGCCTGCTTGTAGCCACTGAGTATGTGTTTTCTGTCCTTAATTCCCCAAAAGGTATATAAGATCCCTATGTTCTATTATTCTTTGGAAAATCAACTTTGGTGGTGCATTTTCCAAGAGACATTCTTGCCAGAGTCCCACAGCTTTGGCTCTGGTGTTAAGTGCTTGCCTCGTGTGGAGGCTGAATATTGAACACTGTCTCTAGTCCTGATTAAAGATTTGGTCTTTCTGAGTACTTTAGTGGTTCTGTGTTTTTCCAAGCGGACAGTAGATTTCTCATTTTAATTATATTGGCTCTGCCCATCCATGAGCAACTAATATTTTTCTAATTCTTTAAATGTTTTTATTTGCATAAAAAGCATTTTATAACTGTGCTCATAATTTCTGGATTTGTTTTGAAAAATATATTTCAAGGTATTTTATTCTATATATGATTGATTTAAATGGGTTATCTCTTACTATCTCTTCTTGTAGGACATTATTAGTAACATTTTGAAATGCTGATGATTTACATGGATTTATTTTATATCCTGATACTTTGCTAAAATTATTTATAGTTTTAATTAATTTTTAGTTGAATCTCTAGAATTTTCTGCATACATCATCATATTATCTGCAAAAAGGCAGTTTTATTACTTCTTTGTCCATTCCAATTTCTTTTTTTCTCTTATTGCTATTGCTAGCATTTCTAGTACAATATTAAAAATTATCTTTTGTAAATATTTAGTAATTGTGAGTGTTACAGTAATTGTAGGGGCAGTTGCCAGATTGTATCTCTTCACAACTCCTGAGATTTTGGAAACATGAAACATCATAGAAAATGAAACAACTTCAAGTTTCCTTAAAGCATTTGACATTTTCCCTTGCTTTTAGGACATTTTACAGAGTAATATAATTATTTTTTATCAGTGGTTCTATTTAGTCTCAACTCCATGGAACATTATGACTCCCCATGATAAGCTGATGATCTGAAATCACATCACCATGAGATTAATTCAGTTTTTTGATACTCAACACCTTCTCAGCAACCTCAGTTGCCTCTCTCCTCTGATTAGAGGGTGGTAGGACAGAATAATAAGCTCCTCCCTCCTTTATAGAGGGCGTAGAATTTCCCAGGCAACTCTTATTTCCCATTAGCTCTGCTTGGTTTGGAGTCCATGGGCCATTATAGCCCTGTGTTTGGCATTTCCTGGTGCTCCCCTGAGCTTTCAAATTCCTTTTGTATATCATCTTCTCCCATTAGATTATAAGCTTTTAAGAGGACAGAAACCACTTTTCTTTTTCTTATGTGTATCCCTACACAGTGCAGGCTCTTAAATGTTTATTCATTTGAGTTGAATTTGTGTACAGTTCATGTTGCTTTCAACAACATGTAGCACTGTGAGACCAGGAAGGGACAGATTTAAAGAATTGGAAAAATATTAATTGCTCACAGGTGGGCAGAGCCAATACAATTAAAATGGCAATGCTACCTAAATTAACCTACTTATTCAATTCATACCAATTAAATTACCAAAAAAAATTTTATTTTATTGAACTAGAAAAATAATAACAAAATTCATTTGGAAAAACAAAATGTCAAGCATATCAAAAAATATTAAAAGTGTAAAGGAGATATAATAGTATTGGATTTCAAACTGTATTAAAAAGAAATAATTATCCAAAGTATCTGCATCAGGCTAAAAAATAGACAAGTAAATCAGTGGAACAAATTAGATACAATAAATAATTGTAAAAGATTTCAGTAATCTTCATTTGACAAAGGCAAAGATCCAAGTTTTTAGAATAAGAATTCACTATTTGGTAAAAATTTGTTGGGAAAATTGTAAATCAGTTTGGCAGAAACTAGTTATAACCAATAAATTGCACTTTTTACCAAGAGAAGATCAAAATAGATACATGGCCTATCATAAAAAATGATATTATAAGCAAATTAGAGGAGCAAAGAACATATTACCTATCAGATTAATGGTTAGGAGAAGAATTTCTATAATGTAATACGGTTGTGCCATAAGAATAACAAACAAGACGATTACAAAAAAAAAAATCCTGGAAAGACTTATATGAAGTGATTCAAAGTGAAGTGAACAGAATCAGGAGAATTAAAGCTTTACAACCTCTCTGTGCACTAAATGGTATTATTTCCCTCATTTTACAGACAAGGGAGTTAAGGTTAAGAAAGGATAAGTGATTTTTCCAGGATCTCACAGCTGGTAAGTGAAGACTCAAATCTTCCCAATGTAAAATCCAGAGTTCAACCCAATTAATTTCTTATTTGAAAGATTATTTTGAGCTAATTCATGAAAACTATATATTATGTCAAACTTTGATAAAGCCTGATGTTTCAGTTCAATAAGGCAAAACCCATATGGCACCACTTCCCTCCTCCCTAAAGTACAAATTCCAGTGGCATTCTGACATAGCGAAACTTTGAATTATTGCTGCGATTCCTCACTGGGCACTGGGCACAAGAGAGAAGAGTAATGATGGTGCAGGACCCGTTCACACTTTTTACCCTGATCATTTAATTGAGTCAAATATGAGCTGTTCTTTTATGCTACATTTTGGGGAACATGTGGTTAATGACTCATAATATAATGCAAATTAATGGGAAAACATCACTTTTGTACATGAATGGGAATCCAATTAAGTTTTGCCATGCTACTGAGTACAGGATCAATGGCATTTTACCTAATTCTTCATTTAGAAAAATACTTCCTATCCCCATCCCCCATACCCCCAGTGTTGAAGCCTGAGATTCTTTAGCTAGATTTTCTTCTAAATTCTTTCTTATGTTTGACTGGAATCTGCCTGGCATTTGTTTTCAAGAGATAACTTTTAAAGGAAAGAAAATTCTTGCAATCAGACTTCTTTTGGAGCCCCCAAATGGTTTCTGAAAAACACTTCAGCTGCTCAGTAGCAATATAAATTAATGATGGATGGACACACTCCAGAGACAAACCTGAAAAAGTTAAAACTGGGTCATAAAAAACACACATACACACACACATACACAAAGCATAAGCTGTTCAGCTCTGAGAAACAGGAACTACATGTACATTTGTGTATGTATGTATGTATATATATATTTGTTGTTGTTAAGATTCTAAGGCAAAAATGTGGTAAAGGCTAGGCAATGAGGGTTAAGTGACTTGCCCAGGGTAACATAGCTAGGAAGTGTCTGAGGCCAGATTTGAACCTAGGACCTCTAGGCTTGGCTCCCAATCCCCTGAGCCATCCATCTGCCCCCAGGAACTATAGTCTTGTGTGAGTGTTGAGTGTGTGTGTGTGTGTGTGTGTGTGTGTGTGTGTGTGTTATTTCTATTTGTTTTGGATGACATGGAAGAACTGGGAAAGGACAGTAACTGGTTCTAAAAACATTCTAGAAAAGTCTTCAATATTCACTAATCAGCTGTAGAAATACTTTAAATAAAGGAAGAAACACATACATTCACATACCCTTTTGAATTAAATCCCAAGTGATCTTATCACCACCCTCTATAAAGAACCAATGTGAATATTAAGGATATCCACAAAAAGTTCCCCAAATCTAGAAGAAATCAATAGTTCATAATTAACTAACTAAAAAGCATTACTATGTGTTAGGTTTCATGCTAAGTGCTGGGGATAGAAATATAAAAAGACAATGATGTCCCTCAAGGAAATGATATTCTAAAAAAATAAAGACAATAGAAATTAGGGAATTCTGGACAGGGAAGGTAATCGGTCTGAGGAACAGTGCTATGTGGCATGCTAGAGAACATGGGGATATGGAGACAGAGGACCAAGGTTCAGGGTCCAGATTTGCTACTATCTGACATGGGACTTGGAGCAAACCTTTGAGAGACTAAATTTCTTCATCTCTGCTGTGAAAGGGTTAGATTAGAAGACCTTGAATTTTCCTTTTAGCTCTAAGTCTAAAATCATAAACCATTCTTTAATATTCAAATAACTTATGCCTTCAAACAATTTAATCAAATTTCCCAAATTAAAACTAAGTAATATCATCTGCTTCTAAAGAGGAATTCCCACAACCCATTACTAATGGTACTTTATATTAATGCAGAGGAAAATGTGTGATCTTCAGTAGCAGAGTTGGCACACAGAGGTGACCTGAGCTGAAGGAGCTGAGAGGACACAACTGCTCTACAGAGTACTATTCGTCATTTTCATTCAATCCAACTACCTAATCAATTTTTAATTAGTGAAATACATGGAGAAACAAGGTTTTTACCTTACATCCATGTTCTTTCCTCCCCTTTCACTTGCTTTCCTAGTGACCCAATGATCGGAAATATATCTAGCAGTGCTAATATTTAATGGTAATAGTAATATAGTAACATTAATCATGCATCAGCAAAACTCCATAAAATAGTTCACACTGGGAATAGGCTACTATTATCTATGGCATTTCCAAGAAATGTTTCATATTCCAACTTCCCCTTCAAACGTGCCAAAAATGACCCCTTCTTTTATTTTATATAACTCAAAACAGAGGCAGAAACTTTTAAAATAGTGGAATACCAAAATGAATGGCCTCAAATTAAAACTACCTGGACACTGGGCTATTTGCTGTCATTTCATAGATTAGCAAAGTTTACTTTGTTAGAAGCTGATTATCCCTAAGGGTTCTACTTGTACAAAAAAAAATATTTATAGCAGTTCTTTTTGTGGTGACAAAGAATTGGAAATTGAAGGGATGTCCATGAATGAGGGGTGAACAAATTGTGGTATATATTGGTGATGGAATACTATTGTGCTACAAGAAATGATGAGCAGGATGATTTCAGAAAAAAACTAGAAAGACCTATCTGAACTGATGCAGAGTGAAATAAGCAGAACTAGAAGACCATGCAATATTGTATGATGATTGACTATGAAAGACTTTGATACTCTCAGCAACAAAACAATCCAAGATAATTCCAAAAGACTTATGATGAAGACTGTTTTCCACCTCCAGAGAAAGAACTGTTGGAATCAGAATGCAGATCAAAGCATACTGTTTTTCACTTTAGTTTATTTCTGTTTTATTGGGAGGGGGGTTGGTTTTATATGAGTATTCTCTTAAACAATGGCCAATATGGAAGTAAATTCTGCATGGTACATATGTGTATAACCCAGATCAAATTATTTACCATCTCTGGAATGGGGAGGGAAGGGAGGAAGAGAGGCAATTTGGATCTGATAATTTTTGAAAATGTATGCTGAAAATTATTGTTGCATGTAACTGGGAAAATAATAACATATATGTGTACATATATATACATATTATATATATATATATGTTGATTATTTCTTTCTAATCACACATGGTACAACTCAGATAACTGCTTCCAAGTAAATGATAGCATCTAATTTCTGGCTATGTGAATGAAATGTCTATCTTGAATGTGAATAGTTAAGTCATCAGGGCATTTTACCTTTCCCTATGATAGCATATCATATATGCATTTTGGTTACTCCATTAAAATATAAATGCCTTGAAGGCAGGGACTTTTTTAACCTCTCTTTGGCATAATGCCTTACATATTATAAGGGCTTAATAAATGCTTATTGACTGACTTGTGAAGTAAGCAGAGTAGATATTATCCCATTTAAATGTTAAGGAATTCTTAACCTTTTGGGAGAAATTCATATAAACATCAAGACTGATAATGGGTGGATCGAAGATAAAGTCAGAACTGAAAGTAAAGATTCATTAATGTATTAAGGAATCTGCTCTCACCAAGAATTCAAATTCTTGGAGGTACTGATTTAGTTTAATCTTTCGGAACTACTTAAAAGTTCATAGTCAATAGGCAACGTTCTTTGGCAATTTAGGATAGAGAAAGGGAGAGGGAAGAGGAGAGAAAAGGAGTATTTGAAATGTAAATGGAAAAATTTATTATTAGAATGAGAAAACATTCCCCATTCGGGGTCAGAAGATAAGAAGAGACTATTTTTTTTAAGAAACACTTGCCTTCTTAGTTCCCAAGACTAAAGAGTTCCCAAGGCAAAAGTTCCCAAGGCTAGACAATTGGGGTAAAGTGACTTGCCCAGCTAGAAAGTGTCTGAGGTCAGATTTGGACCCAGGATTTCTCATGTCTGGGCCTGGCTTTCTATCCACTGAGCCACCCAGTTCCTTAAGCTTAAGTACTTTTATAATTATGAAAGCAGTCTTTTTAGACAAAATTACAGAATGTCTTATCCAAAGACAGTAAGTACTTGTTATAATAGTAGATGAGACCATCTATTTCCCTCCTCTTGTTGGGGACTTTCTAATGTTGGGCCAAGAAGTAAGTGGGGAATTTCTTCTATATTTTTTGTCCACCAAAATGGCACAAAATAACTGGGGTTCCTATTTTCTCACATATAAGAGAGATGAGGAAAATATCAGAGAACTTAAATAATTTACCCAGTGTTATATAACAAATGGCAAAGCCAGGACTTGAATTCACATTTGCTCATTTCCATAACTATGCTAACTTCCTCAAAGGGAAAATAACTTGCACCTATAATCAGAATATTTTCATTAAAGCAAGTTAAATAAATCTCAAAGTTATCAATTAATTAGAAACAATACGGAAAAAAGCAAAACATTCTGAATGCTCAACCAACTAATAAGAAATCTCCAACAGCTCTATTGTATTCTAAATCTCAGAATAACAGAAACTTAGAATTGTTTAAGGACCTCAAAAGTCATCGAATCTACAAGGATACATGTAAAACCCAGTTTAATTGCTCATTGGCTATGGGAGAGAGGAGGAGGAGGGGAGGGAAAGAATATGAATCATGGAAGCATGGCAAAATAGTCTTAATTAATTAATTAAATAAATTAAGAAAAAAGTCATCTAATTTGATTACCTATATTTGACCAAGAATCAACATCGCTTTCTGTTCATCCATCTCTTCTTCTCCCTGACTATAAAAGCCATAACTGCTCAAGAAGACTAGAGCATAAGCTTTGGTACTACAAAGGTGGGGTAAAGTAGTCAAGTCAAGTCAGGTCAAAGAAAGCAGATGGTACAGCCTCAAATTGCCCAGATGCAACTTCCCATTAATCCTGAAAAATTATGCTATACCCTTGTCTGGGTACCATATCTGTGAGGGTTACTCGTGGTGATTACTGATGCATCAAAAATAAAGTCTTTTGCATAGATAAATCAAATTAAATCAAATTATCTGTAAAAGATAGGGATAACTATAAGAAATATGAGACAGAGAAAGCTGCTTCAGTACAGATAACGACCCGCAGGGCCTGGGGATGAGCTCTTATCTTCCCTATAGGAAGACACTCAAAGAATTTTGTTTTGGTTTTCATTTATTTGATTAGTTCACCCCTGTTAGTAAGAAGAAAAATTACCTTCCTGTTTTGAAATTCTTTCCTGACCATGGCCCATTGGCCAAATGAATGTCACTTCAAGGAAAACGGCTCAAAAAGCTAAAATTTATAAAAGCTCACATACAGAAAGTACTTTAAATAATTTAAGATGAACCCAGAAGGTAAACATAAGAAAGAGTTGGAGGGCCGGTCCCCAAAGAGCTGAGTTTCTTGACCTTTTATAAGACTTAATTCATGAATTAGATTTTTCTTTTCAGGATTTAAATCAATTCAAGTTAGCAAATGTTTAATACGTGAATGAATATGTGCCCAGTCCTGTATTGGGCTAATAGGAGACAAAGGCAAAAATAATAAAGGCCCTGCCATGAAGAAACTTATGTTGCCCTCAGGGAAAGAACAATGAGTGAGTTAATACAAAGTAATTTTTTTTTAAAAAGGAACAAGTGTTAATAATAGAGAGGGGATCAGGAAAGATCTTACATGGAAGTTAATATACCTATATGACCCCATGAGTCACATCATCTTAACAGGCCTCAGTTTCCTCATCTGTAAAATGCAGAGATTGGACTTACAAAATGACTTCTGAGGTCCCTTCCACCTTTTCTGTGTTGCTTCAGGTCTCAAGGAAAGGCTTCTGGAAAAATCCTTTCTGATTTCCCTAAATGCTTTCCCTTAATTAATTACCTACAATTTATTTTCTCTCAATCTCTGTCTCTCTGTACATATATTATGAAGATTTTATAAATATATATATATATATGTTATATATAATAAAATAGCAGGTGCTTAATAAATTCTCATTGATTAGCTGACTTTGTTTCCAAACCCTTCTTGAAAAGAGCCCTAGAAAAGGATGTTTTCAAACTGGCTTCCTTTTACACTAAGATTTATTTTCACTTTTTTAGACATTTTGAACATAAATATCCAGAAAAGAGAATTTCCGTTCACATAGCAAAACTTATTTTTTTGAAAGTGCAAACGATATGAAACAGTGAATCTCCATTTTCATATTGCTTTCTTTTTTAAGTGTATGATAAATTTTAAGCATTACTCTCGAAACTGTACTGTTCTTTGTGCTTCCATTCTGAACTTTCTTCGGTCCTGTGCATTTTTTAAAACAAGCAATAACCTTATGATGACAAGGGGAGCACCATCGCTACCACCCTTTAATTCCTGTTTTGTTTCTGACTTTTCGCTTCTGGATATTATTTGTTCTCTTAATCCCTCCCTCTTCCCGGTTTGTTTTCTTATTGAATTTGATCTATTTCTACACTAATGGCATCAATACCAACCTTATACAAAAGAAATTTTCCTGGTATTAAGTCCATCCTAGTCCTTGGTTAAATCTGACTTTTCTCCTCCTTTCTCTCCATGCTTTTGGACTGAACAATTGAAGACTGAACAACTTTATTTTTTTTCTCTCATTAAAAGCAAAGCACTTTATGCACTGATAAAATTTTATTTTTAAGAAGTAGTCTCCATCTGTCTGAGTCTACAAGACGTAGACACATCTTCTCTGGTTGTCATTTCCTAAGGGAACTCTAAAGGAAGCTTTATGACTCTCCAAGAATTTTAACTTACTTCTAAATGATTTAGATTTTATTTTTTGGTGTTAATGTAGTTGTCAGATTCCCTTAGGCCATTGAAAAACAAAAATGGCTTCATCCTAGGCTGTCCCTTTGGTTGCAATCTAATTTATATTGCCAATTTCCTTTGCTACCAGCACCCATAGTTTCCTGTGCCACACAAACTGGGAAAGAGATCAGAGCCTCATACCCCTTATGGCCTGGAAAGCAAAGAGACTGCCTTAAGGTTTGAACATAGGAATTAAACTAGACATTAAAATAATGAGGCTAACGAGCCGAGGTTTAGACATGGGAAGGGGTTCTGTCCAGCCAAATTTAAATGGATTTGAAAACAGTAGAGCAAGAGGAGTGAATCATCCAGAAAATGAGTATTCATCAAGAAATCTATCTCATGGGGTTTTTTTTTTTCTACAAAATGACTCAGTTCTGTGCTCACAATCACACTGGTGTCTGAACATGAAGGGAAAGTCTCATCTTTACAATGTGTTGTCATTTCATGAGTCTAGACTATTTAAAGTAAACAATATAGAAACCGGGGCAGAAAAAGTTATTAAGGTAGTTAAAGAGGATGGAGTTATAAGAGCACATTGTCTCCACTATCAAAATGAAGGCATTTAGAAAGCTTTTAAAATAATCCTAAATGCCTGCTGGCCTTATTTTATATTCTGGCCATTTCCCCCCAGTATTTTTAAACTAAACTTCTAAAGACATTTAAAAATGGTCAGAGAAAATGGTTCTTGTTTATTAAGACTTGTGTAGCAGTTACTCTAGCAGTTCTGTTTTTAATAATTGATTTTCCTTTTGTACACTGGAATCAAAAGTGCTCAGCTTAAATAAGATCGCTTTCTTATACATGCTCTGTCCCATTCAACATATTTGAACTCGTCCCACAAGCTAGGGACTTAGAATACACCAAAGGAAGAATTCTCTGCATTAGATAACATTAAACTGGTTAGCCATTACTTGTAAGACCAATGGTTTGTATCTTCCCTCAGTTCTGTGAGCTGTCACAGTTGGGAGGGGCAGGATAATAGCAAAGAATGTGAGGAAAAACTTAAAGAGGACTCCACTTAGAAATTAACCCAAGATGCATGAAGTAAACAGCAATTTTTTAAATCTATAAATAGACAGCTGGCTAATAGTTATTACATTCAATAATTTAGCATGATATGCATGACGGCTTCGACCTCCAAAATAATTTAGCGCCTTGAGCCGAGATTAAATGCAGAACATTAATTTTTCCCTCTGGTTGTCAAGCCAACCAAGAGGCCCGTCAAATCCATTTAAATAAAGCCTGCATCATGTAATAATATTAAAGGGAATAAAATATTAATATGGGCCTGTAGTAGAACATTGGCCAAAAGAGCCATAGCAAGGCACCTTTAATTTATTACACTGACAATCTGCCTTTGTGATGAAAGTGGAATTTAAAGCTCTAGCTAGGAATTATTCTTGAGGCCTATAGGATGGGCTCACTTTTGAAAGGTTATATGTTCTTGCTATGCTCAGAAAAGTTGAAATCGCCATGAAAAAAAAAGTCTTGGATAGCAAATTAATGGTATTAATTTGAAGGGAATGTAATGGTATCAGGAATCAATCATACGAAGAGAAAATATAAAGGAGAAGAAATGAACAAAACTTATAAAATGAGAATTATTTCAGAGATAGCTGACCAACCATTTTACTTGCCTGAAGGAAAAAGAAAAGCCAATTATTAGGCTTAGCACTGGAAAGCGGGCGATTTTTTTGTCATAGATACGGCTGTTACAGATCCAGCTACAAGCCACTAGACAAGAAGGCTAAGCATCTGTCCGTTTATCATGAGTAGTTGTTCTCCAGTGCTAACTAGTTCAGACATAAGACAGTCTTGGCGCTGACAAAAATGCCTCCTCTCGAAGCTGAAGACTACCACGAGTGAACTTTTCTCGAGCCAAGCCAGAGAACAGAGGAACACCAATTCTGTCATTCAAGCATCATGGAACCTTCAGCAAGATGTTTAGCCTCACCGTTCCTCAGCTCTTCACCTGAAAAATGCATAAAGAGCTATTCTAGAAGGAAATTAGATGATAAATATGGCAGTGACTTTGAAAAAGGACAAAAAAGCATCAAGAAGCTTTCAGGAATTAGTCCTTTTTCTTGACAAAAGTTGTTATCATAGTGGATCATCTAAAAGTTGACCACCATGTTTTTCTGCTATACTGAGGTATGGTGAGTTTGGGATCTGGTTTAGGGGAAAGAAGGACCACTCCGGAATTTGTTTCCTACAAATCCTAGTTTAAGTCTCTTTCTTATCATAAATAGTTGGCGTTTCAAAAAATTTCACACAGTGTTGAATGGACATTGAATTCTTGTGTTTTATCCTAAGAAACATTTTTCAGATTCCAAGTTACTTCAAAATATGCTTAGTTTCTGAAATAAAGGCACTAAATCTATATTAAGTGCTACTTGATACAGCTAGGTGGCACAGCAGATAGGACAGTTAGGTGGCACAGTGGATAGAGTGCTGGACTTGGAGTCAGGAAGACCTGAGTTCAAATCTGCCCTCAGACACATACTAGCTACAAAACCCATGGCAAGTCATTGAAATTTATTGCCTCAGTTTCCTCATCTGTAAAATGATCTGGAGAAGAAGAGGATAAACCATTGCCAATATCATTGCCCTAAAAGGGGTCACAAAGAGTTGAACACAACTAAAACAATTGAATAACAAAAACTTGAAACGAAATTAAGGATGCTTCATGTGTAGTCTTTTTTGAGAGAACACATTCTAACTTCCAAAAGCCTGTTTTGGACAGTTTTCCAATATATTACTTATTTTTGGCAGGAAGGTCTATAAGGATAACAATGTACAAAAAGTACACAAATCCAGTGATCATCTCTCTTAAGAGCTTCACTTGTACTCAATTTGAAAAGTTGGGAGTTTTATGCATGGAAGGTACAGCTCTGAGGCTTATAAATTTAAAATTGGAAAGAACCTGAGAAGTCATCTAGTTCAGTTCTTTCATTTTATATGTATGTAGTCCATGTAAGCTCTGAGGATCATTATACTGATTCTATACCCACTGACGAGTCAGGTTCCCTGATTTGGATACAACAGAACATCTCAGAGATCCATCAACCTTCTCAGAGTTCCAGAGGTACCCCTGAGAGGCAGTGAGGTAATTCTCTAATGTCATTGGCTCAAGCCCCCATCAATGTTCTCCCTTCTCCAAGGTAGTTAATCAGCTATTAAGTAGCTATTAGAAAGGAGTATTTATTATTAAAAAATTGCCAGTGCAAAAGCTTATGACCTGCTCTTCCTGAAGTATATCCAAAGTTCAGAGAGCACATTTGGCATTGGGGTAACTCTTTTATTCCCTATTCAAGATGTACTCAAGAAATTTTCCTTAATCTGATGAATCCCAATCTATTCACGGCTTCCCATGCAAACACTATCACCAGCGAATCCAAAGATGTTGCTAGCATGCTAATTAGATGGGAAGCCTAAAGTATTCTGGACCCTTTGAAGCACACAAGGTCCTCATCTGGCCAAAGGGAGCAAGCTTCTCTTTCCCCACTACTCTATTTTAAGGGTGAGTTAAGCTAGAAACTTCATCTTGATATAATTTCTGCAAGTCAATCCCTTCTCAACTTGTTTGAGAATTTATATGACATCTGGCTCATGGCCAGGTTTCCTTACCCTATCCCATATTTCTGTCCTTTAAGAACATATTTGAACAGTGGTGGGGGATCATTTGATTGAGGCATATTCTCACCTCGTTAGGGTATCAAGGATAAAATAATAAAGTAGGGTGGTTTTGACCCCATTTTTAAAAGCAGATCAAGGTAACTGAGACCAGCAAAAGTTAAGTGAAATGTTTCTTCAAAGTCACAAAGAGAGGACCTTGAGTAGGATTTAAACTTTGGTCCTCTGACTCCTGATCTAGTCAGTCAGTAAATAAATATTTATTAAGCACTTACTATGTGCCAAGTACTGTGCCAAGTGCTATTTTCACTATGCTAGACTTTGGTTTGGGCAGTGGAGGCTTAGAAAGAGAAAAAAATGTAGCTGCCATGCTCTTTTTTTCCTCCTTTGGCCCAGACTTGAGAGTTCATCAGAACTGGACACTTAAAAGCATAGAAACTCAGACTGGCTATTCATTTTGTAATTTACAGATTTGCTTGGGATCCTTAGAAGTAAAATGTTACCCCATAATTATGGCTAGAGTTCAGTACAAGAAATGGCCAACATTTCAAATTGCCTTGGTGGTTTATCACTGTTGTCCATGAAGTAACAAATAAAATGAACAGATTGGAGTTTGAACTCTTTCTTCTCTACCTCTCTAGCCTGGCAGAGCTATGTAATCAATTCTGTAATTAGAGCTTCAAAAGGACATAGAGGGACATGAAAAATCTAGTCATGGAAAAAGAATCCTTTGAAATAAGTGTCCCTGACCATTTTTGTTTCAGGGACCCCTTTGACAGTCTGGTGAAGTCTAAGGACCTCTCATGCCAATAGTGTTTTTAAATGCATTCAATAAAATAGGATTGCAAAGGAAATTGATTATATCAAAAATAAAGATGCAATTTTATCTCATCCAATTTCCCCAATCCTTTTAAATCTATTCATGGATCCTTCAGGGATTCATGGATCTCAGATTAAGAACTTTTCTTTGAAAAGGTTCTAATAAAAGTAATAAAGCCCCCAAACAAGACCTTCTCCCTCCCCATGATAATTAAATCATATCATAAAATTACCGGCACCAGAAGCCAAATTTGGATCATCTACATTTATGTGCAGAGGTTGGCTAATGGAACTTATGCAAATATAAGTTGTCTCAGCAAGTACGAGATTTTGAGATAATTACAGATCCCTCTGCCTGATTAAAATAGATTAGGTCAGATGTATCTCCATACTATTTTTGATAGTGAAGAAATTCAGTAATAATATTTTACTTTATGCTTTGGCTTTTGATCCTCTCTCAAAGTGACAAGGTGTCAATCAATATTCTTTATCTCTGAACCTACTGCTTCAATCTAGGTTTTAATTTCTACAGAAGGAGCTGCCCAAATTAATTAGTTTGAATAAATTGCACCTATAATACTATGGTCCTGGCTTTATTAATTAAACAAAATTAAAAAGAAGGTCATTTTCATTTCAGAACCATCTTCAAGTATGTACCTTGTCCTAAGAACTATTATTATTTGTTATCTCATTCTTATTATTATTATATTAAGCATTTCTACATCCCTTCACATTTTCTGCTTAGTGATTACGGTAATTAGGCTAACCATTAGTTATTATTCCTCATCACAAAAGTAGAATGAGAAATTTCACTATTGACCCAGCTAAACAAAGAGAAAAGGTTGAAATGAGGTTAAATGATTTGCTCGGAATCACGGAAAATTTATCGAAAGGTGGAAATGGCTCCCTCACTAAGAAGCCATTATTCTATTTCCATGAAGAGTGGACAAGTACAAACAGCCTCTCCTGGCATTATCTTAACGTGCTGGCATCAAGTAGAGGTGCCAAACCTAATAGAAGAGGTGAAGTACTTTACATACATTATCTCACTTGAGCCTCAAACAGCCCTCTGAGATGAGCACTACAATGATTATGATCATCCTTCTTGACCAAAAGAATAAACTGAGGACAAGAGAGGTTAAATGATTTAATGTGGTCACCCAGCTAAGCAGTTTTAGTAGCTAATATTAAATAGTGAGTTAAGGCTTCCATAGACTTCTTAAAAATAAACTTGTGCAGAAGAGACGAGTTTCTAATAATAATCTTCTTTCTCATTTTTCTTTGAGTAGTGAAATATTTGCATTTATTGAAGCTAAAGTTTGCAATAAAAATAATCTATTACAGCATTTGATTTGATCCTCATAACACCGTGTTGGTGCAGTGGGGAAGAAAGAGTAGAAGAGGCAAACTTGGGTAGAACTGAGTCTGATAACTGAGGTTTGAAGATGATAAGTGCCATACACAAAAGTCATGCTACCAACTCGAGAAGTCATGTACTTTGACTTTTTTATCCAATAGATATGAAGTTAGTACTGAGACATTAAAAAAATCTTTCTTCACACCTCTCATTGATGTGAAATTAAATTTGTAAAAGGTCCGATCTGTGGCTTTGGAAGCAAGTTTTTCATCTATACAAATTTAACAAATCTATAAGAACACTGGACTAATATTCTTGGATACAAGACTGCTATGCCCCAACTAACTAAGCTAGCCATTGATAGGGCCTTATTGCCCATGCTTAGCCTATAATTCTAAATTATGGCCAAGCTGTTACATACCAAGGTCAATGGAGCTCTGCCCTTCTGCATTTTATAATCTAAATCAGTGGTTCCCAAATTTTTTTGGCCTACCACCCCCTTTCCAGAAAAAAATATTACTTAGCCCTCTGGAAATTAACTTTTTTAAAATTTTAATAGCAATTAATAGGAAAGATAAATGCACCTGTGGCCATCACCGCTACCCTGGATCGCTGTAGCACCCACCAGGGGGCAGTAGCTCCCACTTTGGGAATCACTGCTCTAAACTATGTAACAGTAGTACAATATATGGAAGTGGGCAAATAGTATGCATGTTAAGAAATACACTATAGAATAAGATAATCTTTAAAGAATATATTTAATGAACAATTTTAAATCTTTGATGAATCTTATCAATAAAGAGAGCCCTTCCAGTTATCTAGCCTACAATTCATCCATATCTGCCCATTCTTTTGAATCTTGTTTTATTTCTCTCATAAATACATAATAAAGTTTCTTTAAATGAATTGGATAACTCCTCCTAGATTTCTGAATGTTCCATAAATACTAATCAGAAATACTTTTTATTTTTAATTATTTTGTTAAATATTTCCTAATTTCCTATAAAACCATTTAAATCATTTTTTTAAATTTTGAGTTCTAAATTATCTCCCTCCCTCCCATGCCTTACTTCTCCTTAGCAATTTATTGTCGACTATATATGTGAAGTCATGCAAGACATAGTTCATATTAGCCATATTGCAGATTAAAATACAAACAAAATAAAACAATAACAAAGAAGTTTTGTTTTTTAAAGTATGCTTCAATCTACATTCAGAGTTCATCGGTTCTCTCTCTAGAGATAGAGAGCATTTTTTTCATCATGGGCCTTTAAGAATCATCTTGGATCAATGTCTTCATCAGAGTAGCTAAGTCTTTCATAGTTCATCATTCTTACAATATCAAGAAAATAACATTTTACAAATTTTGAATGATGCTGTGGAAAAACCTACATCATATACTATATATTATTTTTAAAAATAAACTCACAATAGACATTTATAATTTCTTACATAACTTTCTTATTCCTTTGTATATCAAAATATTTGCATTGTTGAAGCTTAAGTTCATAATAAAAAATAAAAATTGAAAAAATAGCTTAATTATCCATATCATCAATAAAGTCTTTAGAAAAATTGCCCTATGCTAGCCTACATCTATCACTTTCAGTAGTCAGTGCTATGAAATATACTCTCCATGCAATGTTTAGAAAATAAGGAGGTCACATATTCGCAAAACTTTGTGATGAAATGGTCAGTGAACAAGCATTACATTGAACAAATTTCTGCATGCCACATACCCAAGGAATGCTCAGTAAACAATCGTGATATTAAACTGGGAAGAAGCTCTGGTCTCCTATTGTACTGAGAGAAAATGCCGGCATCATATTCAGCATCACATTCCACATTGCTCAGAAATCCAGAAAACTCTTTTCCATACAGAATGTGAACCCAAGTCACCACATAAGCTGGTGATATTTCCATTTAAAATATTCTTTCTGATTCCATTTAGCTCTCTGTAAACCAGAGGTGTCTTTGTTTGTTCTTCCTTTCAAATAGGTGCATGATTAGAAACTAGCATTCTCTATTCTTAAAGGCTTTAAATTCACAGAATCAGAGAATTTGAGAGTTAGAATGGATGTCAGGGGTCATTTAGTCCAATCTGTAGATGAAAAGTATAACATATCCTACAGGGAGGATCCATCACCTTCTGAGGCAGCCCATTCTACTTTTGGAAAGTTGTTAGGAACTCATTCTTGATGTCAACCCTAAATTTGTCTCTCTGTAATTTCTACTCATTCATTCCTGGTTCTTCCTCCTGAGGCCACAAAACAGTTCTAAGTTCATTCACATAACTCTACAAATACTTATACACAGCTATCACATTCCTCTTGAATCTCCTCTTTTCCAAGTTAAATGGTACCACTTCTTTCAACCAGGCTTCACACCTGACATGAACTCGAGGCTCTTCAACATTCTGTTTGCTCTCCTCTAGATACTTTTGAGATTATCAGAATCCTTCTTAAACAATGGGGTCCAGAGCTAAACACAAAATTTCAAGTGAGACCTATTCCCTTCCTTTTCCTAGAAATGTATACATTCCAAGAGAAAAGATTTTTAAAAATGTATTCCAAGAATGTATGACAATTTTAAATTGTATCAAATTGCTAATACTGACGTTGAAGTAAAACTTCAGCAACTTTTGAAGCTTAATTGTTGTCTAAAAATGCTTTCCCATCCTCTTTTTGTGAAGTTAATGTTTGTATCCAAGTGTAAGACTTTACAATTATCATTACTGAATTGCATCTTATTAGATTCAGGCTATTCCACTGGCCTTTTCACTGATCCAATCAGTATCCTTTTGGATCCTGCCTATGTCATCCATATTTTAGCTGTCCCTCTCAATTTTGTGTCATCCACAAATTTGTGAGCACACAATCTATGATTTTATTCAAGATACAGATAAAAGCAAGAAATAACATAGGTCCCAGAATGAATCACTAGGGGCACTTTACGGAGACCTGCTGCCACACTGAAGTTGAACCATTTAAAATTACTCTGCGTCTGGCCTTTCTACCATTTCTAAATCCTGTGTGCTATTGTCTAACTCTTCTAATTGTTATTATTTATTTAATTCCATATTCTCCAATACAATGTTCTATGAAACTTTAGCAAAAGCATTGTGAAAAAAGCATAGCATTCCCCTCATCTACTCATTTATTTATCCTCTTTAAAAAAAGAAAGTTAGACTAGTTTGGCATGACCTGGTCTTGATGATATCATGCTGTCTCTTTATAGTTACTGCTTCATTTTCTAGATGTTCAATAACCAGTTCTTTCATGTCTGTTCTAGAATTTCCACAGGAATCAAAGATATGTTCTTTGACCCATAGTTGTTTTTTTTTTACTCTTTTCTCTTCCCTTTTTGGATAATTGGCACATTTGCCTTTCTCCAATCTTGGGAGTTCTTTCTCACTTCCTATCTGTCAGTACTTGGCAAATCATAACTGCCAATTCTTTCGGGACCCAGAGATGTAGGTTTACCTAAGCCAAATGATTTGAATTGGTCAAGGGCACCTACATGCTCTTATCATCATTTATATATCAGAGGTACTGACTCTATTAGTTGGTGGCTTTCTTTTCCCATCACTTCTAAAGTAACAGTCATTCTCTTCTTTCAAGAAAATAAGAATAAAATATGAATCAAGCAATTCTGACTTCTCTATATTGTTAATAGCCTTCATCCCCTTCACCCCAAGCAAAATTCTTATCACTTTTTTGACTGTCCTGTTTTCCAAATTTAGTTTGAAAAAGCAAACTTGTTTATTCAAAGATATTTTATTTTCCCAGTTATATGTCATAACAATTTTCAAAATGTTTTCCGAAATTATATAAATTATCTCCCTCCCTTCTCCCCATCCCTTCCCCCTCTTGGAGACAATTTGATTTGGATTATACATGTATTGTCATGCAACTCATACTTCCATTTAAAAAAAAAACTCTTTTCAAGAGAGAGCATCAGAATCACAAATCATAGTCAAAATGAATCTCAGTTTCTATCCAATCCAAAAGAAAACAAATAAAACCTGAAAAAACAATCTCCTCTACAATTTTTCTAACTGGCTATCCAGTTTTTGCTTGCAGAACTCCATTAATGGGTAATCCATAACATTCTGAGACATATATTTTTCTTTGCACCAAGAATAAATTCACTTCTTTGCTACTTCCATAACAAAGATCTATGTACTCAGTAGATGTGGCTTCACACAATGGCATTTACATGGTGAAAAAAATCAATCGACAAGCATTTAATAAGCAATTACTATGTGTCAAGCACTGTATTAAATACTTGGGATTTATAAGAAGGTCAAAATAATGCATGCTTTCATGATACTCATATTCAAATGAAATGATGTGGGTAAGGAAGGCAAGAAGACTAATTTGGTTAGAGTATATGGTGAGTAAAGAGGAGTAATGTATAAGAAGACTAGAAAGGAGATAATTACATGGAAAGTAATTTGAAGGAACAAGTAGTATTAACAAGTGGAATGTCCAAGAAGATTTCCCAGGGGAGGTGGTGCTTGAGTTGAACATTGAAAGAAGATAAGTATTCTGAAAGGCAAAGGGCGTAGATTCCAGGCTTAAGGGGAGGGAGCATAACTAAATAAATGCCTAGCAACAGGAAACAGAATGTCAAATTTGGGGAGCAGTTGGTAGTACAGATTGACTATTACTGCATGTGAAGGGAAGTAATATAATATACGACCAAATAGTAAGGAGGAAATTACGGATATTCTTGATGGTCAAGTGCAGGAGTTGCTTTTTATTCACTGATAGGGAAGGAGATGTAGATGGTTTTTGAACATAATAATGACATAGTGTGTTATTGGAAATATTGGGGTCCTTGAACTACATTTCCCATGAGCCCACTGGCTTCCTGTCATTATGCAATGACGTAGATGGAGGGATAAAACTGAGGGCTGGTGTTTCACTTCCTCTTTGCTTCCTATCCACCATGGCGGCGGCAGGCAACAGGCGCACTTTTTAAACTGACTAAGCTAGCATGACACGTGGCTTTATTTTCTAGTATCTATATCTAGTATTTCTATAAAATAAATCTTATTAAAAAACCATAATAATTTTAAAGTTATCATTATATATTAAGCTTAATTTTTACAGTTGTAAGACCTGGATCTTCAAAATATTAACCTGGAAGTTCTTTGGAAGATAAACTGGAGAAGAGAGACTAGAAGAAAGGCAGCCAATTCAGGAAGCCATATTAATAATCCAGGCTATCAGTGATGTCAGTATGATCTCATGGTGATGTGGTGATAGACATGGGGTGGAAAAAAGGGAATGCATGTTAAAGATAAGAAGAATTGATGGGTGCTAGAATGGATACATGTTTGGAATTAAGAATGAACCTAATGCTATGAAATTGGCTAAGTGGAATAATTTTGGTACATTCAAGAGAAATAAGGAAGTTTTGAAAGAGGAAAAAGGAGAGGAATAAAGCTTTAGAGGATACTCATTCTTGAAGGATGAATGCTTCATAATGAACCACAAAAAGAGACTAAGGAGTGATCAGACAAGTAGGAGGAACACCATTAGAGAACCAAAGTCATAGAAATCAAGAACTGCATTCATGATGCCACATGCCAGGCCTTTGGTCAAGTCCCCATTACAGGTGCAAAAAAACCCCACTAATACCATCTGACTGACTGGGCTTGTTGCCAGATGATCACAACATAGCGCTCTGCTCGCATGCCAAATTTCTCACCCAATCCCTACCAATAGACTTCTCCGATGCCAACAATCCAACTATCTACAAGTCTGACCAATACTTACTGTCAAAGTCCCTGATGCTATTCACACCATCCACACTTGCCCAAACTCCTTTCTTCTCTTTTACTGATTCCCTGCTGGATCGTCTTCTCTCTCCAAGGTGCCTGTATAAATACTAATCCTGGCCAATCCTATCTACTAGTCACTGGAAGCTCAGTCAATTTCCACCTCAGCCCCAATGACATAATTTATTTTTCTTGGAGATTCTTCATCTAAATATAGTCATTTTAATACAACATAGTAGCAAATATTTATGAAGCATTTCCTAAGTTCAGCAAACTATACACAAAACGTGACCATGCAACATGGTGGAGAGATCAAAAGGAATTTTAGGAAATACTAAAGGACTTCTGGGGGATGAAGTCCAAGGGTTCGAGAATTTCTAACTATACAAGACACAAAAATGAAAAAATGGCATAGCTCCTGCTCTCAAAAAGCCTCACAGTCTAGGAGGGAAAAAATATGTGAATAAGACACATAATGATAATACAGTTTCAAGGGTGATTAGCGCATGAGAGGTTCAAGAGAAAGAAATTGGAACTTTAGGGAGGAAGAAATTACTTTCAACTGTAAGCTTCATAAAAGATGAGAAACCTGAGGCAGGTTTGAAAGAAGATAAGAATTTCAACATGCAGAGATATTGAGGGAATGCATTTCAGGCATAGAAGATGCACTGCACAAATACATAGAGGAAAAAGAGGCAGGAAATATTTGGGGAAGAGATGAGAGTCCAGTTTGTTTAGAATCATTTGACTTTATATAGCTTTCCTATGTGCCAGGCACTGTGCTCAGTGCTTTACAAATATTATCTCATTATCACAATAACTCTATAAGGTAGGTGCATTTTACAGTTGAGTAAACAAGTTAGGTGACTTGCTCATGATTACACAGCTAGCATGTTGTTGTTCAAGGCTGAATTTGAACTCGGGTTTTCTTAACTTCAGGTCAAACATTCCATCCACTACACCATTGAGCTGCTTTTACAATACCGCATTAAATGGGTAAAAGGGAGCAAGATAAAATAAGTGTAAAATTTTGAGAGCCAAAAAGTGTAAAAGACCTTACTTAGGCTGAGGAGTTTATATTTAATCTTGGTTTAAAGAAGGAAGTCAATGGAGTCTTCCTGGGACCTCTTAGGAAGCTTAGTTGTGAAAAGCTAAGTTACCATGTTCCCCATTCCACAAAGCTAGAAGATAAATGTCAGCTATCATGATATTTCAAAGGATGGCTTGTTCCTGTTAGGTGGGTACCTAACAAATGAAGCTGAGAGAGAGGCAGAAGGATCATAAGTGGCAATCACAGTAGAGAGTTGAGAGAGTTCAGAGGTACAAGTTACAGGTGATGAAATGTAAGACTAGTGGATAGCTGAGGTAGAGCAGAAGTTGAGGAGTTTGAGAAAGTGAGAGATAAGGAAGATCAAATAAACATCAAAGTCACCAAGGGGGATTGCAGAGGAAGGAGTAAAGAAGAAAACAGGAAGCCAGGTTCTAGAATCCTTGAAGAAAATAGAGCTATGTTTGAGGGGGCATGAAAATAGAGCAGTCCCTTCATTCTACCCCAGATTAGACCCTGATAAAGGAACATAACATGTACACAAATAAAAACAAATTAATTTTAAAAAAAGAAAATAGAAGCATATCCTAGAGGCCAGAAGAGGGTCAAAATAGGGAGCAAGAGGAAGCCCGTTCAAAATCGATTCCAAATTCAACAAATATTTATTTAGCATGAACTAAAGTCCAGTTATTGGGGATTCTGAGGTGGGCAGGGATGCCCATGCCTGTTGTTTCAGTGCTGTAAGGTAACCTTGGCTGAAGAAGCTCCCTTTACCAAGGTAGAGTACAATTGTTCTGGAATCTATAATCTTAAAGAGTTTCCTGGGACACTAAAAGGTAAAGTGATTTACTATATGTACAATAGTCAGTAGGTGCCAAGGAAAAGACTCAAACTCAAGTTTACCTGCCTCTGAGGCCAGCCTTCTCTCCACTATAGCAAATGACCTTCATGTGTCCTGGGCTTCCGCATCTGCTCTATGTGTGGACCCTCCTCTATGTGTCCTCTGACCTAAGTAGAATGGAAACTCCTTGAAAACAGGGACTGTCTTGTTTTTCTGTGTCTGTATCCATGAAAAAAGCAGAAATGCAGAAGTACAAAGGAAACAGGAGATAAAGAGATTTGGAGACATCTCCACCCTAAATGTTCTAATGGACTATTTGTGGCTGACCCAGGGTGGAGTCTTCCAAGCTTGAGATGGACTATCAACCACAGTCAAACACAGAATACCCTGACCCCAACGTGGGTCATGTCCTTGGTCCTCTTCAGAAATGAAGGACAAAGGGGCAGCTGGGTAGCTCAGTGGATTGAAAGCCAGGCCTAGAGATGGGAGGTCTTAGGTTCAAATCCAGCCTCAGACACTTCCCAGCTGTGTGACCCTGGGCAAGTCACTTGACCCCCATTGCCTACCCTTACCACTCTTCCACCTATAAGTCAATACACAGAAGTTAAGGGTTAAAAAAAAAAGAAAAAGAAATGAAGGACAAATAGCAACAACTAGGATTTAGTAGAGTTTGGCACATGGTAAGTTCTTTACAAATGTTTCCATTCTATTTTAAGCCTGCTTCCCCTAGGCAATATCCGATTTCAGTACTAGCCAGGTCTAACTTCCCTTCCAAGATCAAATGAGATCAGTGTGATCATGGAAGTATGACCAAGGCATATTTGGGAATTCATCGGTCAATGAACAAACATTTGGTCAGCATTTACTACGTGCTAGACACGCCAAATTCAACTTACTCGGAGTTTTTCGGCCAAACTAGTGGGATGGAATTGGGGTCAGACTCTGAGAATCCAGAGACAAAAGTGAAGCAGTCCCTGTTTTCTAGGTGCTTACATTCTCCTGGGATGAGCATTGCACTGAATTGATAGATTCATTTAGAGAGTGTTAATGCCTTCATCAAACAGCATATAATGCAAACTCCAAATTTATTCCTCAGAGAAGAATAAAAAAAGCTACCAAGGTGATTGATCCCAGTTTCCTTTTATTATCTTCAAGCGGATTGAAAATATTTCTGTTTAAACCTCGGCATCCCACGTTGTCCCAGGTTGGGCAAGTTGAGCACTGCTCTGCGATGTGCTCTCTTCCTACTCAGTGGACTGGCATTCTAATTTATTCAAGGCTAAGCAGCCGCATCGATTGGACAACTTCAAAGCACCAGCTCTCAGTGCTTCCCTCAATTGTTCCATTTTAATTTCAGCGCAATTAAGGACAGAGGAGAAAGGCTGACATGTTTTCCACAGGCATTACCTCCGTCAAAAGTTCAATAGCCTTTGTAAGGTTCTTGTTAGGAAATTGTCAGGTATTGTTGTGTGCAGCCATGTGAAGAGGACTCTCCAATAAGTTTCAATAACACCATAGGTAGGGAAAATAAGTTTATAGAGGGGCACAACTCCTAACCTTTCAGGATGAGGGTGTTGTGTATATTGAAGAGGATTCTATTAAGGGTGGCATTTGGAAGAATGATGGCAGGTTAGTTTGCACCCAGCAACTGACATGGGAAAAATGCTAAGGTGAATTACTGACATTTCTGCAAGGGAAGCCGACAGAATGATGTAATAAGCTGAAACAGACCATGGAACGGAGAAAGGCATAGAAGCAAACAGAAACGGCAAAACGATGTTGCTGCTGCTGGTGATTGATTAACGGCACAACCCACCAAAAGAGTTTAACTCTTGCTGCCCAGCCGACTTTTAGATCCAACAGCACAGCCTAGAAATAGGGCATTCTCATAGTGGGTCCACAAAAGAAAGCAGTTTTGTCCATGGGAAGAATGTATTTTGATCTTCAATAAGGAAATATGAATCTGGGGACACGAGATTCCAAAAGTATCACTCCTGAGAGATTTCTTTGATTCATCTGTTACAATATCTTTTCAAATTGTACATGACAGCTTGGATATTCAGGAAAAACTAGTACCTCTGATGAGAGGGCTTTCTGATCCCTTTTCAGACTGCTTTCCTCATTTGGTATTCCCCTGCCATCAAGCTCTCACCTGTGGTTCCAAGAAACCACCAAACTCTTATCTGTGGCTCCAAGTGCTCAGTGGTCACACCATGGTAAACCATCTCAGCAGACAGGTAAGCCAAATTGAGCAGAGCCAATGGGCTCCAAAAACCCATCGGTGAGTTAGAGAGATGTTTCCCCCAGACGTGGGAAGACTTCCCCTGGCAGAAGAGTCAGAGAAGTACAAATTGTTCCAATGCCATGAAGACAGCTGAAGCAGGTACTATAGAGTGCCTAGAGCTTGGCTAAACAACAAAGAAGCCAACTTCATCCACTACATCCCCAGCCATCACCAGTCGTCTTAATTTTTCTTTTGCCACACTGGACTTGGATGACTCTGGAAGAGAGATTTGTCCAAATTTTGTTCCCACTAAAATCCAGTTTATGCTCAAGTCAAAAGATATCAACAGTGATGCCATTTTGGTCTTCTTTGAATACAAAAGACAGCAGCCAACCAACATACAAACAGCAAAGCAAGGAGGGCTGCCCATGGTCGTGGCTGATGCCAGCAGATATATTCAAAGTATCCTTATTCCACTATCATAGCCTTGGAGTTCTGCATCCCAGAAAAGGAAAGTAAAATGCTGACAAAAGGTTAGATGAAAGCCCCAAACCACAATATGTCAACTGCTATTGTAAGCCAGTGAAAATCAAGCTTAGATGACAGCAAAGGATAAATCTATTTTCAGAGTCGGAAAGGACCTGTGAGGTCACTCGGTTCAATCTCCCAATCAATGATACAATCTCCTGTCCAAAGCCACTGACAGGTGGCCATTGTGCTTTCTATTTGATCAATTCCAAAGACAGAGAGGTCAATCCTTCACAAGATAGCCCATCATTTGAGCAGTTCTACTTATTAGGCAGTCTTTCCTTAGACTGACCCAGGCAGTTTCACCATTATTTTTATCTTTTTATTCAAGGTTTCTCTACCATAGTACCAATAGGCTATTTCTGCATATGGCTTCTTTTGATACATAAAAAGCACTTTTAGGGTTTCCCTGTTATCAACAGTATTTCTAAATGGCTTGTTTTTATTTCATATTTTATTTATTCCCTCATTTCCTTCAAAACTCCACTCAAATGATATCTTTAAGTATCATAAGAAGCTCCTTTTTAATCCTTGGTAGATTTTTTAGATAGATAGATAGATAGATAGATAGATAGATAGATAGATAGATATTTTAATCCTTTATAGATGGTCCTGTCTCTTTCTTGAAAGGAATACCTCGTATTCATTTTTATTTACATACTTAAAAGAGGCTACATAGCCTAGTGGGCATAGAGGTTTGGCTTTGAGACTAAGAATACTTGAGGCCAAGTTCTACCTCTGACACAAACTGGCCAGTTCTTAGCAGAATGCCTGGCACAGAGTAGGGATTTAAGAAATGTTTGTTGACTGACTAACTAGCTGTGTGATTCTAATTAAGTCATTTAACCTCTCAGAGGTCTAGGCAATATTCTAAAACCATAAGTTGCAGAGAAAAAAATTCCTGCATCCAGGCATTTTCTATACCAATAAAATTATGGGGCCAGTCCTTATTCCACCCTTCTTCTATAAATGTGTTTCCTCTGATAGAAATGATCAAGACCAACAACAAGGTCCTTGAAGTCAAGAACCATCTCGTTTTTATCATTGTATCTACCAGTCATAGAATAGTGGGGAAATAGTAAGCATTTCATAAATGTCTGATGGTTCTTTTTTATTGCTAAAAACTGATTTTCTGGACAGCAATATCAGATAGCAAAAGCACCTTCCCAGCAAACATGTAAGGTCTTGGTTCCACAAAAACTGATTGAGAAATTCCCCCGGGTTTTAAGATGAGAACTAGAGAATATTGGACTAGTTAAGTCAACAAAAGCAACACACCTAAGAGTTATTCCTGAAAATCTAGTTAGAGTCATAATCCTCAATTTATGGTGCTCTGCTTTAGACTTCAGATGGACATTGGAGAACTGGGACATGCAACTTTTGAATATCAAGAAAGCATTCCAAAATCTAGACTCACAAAAAATAAGAGTTGGAAAGTATCTTGGTGCCATGTAGTCCCTGAACACAACAGTAACAAATTGAATAAATGGCCTTTCAGGCTGACGGAAGATCTTCTAAGAGGACAGACATTCTACTTCTTAAATCAGTTCATTTCACTTTTGGATAGCTCTAACTGTTGAGAAAATTTTTCCCTGACAAGCTAGTGTCTGACTCCTCATGTCCCCATTTAGGGTTTTCTTGACAAAAAATACTGTCCTGGATAGAGCACTGGGTCTGGAGTCAGGAAAACCTAAATTCAAATCTGGACTCAGACACTTCCTAATTGTGTGACCATGGGCAAGTCACTTACCCTCAGTTTACCTTTTATTTTAGAATCAATACTGTGTATTGATTCCAAGGCAGAAGAGCAATAAGTGGTAGACAACAGGGGTTAAATGATTTACCCAGGGGCCTACATCTAGGAAGTATCTGAAGCCAGATTTGAGCCTAAGATCTCCTGTCATCTCTGGGTTTGGTTCTCAATCTAGTAAGCCACCTACCTGCCCCATCCCTACTACCTAATTTATGATGATCATCCTTTTATTTCCCACCAAGCTTCACTCCTCTGAACTCCATCATTTCTCTGTGCTGAGGGACCTTTCCCCCACCTTCCCCTTTTCAGTTTCAGCCTCCTTTTATGTATTGTCTTCTCTCATCAAATTGTTAAGTTCCTTAAGGGAAAGAACTATCTTTTTCATTTTATTTTTATTCCCTACACTGAGCACATTGCTGACACATAGTATATGCTTAATAAATATTTATTGACTGGCTGATAAATAATCATATAAACAACCTATAAAGTTGGCCTATTAGCACATATATCTTTACAGACCCTACAGGTAGACAATGAACTGGGTCTAAAATTTAACTTGAGAAATGGACTGGATTGCATTGGAGAAGTTTTAGTTCCCTTATTGACCCCAAACATTCCCCTGAAAATAAAGGTTCATCTTTTTAATGCCCATTAAACACTAGAGGCAGTGTTATAAATAAAAACTAATCTGGAGGCTTAGTACTAGGTGAATAAGCATGTATTAATAAAGAGAGAGAAAGAGAGAAAAATGTGTTTTCAGCCTTTCTAGTATAAGGTAAAAATCCAGTCCTCCATTGCAGCCAGCACTCTGAGCCTCTGGGCTGGCCAGAGATTGCTAGAAGAGATGAAGTGAGAGCTCAGAGAAAAGTCCTAGCCCAGAGACAGGTACCGAAGCAAAGAGCCAGACTCTGTCTCCTGCTGGCTTTTCAAAACCTCAGCTTCTTCCTCCTTCCATGGTGATATCATGCTGGGATGCAGATACTGATGCTGATGCAGATGCTGATGCTGACTGTGCCATCATGGTGGTTCTGTGGCTCCTGTATTAAGACATTCTGAGATGGACTAAGTTAGAGGTGCCCTAAATATTTACCTCACCTAGCAAGTCACTCACCTGAGGTGAATTGAATAATTGAATAAACTACAACCTAAAGGCAGCTAGGTGCTCAAGGAATAAAGAGCCAAGCCTAGAGACAAGAGGTCCTGGGTTCAAATCTGACCTCAGGCACTTCCTAGCTTTGTGATCCAGGGCAAGTCACAATTCCAATTGCCTAGTCCTTACTACCCTTCTGCCTCTGAATCAATATTTAATATGTATTTAAATAATCAATCAAATAAATAAATATTTAATATTGATTCAGAGGCAGAAGGTAAGAGTTTAAAAAAAGAAACTACAACCTACTACCAACAAGAATATTGAGCTAGAAAAGAGTCAGAAAATATTGGAAAACAACATTGGGTCAGTTATAGAAAGAGAAAAGGAATACCAAAGAATGGCCCAGGTATTCCTAGGAGTCTCTCTGTAATGCCAAGAGATCTAAAGAAAGGCCATAAAAATATTATATTGATCATCTGCAGAGGATACATAGGAAATCAAGGACAAGATTCACATAGTGTATATATATATATATATGTATGTTTACACACACATACATATATATATACAAAACACAAGTATGGGTTATGATTTATTATGATGGAGGGATGAGAACATATCTATATATCAAAATTACATCAAATATAAGCTTATATCTTTTACATTAAATATTGTTGTTATTTGTCCTTTGGGGCATTATGAGGTCCTAACTTGTGCATGAATTGTATTTAAGTGAGGCAGAGCTGCACAAAGTCATCAGCCTCACTCTCCCTTACCAGTGGCAAGACAAAAGTCAGGATGGCTGGTGATGGTTGGAGATGCAGTGGGTGACCTTGGCATCTTCAATGTCTGATCAAGCTCTAAGTGCTCCACAGTTCCTGCTTCCACTGTCTTCAAGGTCATGGAAAAAAATTGTTCTCATCCATCCAATTCCACTAAGGGAAGTCTTCACAGGCTTGGGGTAGACACCCCTCCCTAACTTTCTGAAGGGTTTGTGGCCTATTGGTTACCCCCAAAGTAGTGTAGCCTGCTTGCCAAGACCAGGGTATGACCATTGTGTATGCTACAACTTCTTGGAGCCACAAGATAAAAGTCGAGTACCAGGTAGACACCAAAACAGAAAATCGGTCATGAAAAAGGCTTAACAAACCCTTGCACCAGACGTGCTAATCCTCTTTGAACACCCATATAGCCCACATTAATATTAACCTACTTGGAAATGACTGACTTTGCTAGCAATATGATCTAGTTATTTTAGGCTTCAAAGGAATGGCCAGATAGAATTTCATCCAAAGGCTACACAACTAGTTCTTTTCTCTTTCACTGAGGAGGTAAACCTTGTAGCTGACTCTTTTCCCCTGCAGTAATAAAATTCCTGATATATTCAATGACTTTCCCATTTCTCAAGTCTACATGTTAACAAAAGGTCACCCAATTTGGCTCTGGTTCCCTGTGTACTCTGCAAGGTAATGTGGTTCTAAAAAAGAAAAGCTTAACTTTAAAGGTCAAGATACAAAAATCTATTTTTCTGACTATAAAATATTGAATATTCCTTTAGATTCATGGCCCATGCTTCCTAAACCCAAATGGTTCCAGAAATTTCATTGAACTAATAAGGAATTTTGAGTATCAAAGACTTTGGTGACCTGTAATTCTAAAACAAAACTGAGACCAAAGGCCTGTCCCAGTATTCAAAAAGAGATTCAAAACTCAATCAAGACAACCATTTAATTGCAAATTAAATCATACACATATGTAAGTAACTTTGTTTTAAATTATCTTGCTTAGTTCAGGGGCCAATCATTTTGGAGATTAGAGGTATTCCAGCAATGTTTATGGAGCATTTCTGCAAAATGAATGGAAATATATACTTTTCATTTTAAATCAGAGATGAGTTTCCAAGGGGGTGAAAACATTTTTGGACTAAATTGGAAATTTTTGTGAGGAATGGTCCAGATCTGTGTTAGGTTAGGCCTTGTACTTCCCTGTCCCCAGACATTCTTGCTAGGAGTGTTTACCTTCTAAAATAAAAAATAACTATAAAGCAGCAGTCATCAAAACAATCTGGTACTGGTTAAAGAACAGGATGATGGATCATGGGAGTAGATTAGATACACAATATACATAGATAAATGACTGTAGCAACCTAGTGCTTGATAAATCCAAAGATCCCAGATTTTGGAATAAGAACTCACTTTTTAACAAAAATTGCTAGGAAAATAGTATGGTAGGAGCAAGATATAGACCAATATCTTACACCCTATACAAAGATAAGGTCAAAATGGATATATGATTTAGATATAAAGAGTGGTACCCACCTTACACCTAGCAGATGGGCTAAAATGACAGCAGGGGAGAGTAATAAATGTTGGAGGGGATGTGGCAAAATTGGGACATTAATGCATTGCTGGTAGGGTTGTGAACTGATCCAACCATTCTGGATGGCAATTTAGAACTATGCCCAAAGAGCGCTAAAAGAATGCCTGCCCTTTGATCCAGCCATACCTTTGTTGGGTTTGTACCCCAAAGAGATCATAGGAAAAAAGACTTGTACAAAAATACTTATAGCCACGCTCTTTATGGTGGCAAAAAACTGGAAAATGAGTGTATGTCCTTCAATTGGGGCATGGCTGAACAAATTGTGGCATATACTGGTGATGGAATACTATTGTGCTCAAAGGAATAATGAACTGGAGGAATTCCATGTGAACTGGAAAGACCTCCAGGAATTGATGCAGAGCAAAAGGAGCAGAGCCAGAAGAACACTGTACACAGAGACTGATACACTGTGGTAAAATTGAATATAATAGACTTCTGTACTAGCAGCAATGCAATGACCCAGGACAATTCTGAGGGATTTATAGAAAAGAACACTGCCCACATTCAGAGGAAGAACTACAGGAGTGGAAACAGAAGAAAAGCAACTGCTTGAACACATGGGTTGATAAGGACATGATTGGGGATGTAGACTCTTAATGACCACCCAGTGCAACTATCAATAATATGGAAATAGGTCTTGATCGATGACACATGAAGAAACCAGTGGAAATAAGAGGGCTGGGGGAGTGGGGGGAGAAAGAACAAGAATATGAATCATGTAACCATGGGGAAAAATTTCTAAAAAAATCTGATTAAAAAATTTGTAAATGAAAATAAAAATGTTTGCTGAACTTGAAATTATATACTCTTGAACCCAGGAATAAAAGTGACAATGGTCGTAAATTGTTTTTCCAGGTTTTGACACATGTAGATAGGATCTATAATTTAGGCAGAGAAAACCCAGTATTAGAACTCCCTCTACCAATACAATTTAGGAATTAAATTAGTGTTAGGTAGTTGCCCAAGATTCAGAAAGACAGCTAATAATAGAGGCACCATTCAAATCTGGCCTTTCCTGACTGTAAGTCCAACATTTGTGCATAATCTGCCCTCCTTTTCTCTATAAGCCCTTCCCTGATCAATTTGCTTGTTACTCCTCTCTCCATCCTCAATTTATCTTGCATCATTTTTATTCATGGGCATATTCTGTTGAGTCTCAGGTATCCATTTTATAACATTGCCTTTTGCCATATACCTGAAAAATAACAATATCTAATATTTAAATAGTATCTTAAGGTTTACAAAGCACTTTACATGCATTATCTCATTTGATCCTCACAATCCTGTGAAATGAATATTATTACACACATTTTATACATTATGGAGAAGCTGTAGCCAGAATCACACAGCTAGTGCCTTCTGTCTTTTAATTATTTCCATTTTATCCTGTTTATAGTTTGTACATATTTGTTGTCTCCCCCATTATACTGTTATCTCCATGAGGGCAAAGACTGTCTTTTACTTCTTATATTCCCAGCACTTAGCACAGTGCCTGGTATCTAGTAGATGCTTAATAAATGTTTATTGACTGACTTGCTGACAAAGCCTAGCAAAGTGCTTGAGGTCAGATTTGAATTTAGGTCTTCCTGATTTTTGGTCCTCTCTTCTATCGACTATGCTTCACCACTTCCAAACTTATCAATGTATCTGAAAGTTACAAAAATGGTAATGGAAGATCAATAGTGTCATGCATGGAAAATTGATAGAAATAAAAGTCCTGGACCTTCTAAGCATCCAGAGTACTGAGGATTTATAGCAAATTTTTCTTCTCCTAAACTCAAAGCATTTTCATATACCTCAGTTGAAAATATCATACCAATGAAGCAAAGTTAGCACGATATGATCAAAAGAAGATAGCTAGATTTGGAGTCAAAGGACCTACAATCACATTCTAGCGCCCTTACTTAATCACTTAAGTTAACTCTGGCAGGGTCTATTCCCTCAGTTTCTTCACTTGGAAAATGAGGAGGTTGGAGTACATTAGCTCTCATTTCTTTTTCAATTCTGACATTCCAAAAGCATCCTCATTCCTTCTACCAAGTGTTATTTTTAAGTCATTTTTCAGCTGTGTCCAACTCATCCTGACTCCATTTGAGGTTTTCTTGGGAAAGATACTGGAGTAATTTGCTATTTCCTTCTCCAGGACTTGCTGACATCTAAGGTGCCTTTTTCTTTAAATCAATGCTCCTCTGGCTTATCTATATAATAAATGAGTAGATATTTTCCCTAGCCCTGAGATTTTAACAATGTGGTGGTAAAGAAACTCCTTTTATCAAAGATTGGCAACTGATGTGTAATTGGAATATGGGAGAATTTTCTAGGTCACCAAAAAGCTAAGTGGCCTGCCAATGGATAACACATAGCATGTGTCAGACAATACTGTTGAATAACCTCCAAAACGGGGTCCCTCCCCATGGCTTTTCCCTTCTCCAATCCATTCCCCGACTACCTGACAAAATAACCTTCTCATAGCACATATCTGACCAGGTCCCTCCTCTACTCAAAAGCCTTCAGACTTCTTTCTTTGGAATAAAATACAAACTTGTCAGCCTGGTCCTTAAGGCTTACTACAGTCTAGTTCCATTCTTGAGAGCCAGAACTGAAGTTGGAGAAATCTGAATCAGAATCCTGACTCAGACTTATCTGCCATATGCCCTTGGTCACTTGTTGACTTCCCTCAGACAGACTTAATTTCTTTATTTATAAAATGTGGATAATAATAATACCTTCCTCAAGGTTGATGCATGGGTTAAATATGATAGTATATGTAAAGCACCATGTAGATTTTATTATTGTTGTTGTTGTTTCTAACTTTATTACACAATGCCCTCTTTCATGCAATCAATTGTTCAGACAAACTGAACTAACTGCTCCCTGACCTAGATTTCCCATTTCCTCCCTCTGAACCCTAAAGGCTGGCTATCCCCATGCCTAATATACTCCTTTCTCATCTTCCTTTAAGCTGGGGAGGAAGAGGGCTTACTCCATAAAGCTTTCTCTGATCCACTTGTTATTTTCTCTTTCCCTCCTCAAACTAATCAGCATTTTTCTTACTGGTGAACACATTCTATCCCTTAGGTAGAATGTAAGCTCTTTAGAAACAGTAATTATTTGGGGGTTTTGCCTCTATACTCCCAATCGGGCACATTTCCTTTTACATAGTAAGCATTTAATAAACATGTGTTGAGTTGAAAAAGAGCTCATGGCTTTGCTAGTTTCTCTACCCTACTGTGGATATATTTATGCTATGTTCAGTCTTTAACAGAAATAACTATCATCCATACTCCTAGAACCAGGTACTTATGCACAGAAGTTGAAACTGATTAACTATTCATAGTTTAGTTAATGAGCAAAGTAACAAACTTCAAAGAAATCAAACTAGTCAAGTAGAAACAATAAGCTGAAAAATTGCTGAGGAAGTTGTAAGATTTACGATTTGCTAATAAATCAATCTAGGTAGACTCTTCTATAAAATAAAAATTTAATTTAAGATTCATGATAAGCCATTTAATAGGTATCTTGAAAGTCAACAACATATAAGCTGATTTCAAGTGAATGACTATTTCTATAGAACCCGACTTTAGTTCACTTCTTCCTTTGTTATCCTCACCATCATGGAACATAGTGTTCCCCCCTACCCTGCCTCACCCCACTCCCTCATTCCAAGGTTATTTTTTTTCATTCATCAAATAGTATACCATTTTCAGCTTGAGCATCAGGAGGATGTAATATGATTTTAGCAAATTCAAAGGAGATGATTTCCTGGACATGGATGGGATAATGAGAATTTCCACTATACCTCTATTCAGAGAGCTATCTAGCTATTATTGCTCCCTTTCTAAGCCCTTTCAGAGAAATGTAGAGCATTTTAGCAATGAATAGGCCATGGAATTCCTAGGCAATGGCCCTCCAAATGGCACTTGATAGAAGCAGCTGAAGAAACCACCACAGCAAAATTACTCATAGAATTGGCATAGTCTGAGATATCACTTTGGAGCTAACAGAAAAAGTGAGGAAAAATAAAAGAACTGGAGAGGCAATGGAAAATTTAAAAGAACCAATCAGTTCATGAAATGTGTCATTATAATTAATTTTTATTAGTACAGTTATAATTGTAGTTGCTTCCATACTGCTTAGGATATTGATTTACAAGATGTGATTTACAACAATCCATCATCATAGAAGTGAAGAAGAGCCATTTGGCCATGGGAGGTGTTTATGTTATCCTCAAATATTCAAATGAATTTATGATCTCAATGATTTCAAGGTCCCTCCAAAGATGCTTATCCAAATTCAGCCATGTCTGCCCGTCCTGTTCAACTCTTGCCCATTTCCTTCCATCTAATGTGCTGGGGACATTCTTCCTTTTCTCCTGACATCCCAAAGCTACCAAGTAAAACACTCAGGCAATGAGTGCACTGATTATTTCTCCTTCTCACCATATGACTAGCCTGTTTTTTTCCCTCCTAGATATCCTTAATGACATATAGCCTTTATTCCAATTCTTCTTCAACCATGAAATAACTATTATCTGTTATATACCATACAAAAATAGGTCTGACTTGCCCTGAAGTCAGATTAGACATTTATTGAGGTATATTACCTTATAATATGGTCTTTGATGCTGAGGAGCAGCATGAATGTTCCCATATGAAAGAAAGCACTAAAAGGTTGGGGAGCAGATTATGGCAGAGATGGAGTCAGAGGGAAGGAAGGTCACAATGGCATTATATTAAATGCAGGCAATAGGAACTAACATAACATATACTATAACTCATTGACTTCAGTAAGATTTTCGTTTTGGGTGAGAGAGAGGTAATCCCGTAGGATGAGCAGGTAATATATCCATTGCAATCTATAGCAAAGATCTCATTAAATCATCTTTCCCCCCAAAAATTCTGAATTTACGTATTACTCTTGAGGACAGCCCAATCCTTCTAATCTCTCAGGTTCATTATCTCAATGTAATGCTCAGTTCCTCATTCTGCTTCACCCACATGTCCAATTAGTTGTCATTTCTATCTCAGCAATAGCTCTCTCATCTGCCCTTTTCTTCTCTGCTCATAGAGTCAGCACCCAAGTTCAGCCTCTTTTCATTTCTCCCTTAAACTACTGCAATAATAATAAGAAGGGAACAAGCATCCATTAAGCGAGTACTTTGTGCTGAACACTATGTGAGGCAGACTGTAAATATTATCTTAATTGGCATTCAGAATAACCCAAGGACTTGGGAAGACTCAGGCAAACAAAGGGAAGTGACTTGCTTAGGGCTTCAGAGTTAATAAGTGTCTGAAGTCAGGTCCTCTTGACTACAGAGCTCTATCTACTGTGCCACCTGACTGCCTCTAACTGCAATAGCCTAATTCAGTTCCCAGCTTCAACACTCTACTCTCCAAAACATCCTGATTTTCCTAAAGCCCAGATCTAACTATATCACTCCCCTACTCAATAAACTCCAGTAGTTCCCTATTACCTCTAGGATCAAAAATAAACTCTTCTGTTTGGCATTTAAATTCATCCACAACCTAATTCTAATTTACCTTTCCATACTTATCATATATATTATTTTCTTTCCCCATACTACAATCCAGCAAACTGGTCTTTTTGCTATTCCTCATACTTATGAAAAAAAAACACAATTAATATGTGTAAATATGAGTAAGAAATTAAGGTCTGATGACATCCGTTGAGGATAAACATATTTACCTCCTGAAAAATATGACTCATACTGAAAGACTCTTATATTTTCTCATTCTTGTACTTATCATTTGATAATAATATCATATACTTTTCAATAAAAATATAGTATTTTAACTATTGTGCTATAAGGAATAATGAACTGAACGAATTCCGAGTGAACTGGAATGACCTCCAGAAATTGATGCAGAGTGAAAGGAGCAGAACCAGTAGAACCTTATACACAGAGACTGAAACACTGTGGTACTATTGAAAGTAATGGACTTCTCTACTAGCAACAATGCAATGATCCAGGACAATTCTTTGGGACTTATAAGAAAGAACACTATTCACATCCAGAGAAAGAATGGTGGGAATAGAAACACAGAAGAAAAATATATGATGGATCACATGGGTCAATGGGGACATGATTGGGGATGTAGACTCTAAGCAATCACCCTAATGGAAATATTAATAATATGGAAATCAGGTCTTAATCAATGACACATGTAAAACCCAGTGGAATTACTCGTTGGCTATGGGAGAAGATCGGGAAGAGGGAAGGGAAAGAACATGAATCATGTAACCATGGAAAAATTTTCTAAATTAATATAATTTAATTTTTCAATTCAAAAAATATTTAGCATTTAAAAGGATATTTACTTACTAGGCTAGATACATTGGCTAAATTACTTAAATAATTAATTTATTAAAAGAATTACTTATGTCTCCTTATCCCTCCAGGAAAACAAGATCTTTCAAAAATAACAATTCATGTTCAAAGATACAGCTGTCCTCCAAAATGGTACTCAAGCCCTGTTCTGTTTCTCTCTTTTATTGTGACCTTGGTGTTGGTCTTGCTCTCTCTCTTACTGTGGCTTTAGGACTGGCTTCCTGAACTTTGAATCTTTATCCAAATAATCCTGCAGGTCTCTGTCCTGGGTCATCTTAGCGTTTCCTACTATACTATCTTATTTGGTGATCTCATCAGCTTCCATGGATTCAATGGTCACCTCTACAAGTGATTCCCAGATCTATATATGAAATTAATAATGATCATGATAATGATTAACATTTATATAGTGCTTTAAGGTTTGCAAAGTGCTTAAAAAATATAATCACATTTAATAACTAACCTTTGTCTTCCTCCTGAGTTCCAGGCCTGCAACACTAGCTGCCTCTTCTACAACCCTAGTTGGACATCCCACAGGCATCTTCAATTCAATGTGTTCAAAACTGAACACACTCTTTTTCCTTATCTAACCCTTCCTTCTTCACAACTTTTCTATTACTACTGAAGGATCCATCATTCTCCCAGTTACCCAAACACAACTTCTTGGTTACCCTCAGTTCCTCACTTTCTATTCAATCCAATACAATCCAATAAACATTGATTAAATGTAGGTAGGACTAGCACCTCTGATGTGAGGGCTTGCCCAACCTTTTTCAGGGCTGCTTTAACCACCTTTGGAACCCACCTTTCACCCAACTCTCACCTGTGACTCCAAGAAGCTATAGCCTGCAAAGGGGCTACACTCTGGGAAAACTGTCTTGGCAGATGGGCTAAACCAGGTTGAGGGTAACCAAAAGATCTCAAACCTGTTGATGACTTCTGAGGATTTCTATCCCCAAGTATGTGAAGACTTTCCCCGCTGGAATAAGTCAATGAGAACAATTTGTTCCAATGGCCATGAAGGCAGCTGAAGCAGGTGCTATGAAGCACTTAGGGTTTGGTCTGGTATTGAAGACATGAAGGTCATCCATTGCATCGGGGGCCATCACCAGTTATCCCGACTTTTGTCTTTCTGCTGGACTTTGATGATTCCTGAAGATAGGGTGAGACTGACAATATTGTGCAACTCTGCCTCCCTTAAATCCAATTCATGCACAAGTCATCACCCTTGATGTCATTGGTCCTTTTCAAAAATGAAAGACAAACAACAATCCTATTCAGTTTTCTGTGAGCCCATTGCATATCTTCACTTTTTAAATCAGAAAACAATAGTATGTTTTTTTTTTGGTTTTTCTTTATTTTGGGTTATGTGATATATAGTCCAAACCTTATGATTTCATTAGTATAGTGAACTTTCAGCAAGGAATTCCCTCTACCAATGAAGATTAGCATCATCTTCATAACTTTTAATCATTGAGAGTTTCAGAGGAACAAAGTCAAGATGTGCAAGGATACACAGTCCTTGTGTTAAAAATTAATATGTAATCCCAGATCTTCCTATCTGAGGTTAATTCTTAACCTACTAAGCAACACAACTTTTGATGACATCCAGAGCAATATTGTTAGGGGTTCTTTAAAGTAATTCATGTGTCACATATCAGCACTCAAAAGAGTTAAAAATAATTTTATAATTGTTAAGATTTTTTCCCCAAAAATCACCCACTTAGTAAATAATTATGTTTTAAGGCTAATGAATAAAAACTTGAAGTGCTTTGTGTACTTCAGTCTAAAATACTACTCTGGCCAACATTAGCATGTGAAAGAGGCAGCAGACTATTTGATGTATGTGGTTTTAGTGTTTCTAATAGTAAGGTAATACATTGTGATTTGAAGAAAAATATGTTCCTGTTATTCAAATGGCTGGTTTTGCTACAGACAAAGAAAATCAGTTATGATAATGTTATTTTAAGCAGAGTATGGAAGAACAATGTAATTTTCAAGTCTGAGCATCTGGGACCATTTTGTCCAAATTAAACTCTACATCACCTATGACTCTTTGTACTAAAGAGTTTCACTAACATGAAACAGCTTATAAAGAGCTGGGGAATTGATATGTTTTCAGTGTTTTGTATGCCTACAGAATGAAATTTAAATGATGGATCTCATTTAGTACAACAATGCCATATGAATTCCTTCTCTATTTATGGATATAAGCTAGATTATTTCCACTTAAGTCTATGGCTTTTTATAAGCTGAGAAAAAACAAAAGGCCATGTAGTCAAAGAAATGTATGAATGAGAATTAAAATAGACTATTCTTGTGGTAAAAGTGAAATCAGTATATTTTCAGTGAGATTCTTACAACATCAAATGAAAGTAAGAAATGTGTCTAGCTAGCCTATGGGTGCCCCAACCCACCTAGCTCCCACCAAGGAAACTAATCAGAGTCCATAGGCAAGAGTTACATAAAGTGAGCAGATTAGGATGAGCTAAGAATGGCAATAATTCAGGGACTACACATATTGATAAGAAGCCATATCTATCTGAATATTTGTGATTAAGGAAAAATGAGATCTTCAGAACAAATTCTTCTGAGAGTTTTCACTGAAAACTAGATTTGAAGTAAAAGCACTAGGCAAGAAAAAACCAGTGCAAGAGAATCAATCCTTTCAACTACTTCTATACCATGAGTTCTAAAGTTTTGCCTAGAAATCACAGAATTTTTAAAAAATTATAGCATTAATCCATTTGTCTCAGAATCTTCATCGCTGGCCAAAAGGAAGCTAGCTCACTGAAAGAGGAAAGAACCATTGTTCTCTAGTGGAACCACCTCCTTTTTAACAGTAGTTCAACTCTTCTTAATTTAATTTAACAATATTTACTAAGTGGCTATTATGTACAAGCCGCTGAAAATACACAGACCAAAAATAGTGCCTATCCTTTGTCATTTCCTCTGCATCTTGCAGAAATAGCATAGTGCTGTGGAAGTGCAGCTTTGGAGTTGGAGGCATAGACCTTGTACTCAATTTCTGGCTCTTCTACTGGTTGTGAATTATGAAGGGGGAAAATAGATAAATGAAACTTTAGCATTTGGAGACATCAATAAGATCATTTCATCCTAATATAAACTTTTATAAAAGGTAAAGAAATAAGTTAAAAATTTAAGAATTTTAGAAGTTAACTATGATTGATTTCTGAGAATGTAATGGAAATAGAAAGGAATAAGCATATTTTTCAGGTATGTGTAGCACCTTTATAAAAATTGACCAAGGGGCAGCTGGGTAGCTCAGTGGAGTGAGAGTCAGGCCTAGAGACAGGAGGTCCTAGGTTCAAACCCGGCCTCAGCCACTTCCCAGCTGTGTGACCCTGGGCAAGTCACTTGACCTCCATTGCCCACCCTTACCAATCTTCCACCTATGAGACAATACACCGAAGTACAAGGGTTTAAAAAAAAATTGACCATGTCCTAGGATGACATTTTAAAACACCTTAAAGAAATTCACAAGATCAAAAATGCTAAGCATCATATATTGACTGAAAAGAAATTAAAATGATCAATAAAAAGTCTTTGAAGCAACAATTCAGACTTAAATAAAGATCAACTTAATTCTAAGAAAATAGTGGATCAAAGAACATAGCATAGAAAAAAAACCAGATAATTTCATCAAAGAAAATGGCAACAAAACAAAATATCAAAATATTTGGGATGTAACAAAAGCAGTCTTATGAAAAGGATAGATAGATAGATAGATAGATAGATAGATAGATAGATACTTTCATCACTAAAGAGAAAAGGAATGGATCAATGAGTTGAAAATAAAACCAAAAATTTAGTAAAAGAACAAGTTAAAAAATATCAATTCCAAAATAGAAAGTCTTAAAGATCAAAGATTATTAATAAGTTTAAAGACCTCTTTTTAAAATTTTATTTTTCATTGTTAATTCAATAGTCAACAATCACTCAAGACATGAACAACAGGGAAAATGATTTATAAAAGAAATGGAATTTCTATCTCCTTACATAGTAGTTTGGAGTTTGGGGTTATTTTTACATGTAACCTTAAATAAAGTAGTAACAAATTGCCCTATTTTTTACCATTTCCATTTCTCCACTTTCCCTCCATGCAATTTTTAAATGTCTTATTGATTCTTTTTCATATCTATAATCTCCCCACTAACCCACATACCTTCTTCCTCTAAGTAGACCCAGGAGAAACCTTCTTTTAAAACAAAAGTATGTAGACAAGCAAAACAAATTAAGGCACTGTCCATTATCTGAGAATAGTTATTTATGTACTTCTAATTCATCACCTCTCTATTAACAGTTGGAAATTATGTCTTATCATTAGTCTTTAATAAGGCAAAAATCTAAGGTCTTTCAGATTGTTTCCCATCATATAATTACTGTGATCACCACATAAATTGTTCTACTAGTTCTTCCTTTCATATATATTTTCATATTTCTCTGAATTAATCATTCTTCATTTATGCAGAACAGTAAAATTACATTGACTTCACACACCACAATTTGTTAGTTATCCTCCAACTGACAGGGATATATCTTGTTACTGGTCCTTTGTAATTTATAAAGTTGCTATGAATATCCTAATATAAATGGGTTCTCCCATTTCTGTCTTCTTTAAAGAACATAGCTAATAGTTATATCACTGAATCAAAGGGATTTGGAAGGTATAATTCCTCATTATTTTTCAAACTATCTATATCAAAATTCATAGCTCTACCAAAAATGCACTAATGTATTCCAATTAGTTATTTTAATAAACAAATAAATAAAAATTAAGCCATTTTAATTAGAAAGTGGAACCAAATTTCCAATATTTAAAATGGAGAATTCATTAAAAATTAGTAAAAATAATTTATTTGAAATTATTCTGGCCACTTGGATGCCAACAAAAGTGACAAATTAAATGTGAAGATAATAATTATAATAAGTAGCTAAATAGCATAGTGGACAGAGCATTGCCCTAGAGTCAAAAAGACATGAGTTCAAATCTAGCCTCAAAAACTTACTAGTTGTGTGACTCTAGGCAAGCCAATGTCTGACTCAGTTTTCTTACTGATTTTTTTTTTACTTGACTTTGCTTATTTATTAAAAGGCAGGACTTTGGTTGGGAGGGACCTATGGGAAAAATGATGGTAAAAAAAAAAACAAAAAATTTTAAATGCAATTAAAAATAAAAAATACAGATAGAAAAACAAAAGGAAGCTCAGAAATAGACATAAAAATTCAGGGTTATGTTGTTCCTACCATGTTAACTTTAACATATACTTTTAAATTTAATTTTTATAGACTACATGTCAGTACAATTTTTAATAATATTTTTGGCATTTTGTGATCCATGTTCTCTCCCTGTCTTCTAGTCTTTCCTCTTCACCAGATGGCAAGTAATATGATATAGGTTGTATATGTGTTATCATACAATACATATTTCCATGTTGATCATATTGTGAAAGAAGACACATATTACTTACACTAAAAAAAAATTCATGGAGCAAATAAAGTGAAGAATGTCATGCTTCAATCTTTATTCAGACACCATCAGTTCCTTTTAGAACTGTGGATAGGTTTTTTTATCATGAGACCCTTGGAGTTGTCCTGGATACTTGCATTGCTGATAGTTAAGTCCTTCACAGTTGTTCATCATACTTTTATTGCTGTTACTGTGTAAGGTGTTCAGCTAGTTCTTCTCACTTCACTTTGCATTACTTCATATAAGTCTTTCCAGGGTTTTTATTTTTGCGTATGCGTGTTTTTGTTGTTTGTTTGATGATCACCTTCTTTAGCACTTCTTATGGCACAGTAGTATTCCATTACAAGAAAATACCACAGCTTGTTTGCCCATTCCTCAATTGACGGGCTTTCCTTCAATTTCCAGTTCTTTTCTACCACCAAAAAAGCTGCTATAAATATTTTTGTTCAAATAGATCATTTCTTCCTATCTTTGATCTCTTTGGGATACAGGACTAGTAGTAATATTGCTGAGTCAAAGGGTATACACAGTTTTATGGCCCTTTAGGGGCATGGTTCCAAATTGCTCTTCAGAATGGTTTGAACATTTCACAGCTCCACCAACAGTATATTAGTGTCCCAAATTTTCCATATCCCCTCCAACATTTATCATTTTTATTTTTATATCAAATTAGCCAGTATGATAGGCATGAGGTGGTGCCTCAAAGTTCTTTTAATTTTTATTTCTCTAATTAATAGTGATTTGGAACTTTTTTATATGTCTAAATATAGTTTTGATTTCTTCATCTTAAAATTGCCTGTCCATATTCTTTGACCAATGTTTCTCCGATTAGATAGGTCCATCTGTATTTCTACATTGAGTGTTTTCTGTTTAGATTCACATAGTGAATATTAGAAAATACATTCTCAAATATGTTATAATTACTATGATTATTATGAACTAGCTCTTCTTGATATGTTTAGTTCATTATATACAAGAATACTGTTAAATTATATTGATTTATCCTATATTCTGCCACTTTGCTGTAATTGTTTTTTAATTTACTTTTGACTCTCTAATGTCCTCTAAGTACATTATCATTCCATCATTAAAAAACAACACTTTTTTCTATGCTTGTATTTATTCTTTTAATTTCTTTTTCCTCTCTTTCTATAGGCAGCATTTTAGCATTTTTGTATAATAGTAGTGGCAAAAGGCATCCTTGTTTTACCCCTAACTTACTAGAAAGTTCTCCAGCTTTTCTCTATTACATATGATGTTTGTTCTTCATTTTACATAATACTAGTTAGAATAATAAGAATATGTTCACTTAGACCATTGATTTCTAAAATTTTCCATAGGAATGAGTGTTGGATTTTGTAAAATTCTTTCTCAACATCTATTGATATGATCATATCAATCTTAATATTTATGTTAATTTGGTATGTTATAGCTATTGTCTTCCATACTTGAACAAACCCTGAATTCTTCACATAAATCCAGCCTTATCTTAATGTATAACCTTTCCATTGTATTGTTTTAATCTTCTTGCTAAAATATTATTTAAAATTTTTGCATCAATATTCAGTAAGACATAAATCAATAATTTTTGTTCTATGCTTTGTCTCCCCCCATTTTAAGTGTAAAGATCGTGTGTGTGTGTGTGTGTGTGTGTGTGTGTGTGTGCCATAGGATGATATTCAAAGGGTGCCTTTTCTTACCATTGAAAACACTTTGTGTATTATTGAAGTTAATAGTTCTTTGTATGTTTGATAAAACTCCATTTTAAAGCAACATGCTCTTGGATGTTTGGTGGTTCATTTATGGCTAGTATGATTTCTTTCTCTGACTTTAAATTATTTAAATAGTCTGTTAATTCTTTTGTTAATCTGGACATTTCATATTTTTGTAAATATTTTACCTTCAGATTATTAGTTCAGTTAGTATACATTTAGGGAAAGTCTCTAATAATTTCTTTTATTTTCTCTTCACTTGTAAGTTATTTTTTTATTTCCAATATAAAAACTTGTGTTTTTCTCTTTTTTATCAGGTTAATCAATTATTTACTTAATTTATTAGTTTTTTCTACAAAAATTGCTTCTTACTTCATTTAATCAATTCTATGGTTTTTTGCTTTCGGCTTTGTTATTCTCTTCTTTAGTTTTCAGAATTTCTAGTTTGTTATTTAGTTGGGCAATTTTTTTTTGTTGTTCAAATTTTCTTTAGTTGTATACCCAATTAATTGAATTGTTCTTTCTCTCTTTTGTTAATGAACATGTTTGGAGACAAATTTTCCCCTACAGAAAATTTAGTTTTTAATTGCATTTCATAAGAATTGGTATGTTGTCTCATTACTAACACTTCCTTTTATGAAATTTTCTATTGTTAATTTGTTCTTTTATGTACCAGTTCTTCAGAATTATGTTGTTCAATATGCAATTGTTTTTTAATTATTTTCTTAAAGGCCACTTACTGATATAATTTTTATTGTATTATGACCAATAAATTTTATGTTTAGTGTTTTTGCTTTTCTGTGTTTTGCTTGGTCTTTATGTCCCAATGTCTGGTTAATTTTTGTAAGGGTACCATAAAAACCTAAAAGATAAGCAAATTCTTTTCAATTAGCGCTCAGATATGATCGATTTTTCTAAAGTTCTATTCAGTCCTAACTGCTTTCTTATTTCTTTTGATTAGATTTCTCTAGATTGAAATAGATATACTAAGATTCCCTACTATTACGCATTTACTGTTTCTTCCTCAATTTGATTAACTCTTGATTTAGGAATTTATTTCAGGCTAGGTTATTGGGTGCATAAATTTAGTATTGATATTAATTCATTATCTATGGCACATTTTAACATAATGAAATTTCCCTAGTTATCTATTTTTATCCTTTCTATATTTACTGTAGCCTTGTCTGAGATCAAGATGATTATCCCTGATTTTTGTGTTAGCTAAAACATAAAAAGATTGTGTTTCAACTCCTCCTTTTAAATGCTATCTCTACCAGGTTAGGGTTATGTTGGACACTGTTGGGATTGGACTGGCCTCAGGTTCTGTTTCCAGGAGTACTGTGCCATGCACCTCCCAAACCCCAAGGATTCCCTCCTCAGCTAGGCTCAGGTAACAAGCATGGTTTTGCAGAAAACTTCTCTGGCATTCCATATTGGCCAAAAGTGTTATGTTTGATCTTCCCAGAATCCTTCAAAGTCACTCTTTTGCAGTTACAGATTTCAGGGAAGACTCAAGCTGGATGAACCTAGGCCCTATGACATTCAGACAGAGAGCAAGAGGACCACTCAAAAGGCTTCCAGGGCCATTGCCAGTGCTCCATTATCTGTGCTTGGATCTCTCTAAGACTCCAAGGGTACCTGACTGGATTCCTCTCTTAGGGGAAGCAGTCAGTAGGTGATTTTCATGTATGATTTAGTACTATGGTATACTCTCCAAGCCACATTGAGTACTTATAGAGAGGTAAGATCTTCTGCATTCTAGCATCTTCCAATAATCCTCCCATCCTGGTGGGCTACAAAAGATCTAAGAAAACATCTAATCCAACCTCCTCATTTTAGAGCTGGGAAAACTGAGGCGTAGAGAAGAAGTTAAGTAACAATAACAAAGTAATAGCTAACATTCAAATGGTACTTTAAGATTTTCAAAGAGCTTATTCCCCTTCACATGACCCTCACAAGAGCCCTATAAGGTAGCTTCTATTATTATCTCCATTTTACTCATGAGGAAACTGAAGTTAGAAGAGTTTAAGTGACTCACATAGCTGGTGTCTGAAAAAGGAATCACACACTCTGGTTTTCCTGATTCATAATACTGTGCTCTATCAACCTTACTAAGCTACTATGGCCTATCCTAAGTGTCTTGTCCAAATTGGGCAAGTAGGAAGGAGAAGAGTTGGAGTAGGTCCTCTCCCTCCAAAAACAGTACTTTGTGAGCTGAAATCTACTGATCCTTCTCCTCAGTAGATATTATGGTACAAAAAATATGTTTCTGTTTGTGTTTGCTTCCCGCTCATGAACAGTGAAGTCCATGCAATTAGAAAAGTGAATCTTTCCTTGAAGAGTTATGAATTGAACCACCCAGAAATGTGTGTTTAAGTGAGTGATTGAGAAGAAAAACCACGAAGTCTGAAAATATGTTTCTAGCACAGACTAATGTGCAACCTACAGTAGGGTCATAGTGTGAGATCTAGCAAGTGGAAGGAAGTGAACCACCATGGTTAGGGTATCCACCATTGACAATATTGGCCTCAAGGTCCTAGGATAGGGGAGACATAAAAAAGTGACAAAGCGGGGCAGCTGGGTGGATCAGTGGATTGAGAGCCAGGCCCAGAAATGGCAGGTCCTCGGTTCAAATCTGGCCTCAGACACTTCCTAGCTGGGTGACCCTGGACACTGTGGCATCCATGTTTCTGAGAGGGGTTCAAGCTGCATCACAGAATTCCATAGTGCCCCCCAGAACTCTAAGAGAGGGGGAAGTTAAGGGCAGCTGGAGTTCTGGTATAAAAGCCAGGTCACCCCTCTTGCAAGGGTCCTGACTCTTGGCTCTTGGCTCTGAGCTCACACACTCTGTGTAGCTCCTGGGGCTGAAACAGTCTCTGACAGCCAGGGCTGCTTTACCTTGATAGCTAACCACAAAGATAGACCTTCAAGCAAAATCAGAGTCTACCTTCAGTTTAGCAGTTTAGGTTTTAGAAGGAAGATTATTTAGGGGTTTAGATAGGAGTTCAGCCATTCAAGATACATTCCCCCTCCCCTCCCCGGGGGAATGTGTCATTAGCCTGCAGTTAACAGTTTTAGCCAGATTACCTTCCCTCCTCTTTCCTTAAACTGATTCCCTTCTCCTGTTCCCTGAAATCATTAAATTCATTTAGTTTGTGAAAGATAGAGCTTGTATTCAGTTAACTGGGGGTTATACTTACTATTTTCCTTTCACCAAGCCAAGTATTTCATCCAAGCAGGGTCTGTAACTGCTTCTGCCCTGGGGTCTGTGGTCTTATCTGAAGTAAAATATTTCTATCCTGTGAGAGAATAATTCAAAAAAAGGAAGTTATTATCACAAGGGTTTAGTCTCTATCCACTTACCATCTTTGGCCCAGATTTAGCCAAGCTTGAATAACCTCCATAACCAGCTCTGAGAGGATTCTGTTAACTGATTTCCAACTGCTTACAGGGTAGGGGGAAGTGAAGGAGTACTCCACTTGCTCTTGCCCCTCCCATCCAGTCAAATTTGCCTGCTTCTCCTCTGATCTGGGACAGGGGAGTATCCATTGCCATCTGACCCCTAATCCTACAACACTTAAACCCCATTGCCTAGCCCTTACCACTCTTCTGTAACCACCCTCCTGAAGGTCACTAGGGATTCATCGAAGATGTAATGAGTCTATTATTTACGCCCATTTGGTCTTAGATCCAGACTTTTTACCCTCTGAATACCGGCTATGGTCATTGTACAGTCATGGCTAGTGGAGACTGTGAGCAGCCACAAGTAGAGTCTTAAACTGGCCATCATCAGAGGATCTGAGAATGAATGTGGGACACGCAAAGGCATGGTAGCACTAGTGGATGGAGTGCTAAACTTGGAATCAGGAAACCTCAGGTTTAGTTTTTGTTTATTTGACTCTGGGCAGAGCTCAAAACTTCTCTGGTCTGTGGCTTCTTCATTCATAATTTTGTAAAATGAGCACTTGATGTAAAGTGGATAGAAAAATGGGCTGGATAACACAGTGACATAATCAGACATATAAGAGAGAAACTGATCTGAAATGGGCTGGAAAAGTCCTATGGGATGGGGGCATTAGGAAAAAAAAAGAAGCAAGTATGAAAGAGATTATGGAAGAAGAAAACTAATACTAGAAAACCAATTGAATATAGGAGATAAGGGAGAAGAGTCAGAGATAACACCAAGGTGAAGAATAGTATCATTATTACCCATTAACAGCTATTAGCTTAGGCTCCGGCACTGAAAAATGATAGACCAAAATATCAACAGCTGGAAAGTGAGAAAAGCTAGTCAATTATTTGGTTTCTTTCTCTATTTTAGGGTGTCTCTAAATAGCAAGGAGAGGGTTCTCCTAAAGTTCTCCTTTAGATATTAACAAACATTTATTTCATTCCATTTCTATAAAATGAAATATGATATATATGTATATGTATATACGGGTATATATACATATACCACAAGTGTGGTTCTGTGACCAACTGTTGCCAAATATAGTCTGAAAAACAATATTTTTCTTCATACTATTTTTGTAATAACTAAGCTATCCACAAAACCATTTCCAGCTATGTTAACTAGGGAGTAAGCTGAGAAAGCATCCCAGGAACTAAAAGGTCACTCCTATTGAGAGTGATCTTGGACATTAGAGAAATGACCCTATGCCTCACTCTCTCTGTTCCTGTAGGAATGGTAATTAAAATCTGGAAATGTATTAAATTTTATGACTATTTCAATGATCCCAGGCTTAGCTGATAAAGATGTCTTCTCTCTTTAGATTAAAAGCACCATGAAAGATTGTGAATGTTATTATAGTGTTAACAAATTATAAAAAATAGTCCTTCAGGTCCGTCTTAAGAAGATGGTAGCTAGCAACTTTGGTCATCACTAATGAGACTCAGACAACTAAGTATATAGTGTGACTAAATCATATATACTCCCATAAATCATTGAGTTCTATATATAACAAGAGACAAAGTATTGTTAAATAATACATTGTTTTATAAGGTCAAAGTCTTGATATTTTCCTTGTTGCAACCATGGTTCTAGAAGCAATTTACAATTTATTTAAATTCATACTTACAATTCAACTTATTGGACAGAGGTATAAATATATGTCCTGTCAGCAAAAAAAATATATTACAACATTTTTCTTGTCCTAAGACAAAATTATAACCTATATCCTTCTACATATAATTGGGACGCTGGCACTTACTCATAATCAGCAATTTTTGTCCCTAGTTTAAGGAAGACAGAGGCAACACAGAGTGTCACTTTGAGGGGAGGAAGCTTGCCCCAGGACACTATGAGCTGGCTTTGCTGTTAAAGGTAAGAGACTGGTTATTGCTGGTAAGCATTAAGAAAAGTGAGAAGCAGGAAAAAAGAAAAGAAGTGGGGAAAAGGCATAGTTATATGAGTGTGTTGAGCATAGTGCCTGGCACATAGTAAGAGATTAATAAATGCTTATTCCCTTTCTCATCTACCATGGAATAAATCCCCAGGAGCATCACTATAAGGATTTTATAGTTTACAAAGTGATTTTGCAACTACTTGGCAAAATGGATAAAATACTGGGCCTGGAGTCAGGAAGATGGGTTTGATCTGGTCTCAGATATTTATCTGCTGTGTGATTGCGGGCAAGTCACTTAACCTCTATTTACCTGAGTTTCCTCAACTATAAAATATCATCTTCTTCCTTTGTTGTAAGTACCAAACAGATAATGTTTGTAAAGCACTTAGCACGATGCCTAGCACATAGTATGCCCTTACTAAATGCCTCTTCCCTTCCTTACTTCCTTTCACAACAAGCCAGTCAAAGGGATGTCACACACATTATTGTTCTCATTTTGCAGATCAGAAAATTGAAGTTCAGAGAAGTTATAGCTTCCTGTGAAAAATACTCAAGTCCCAAAATCTGATTCTCCTTAAAGTATGAGCAAAGCTAAACATTACCACCATTTTTTTTTCTGAGTTATTTATTCTCTATTGTTTCCCCTGGAGCCAATATTGGATTGGCTTTTTCTCTGGCTTCTTGTGTTTCTATTGGACCATTTTCTATTCCTGCTGAGTCCCTCAGGCAGACAAATTCTATCTGTTTTCCCGGAAGGAAAGATCTCTACAATCTAATCTCTCAGTTTTCCTCACAAAAATTTGCTTCATCCAAAGTGATCTTTTTGCCATCTCCTAATTGATCTCCTAGCCTTATCATTCTTCTTTCCAATCCGTTGTCCACACAACTAACAAAATTGTTTTGCTTAAGAAGGTTTGACCATATTATTATTCTTTAATTTTTTTTAAAAAAATCCTTAGCTTCTCTCTTAGAATTGAAGTGATGCACTTCATAAAGTGAGTCCGGACACCCAGAAGTTCATATTAATTGAACTGATATTTATTTATAATTGTATTTACTGGCCAGGACATTTTCCTAGTGAAAGCTGCACCGGACTGAAGTTACAATGCAGTTTTTATAGAGTGCAAGATACAAAGCCAACAATGTTCATTAAGAAGACATAACCGTGATGAAGCAAGCAAATCTTATCATCTAGAAGCTATTTGGGTAGTAGCGCGGAGTTTGGGACATTCCCCTATATGTCTTATCCTAGACTGTGAGTAAGGGAGTCACTTTCTCATGGACCCTGACTGTGTTGTTTTGGTTCTGAGCTCACTGACCTTCACAGGAAAGCTCATTTCTGATGTCTACTTCCCCCAGGGAGAAACAGGTTTTCTGGTCAATGATTTAGTTTACTTCACTTCAGTATCAATGCTAAGTATTGGTTCCAAGGCAAAAAGAGCAGTAAGGGCTAGACAATTAGGATTGTGACTTGACCAAGGTGACATAGCTAGAAAGGATATGAAGCCAGATTTGAATCTAGGACCTCCCATCACTAGGACTGGAACTCTATCTACTGAGCCACCTGGCCACCCTTGACCAGGTTATTCTCCTACTCTCCTGTCTCCCTATTGCCTTTAGGGCCAACTATAAATAGTTGTCTTTCCATTAAAATCCTTCAAACTTCATTCCAGTCCACTTTTAGTGAATTAAGTGGCCTTAATATACTTGAATCCCCTTCATTCCCTCTCTGTATCAGCTAAACTGGCCCTTTTGTTGCTCCATACACAGAAATTCTGCATCTCTCCCCATCCACGATTGCACAGGAACACACTGCTCATACCTGGAATGTGCTCACTTCTCATCTCTTCTCAGAGGGGCTGTTTTCAAGATTCAATTGAATAGAGTTATTTCTTGGTCATTGGGAACGTGAGAAGCAGTTTTCCTAGCTGAAAGGAAAAGTTACAGAATGATATGAGGTAGGAATCATACCAAATCGGGGAAGCATGGGAACTTTTGACCTCCATGGAAAAGGGACTGGCATGAAGTATAGAAACACACCAGTGGTGAGCCATTTGCCAATGAATGGTGGTAAAAATAATCAGGAGCAGTTGGAACTTTGTGTGACTGACTCCCTCAAAGAATTCTTAAATCAGTCACAAAATGTCTCACTGTTGTCATTTTGGGGATCTGATGAATTTATCCACTCTCCATTTCCCCTCCCTGCCCTACACCATGACTGCCTGAAAAGCAGCATCACTCACTCTCAGGAGTTTCAAATTCCTCTTTAAATCATTCTTACATTCTACGTATACTTTTGTAATTGGCTTCGTCTCCAGCTAAAGATAAGCTGATTTTGACTACATTCTTAGTGTTTGCTATAAAGGACTACAGAGGAAAGAGATGAGAGAGGAAATATAAAAAAAAGAACCTGTGAGGCCAATTGCCCTACACTTAAACACAAGCCTACATTTTTAATTAGTATTTGTTTGTTTACTTTGACAAGAATTTATCTCTTCCTCCCATTCCCTACTGCATTGAACAATTAAAAAGAGAAAGAAAAATAAATGCTTTGTAGCATATAAGCATAGACTAGAAAAATTAATTCCTGCATTGACCGTGTCTACAAATTATGTCTTATTCTACATTTTTGGTCTATCACCTCTTTAGCAGGATGGAGGTAGCATCCTTCATCTTCAGTCCTTTGGGATCAAACCTCAAGCCCATGTGAATGATCTCTTTGGCCACAAAAAAAGAGGGTTCTAATCAAGCCCCATTTTCTAGGTGAAACTGTTCAAAATTTCTAGAGCTGATGAAACCTTTGCTCCAAAATTTAGTTTGTGTGAGCTGATACCTATATGTGTATTTTATATATTTACATATGTGGGTAGCTCAGTGGATAGAGAACCAGGCCTGGAGATGGGAGGTCCTACAATCAAATGTGGCCTCAAATACTTCCTAGCTGTGTGATCCTGGGCAAATTGCTTAACCCCAATTGCCTAGCCCTTACCACTCTCCTGCCTTGGGAGTTATACTTAGTATTGATTCTACAACAGAAGGTAAAGGCTTAAAAAAAAGAGTAAGTGACAAAGAATAAGAAGATAATTATACCAATCAGTAAGGAAATAACCTCTTTTTTCAATGACTTGACTGGTTTTCCTGACTTTTTTCTAGTCTTCCTTTTATTCTTTTTTCAAAAATTCTATATTATATGAGATGGCTTTCTTGAAGGGAAGAAAGGTAGAGACATGGGGGGAAATTCAGGTGGCATAAGAATAAGATATCAAAAGATTTTATTTTTCTTTAAAATAATATTTAGGCACATATACCTGTACACTTTGGTCACTTCAGGTGATCACAGAGCTCTGTTGATTTATAGAATGGTTTTCCAGAAGAAGATGGTACAAAATATCTTCTTTATTGGGCACTCTTGATTGGGTGGTCAGAGTTCACAGCTTTCCTTAAGGATAATAAAGCTGATGAAGTTGTAGGATAGCTAGAAATCAGGAAGACTGAGGTAAAATGCAGCCTCAGACACTACCTGCGTGACCCTAGCTAAGTCATTTATTCTCTATTTGTCTCAATTTTTGCAACCATAAAGTATGGATGATAATAGCATGTTCTCTCTGGGGTTGTTGTGGGGATCAAATGAGAGACTATTTATAAAGCATATAACATAGTGCCTGGCACAAAGTAAGAACTATATAAATGCTAGCTATTATTATCTTTGATCCATCTCTTTCCAGACAAGCTGACACTGAAAAAGGAGTATGAACTCTTGAGAGTTTCCCATCAGAAGAAGGTCCTCAGGCCTTCCTCATCAGGACAGCCATGAATCCCATAACATATGGCCCTGCTATTCTCCTTGTCACTGTAATGTCCAGAATGAAGGAGATTGGAGCTGGCTGTAACTTTGTGAGTTTAGAAATGTCAGGGAAGTGAACCACCAGAAAGTCTGTGGTTTAGATCCAGCCGCTGCACCTCCTAGGAATTACCTTCAACTTAGGGACCTAGGCTAGCTAAAACTCAGATTCATCCAATCCAGTAAATAATTTATTATGTGCCTACTATTTGCCAGTTACTGTACTAAGTGTTGTGGGCACAATTAATAAAAAGAAAGACAGGCCCTTTCCTCAATGAGCTTGCAATCTAATGGAGGAGACAACATACCAAGTGAGGCAAGAAAGGGAAGAAGGGAGGCCAAGAGTACTTAGCAGGGGTGGGGAAGAAAAGAATAGGGGATGGCCATCTTCTTGTTCTGTGAGACAGAAACCGGGCATAGCAGTGGATTGCAGAGTGGGAAGGACCAAAAAGTCCAGTTTCTGCCCTCTACAAAGAAAGGACACTGGGAGGAGTTTTGCTACCCCCTCCAGCTATCCAATTAGAGACAGAAAGAAGGCTGAGGAAGATAGTATGAACCAGGGCTTCAGTTAGCTGCATAGTGATGGACTGATGTGATCAGAGGTGATCATCTAGCAGGAATACTGCTTTTGGACATGATTTTGTGGAATTGATTTAGGTCTGAGTCCATTCTCCTTAGGGATTAGGTGGTATAAGATTGTATAAGGGAGAATGTGCTCTTGAGGTAATGGAAGAAATGTTTGTCTTCCTATTCTTGCTCTATCTGAAAAGTAAATATTCCTTTGTAAAAGTATTTTTTAAAGGCAAGGTTCTTGAAGGTGCTGATGAAAGCACTATGTTCTATTGGATTCCATTTACTATAGGGGATAAAAAAGATTCAGAAATATGCCATAAATGTTATGACTAAATATAATCATTCATTTAAGTGGGAAAAGGTAGCAATAATTTCTCAAAGAACAAAGAGAAAGTAACATGGCAAGTTTGAGATCTCAAAGGGACTTCCAAGTAGTAGCTAGGTAATTAATTGACTGGCACCATTAAGATTGCAAAGAAAATCTCTAAAGCCTGAGTCAAACGATCTAACCCATTTGTCAAAATCCCATGGCCAAAGGAAAACTGTTTCCAATGAAGAAACTTTGAAGTTTAGAAATAAAAGCAGACAAAGATAATAACCATATACAAACATTTATTGTCAACTGCAGGGGACTTAATCACTATTTTGATACAAATTAATCAGTGATAGCAGATGATCAAACATACTTTGATGACCAAAGCCTAAGAAAACAAGAGGGCATAAAAAAACCCAGGTTTTACATCCATCCAAAAATCTATGAGTCCCTTTCTGTTGCACTCTCTCCCATTCCTGTTTCATTCCAATAATCTCATTTCATTTCAGAAAAAACCCAAATTATAACTTCAAAAGATCTGATAAAAATTTATCATGGAATCATAGATTTAGAGTTCAAAGAGATTTTCGAAGATCATCTTGTCCAAACCTTTTAATTTTACAAAGAGAGAGATTGATATTCTATACCCACTAACATTTGTTTTTCAGTCACTCACCTAATAAGATCCTAATTGCTCTCCTACCACCTTCAGCCCCTTCTTAGCAAAATAGAATCTGCTTATACCGGCCCCCTCTGCTTCTATGAAGCCAGGAGAGACTGATGTGGGTCTCTGGACAAGACGTGGAAACACTCAAAAGTGACTCATTTATTTATTTGTTTGTTTATTTAATTTTATTTGTTTATTTGTTTATTATTTATTGACTTTACCCACAGAGGAGATGAAGAATACTTGTTGTCCCTATTATATTATAGTTGGATGAATGACCTACAGCTCTCATCCATCAGTATATATGGCAATACTTGCACCCCCTCACTAGCCATACTTTTCCAGAGGACATTTAGCCAATTAGTATTTGAAGACATTATCTTTCTCCAGATTAGACTAGTTCCTCTTGCCAGGTGACCCATGGCTAATGGTATGAGTGACAAACAATGGAAGAAGAAAAATAGTCCAATGGCAGTTATTATGGAGAAAAGTTGGTGCCCTGTGCTTGATCCATATTTTGCAAAGTTGACCTCGGTTGAGCTTGCAGGAGAGATACTCATGGAATTTTCTTTCTAGAAAACCTAGCAGTCATCCCAGCAACATTTGTTTATCTTGGATACTTGGGAAACTCCTTTATAGTGGATTTATAGAAAGAAGTGGTTAAAGGACCAACTAGGACAAAAAAGGTGACTAGGAGTTGTGATATGAACCAGGTAAGCAGCTAGCTGGCATAACGGCCAAAGCACTGGAGCCAGAGTTGGGAAAACCTAAATTTAATTCCAGCCTTAGATGATTTCTAGCTGTGTAAATCTGGGCAAGTCGTTTAACTTCTGACTGCTTCCATTTCCTAGACTGTACAACGGGTCTAATAATAGCACCTGCCTCACAAGGTTGTGATGAGGATCAAACAAAATACTATTTGTAAAGTATTCCACCCAAAGCCTGGCACATAACATAAGAGCCACCGCTTGCTCTGCTCCTTCTTTTCCTTCTGTGATATCATGCACTCACACCAATAAAATTATACTTAAATACTAAAATACAGCTGTCACCTTGCTATTATGGATGTCATCCTCAAAGAAGCAGGTGCAAATTAATCCATCTCTGTCCGTGCTGTGTGACTCTTATCCATGTGTTCTCATAAGTTCATTCAAAACCCTGGAGGTCTTCCTCCCTTCTCATGCCATTGGGAAAGTTCCAGGGGAGCACACGGACTGATGACTGCTTGTCCTTCACTCTCACCACATGATCGGACCTTCTTCTCTTTCAATCATTAATCTTTTTCTTTACCCAAGTTCATATTTTTAGCCCCTAACATGTAGCTCATGCCCACCACACACTTCCCCCATCCCCTCTGAGTGACATCCATTTTCCATTTCCTTTGAGACTATAGTATTCCATGGCTGGTAGTCATTCTGCAATATATGTAGAACGCAAGTATTTTTTAAATGGAACTTTATCTCCAGGAGAAGTTTAGGACCATTAAAAAAGCTTTGTAATTTCCCAGAGGACAATGTAGCTTGCTCTACTTTTGTTTAATTCAACTCAATCAATATCTATTCGTAGTGCCCATCCAAGGAGTGCGTGTGTGCATGTACTGATAGATGCGTACTATAGGTCATCCGTCTAAATGCATGCCATAATCTGGACAACAGGCATTAATCCTCCACTCAGTTTTTCCTGTGTAGATGGTTAAGGCCAAACTTTTTTGTGTGGTTATGGATCTTGCCTAAAGACTCTACATTTTTCTTAGACTTGACACAACCAACACAATGCCAAGAGGACTTCTCTGCATTTTCTGCAGAATCTGAAGGACTTCACTATCTATAGGAAATCCCTCATCAACTTGGACTCTGGACTGGATTCCTCCATGGCAACAACAAATAACATTGGCCAGCATGCATCTCTCTATTTTATGCTATAATTGATAATAAGACCATAGATTTAGAACTCAAAGGGACATTAAGAGCCATATTAATGACCAGAGGGTTGTCAAAGTAATTGCTGATGATCATAGATCCATTTAATGTAGAAGAAACCTCCTGGTTCTTAAAGTATCTTGGGTACAAATGTAGCATTAGAGTCAAATATTTGCTCTTTACTTAAAATGGGACATCTGTATCAGTGGACTTATTTATGAAAAAAGGTACATGTTGAAGGCAGGAGAATAGAATGTTAATAGCTAAATCAATGAAAATATTGATGTTAATACCTAATTATACTATATATTAATGAAAACACTGAAATAACTAAATATAATATTTAACTAATACCCAAGTCAATAAAATCATTGATGCCCAATTATTTCCTAGACTGCTTGAGGAAGGACAAGGAATTGAGATTAAACTCTCTACTGAGTATTTTACTCATGTAGGGTGATCAGAAGATGGCAATGCAAGATACTTATTTCTTGTCATTTCTCCCACTGGACACTATGCTTTCAGTCTCGCTCATAGGCAAAGTCAAAAGCATCCTGTCATCACTGAGCTTTCCTTTGCATTCCTACGCTCTGACCTCTGGAGGAGAGAAAAATCCAAGTCCTTTCTGAGAAGATGACTCGGCACTGTTCCTGAGCCTGCCCAGGGAAAGAAACCTCTAGAAACCGAGCAGAATTAAAACAGCAACATCACAGGTACCGGGAAGGATAAGAATGGAAGCAGTAATCAATCTTCTTTCCTTAGATCATAAACTGATCATTAGCTGCAGACAGGAAGAGATTTTTCCCCACCTGGGTATTGCACAATTAGACACAGTCTGGGAGGTTTTATGCTTTTCTCTGAGGCATCCAATAAGAGCAAAAGGTAGGAAAATGAGAGACAAACTGATGAAGGATATTGCTGTGGCGTGCTAGGACATTCATATTATTCTCTGACTGCCTGAAGTGTGAAGAACTGTTGGGTTTCTGTAATTAAGTCTCTTATGAACTTTTTCTGGGTACATGCCCTGGGACTATCATAGGTGTAGATTGTATGAGCAAGGGTCAGAAGGAAATGTAAGGGTCTTGACTCAAAGTTATGAGGGAAAAGGCAGAATGAAAACTAGTTCTGAATAAAAGGGACTGCCAGTACTCAAATCTGCATATTCTTAACATGTATGCTGCGTGTCACTTGCCTTCATGGAATAAAGAAAATGCAGAAGCCCAAAATCATTGTGTTTCATTGTGAGAGCTCTCGGTGTCTGACTTGCCCAAAGGGAAGCAAAAATGAAGAGTCAAGGGGATCTCAATACCTTTTGTTTTGCATGATTGCCTTTATTTGCCATATGACTTACTCAGACATGCACAATAGAGGATGAACAACACCATCAGCATCCTTCTGGCAAATCAAATAGCGCTGGAGACTACCAGGTCAGAAGGTTTATTGAGTACAATAATGCATAATAAATGCAAATAATTGAAATAAAATGCAAAGTATGACATATCTAGGACAAGGAGCTTAAAGAGAATAAATAGCTTGTGCTGAATAATGTATTGTCTGAGAATCACTATACAACACTTCATTCTTTCATTCATTCAGCAAGTACTTATTAAACACCGAATCTGTATATAAAAACGTGATAGTCACTGACTGGGGAAGTGTGGAGTGGTAGAAAATACACTGACCTTGGAGTCAAGAAGGCCTGGAAAGCCCAACTCTTCTTTTACTGTCCATGTAAGTGTAGGCAGCTCCCAAACTCTCCAAACCTCAGTTTCTCAATCAGTAAAATAGACATAGCAGAATCAAATTTGAATTCCCTACATCATGGTGTAATAAGGAAAATATTTTCATCAACTCTAAAAGGCTAAAAAATGGGTGCTATTACTATATTCATCTTTAAGGAACTTCAGTTAGTTGAACATTATTCCTATTATGTATTGTTACTTATAGATAGCCAGTATCATAATAAGCAGCTTTCAAAAAATGTTTTTCAGCCATGCTCACTTAAAAATAGTTTTAAAGCTTAAAAAACATCTTTTTGGAAGAGCTAAAGAGAATAAACATACAAACCAATAAAGGTGTTGGAGAATGACAAGACAAGAGGGAACAAGTAAAGATGATATAATTATATCTATGTAAATACATATATATACATATATATTATCAATAAGAACAGAGAGCCCAGAAAATTTTCTGGGATGTTTTTTTAATATGCATATTTCTGATATAAAGGGATGGTCCCTTATGAATAAAATACAGGCTGGTTCCAGTTCAAAAAAACCAAAAACAACTTTTTGGTTAAGAAAAAAATCTCCCTTTGCTAAAATGAAACCACATTGGCCAATTTTCTATGTAGCAAGTGTGATAGAAACAGTAAACCCCCAAATGCTTGGACCTCAGTTTCTTCAACTATAAAATGAGAGGATTTTATTAGATGATCTCTGCGATCCCTCCAAGCTACCTATCCTTCTTTTATGATCCTTATCCTCATTTATTTTATACTTCTACCATTTATAACTATCCCCAAAACCCTCCGTGTCCACACACTGATGGTCAAATGGTTTGATTGGTACCTCCTTCTTTTCAGCCTCTTGTTAAGATGGTACTGTGATTGTCCTTGCTAGGGGCTGTTTATTCCTTATTTAAGTTAGTTCTGCACAGATTGACAAGTTTCATCTGAATTATCCTGAACTACACAAAAGCATTCCACCCAGCTTTCTTCCTCTCATTCCTTTCACCCTAGCATCATCCTTCCCCAAGTTGGGGTCTTCAAATATGTGGATAGATGACATGTGATACTCTTTAAAACCAAATTCAGCTTTTACTTCCAAATGTTTCCCCTTCCATTAAGTCTTTTTTAGCCCTTACCTTCTGTCTTAGAATAAATACTGTGTATTGATTCTTAGGCAGAAGAGTAGGAAGGGCTAGGCAATGGGGGTTAAGTGACTTGTCCAGAGCCACAAGGCTAGGAAGTGTCTGAGGCCAGCTTCCATTAAGTTTTGTTTTCACTTACATTATCCCTACAACATGGCAGTGAGTAGAGGGCTAGCCTTGACTGGTTTCACCTACAAAACCAGCTGGGCTACCCCTGTCAAAAAACAGCTTCCCACAGTATTCCAGGCAACGATCTAATAACAAATAATAAACACATAGATATCTAATAAACAAATATCTAATAACATCTAAAAATATCTAATAAAAATTTAAAAATCGAATAAACAAACTGTATTTTGTTGATCTGCATCTTTGGGAGAAATTCCCACAGTGGGAGCTGTCCAACATCAAGGAAATCATAAATTTGGACTCTACAACAAAGCCCCTGTGAGCCTCCATGGGGTAAGTGATTTGCTCAAGGTCTATCAGCTAGCAAATGGTAAAGCCAGAATGAGAACACAGTTCTTTTGAGTCCTGGCCTACATACTTGTCACTAAGCCACATTTCTTTTTTTTTTTTAAACCTCACCTTCCATCTTGGAATCAATACTATATATTGGTTCCAAGGTAGAAGAGCAGTAACAGCGAGGCAATGGGGATCAAGTGACTTGTCCAGGTTACCCAGCTAGGAAGAGTCTGAGGTCAGATTTGAACCCAGGACCTCCCATCTCTAGGCCTGGCTTTCAATCCACTGAGCCACCCAGCTCCCCCCTAAACCACATTTATTAGGAAGAAGGAACAAAAGGGAAAAAAAGAAAATAAAGAAGGAAAGAGTCCTAGAAAAGGGAAAAGTTCCTTAGAGTCATAGATTTGGCCCTGGAAGAAATCTATTATGTTTCTCTTCCTTTTACCACCCATACCAAGTGAAAGGAAAAAAAATAAAGAAAAAGAAAAACAACTCATAAGAAATACACATTGTCACCTTAAATACATGGACACATAAGTATGGTTAAAACTTATCTATCCTGTGTCCTATTGCTCAAGATTCTGCTTCCTGACTTAAAAGGTGCCCCTCTGCTAATCAGTTAAATTAAGCTTGGCTGCAACTTCTTTTGCTCTGGCATCTAGCTCAGAGGGGTCATTCTATGGCCAGGCCTTTTGGGTCAGGTCAGCTGGGAAGGAAATGAGTAAAGGGGCAGGTATGGGACATTGTGTCCTTGTGGAACTCTTCAGTTCTGCCTTCCTTAGGAAAAAAAAATAGAATCTCTTAGTTCATTAATATTTTGATCTGTTCTCTGAGGCAACTCCATGGCCCAAGAGTTGTAGAAAGTATTCCTGTTTCAGGCAAGGATAGGATTAGATGACCTTTCGAGATCACTTCTCCCTCCAAATCTATGATTTTCTATTTTGCAAGAGAGATGACTGCAGCAGAACTCTATCTCGAATGAGTCCCCTTCGTAGGAAGGAGACCTAAGAGGCTATACAATTCTCGATTCTTCTTCAAAAGCTAAAAGCACAGAATGTGCTTTATGACTTATTTCTGCTTAGGTGAAGAATTATCATGCCTACTCAAAATAAAATTGTCTATGTTCTTACTCCCTCTCCCATGTTGTCATGGCCTTAGGGATGTAGAGTAATTTGGACATTTTATTCTGTAAGAATTTGATACAGCTTTATTTTTTCCACGAATGTGTGGCTCAGCCATGGGGATGGCACAAAGAGTCTAATTCAGTTTTTTTGATCCCTAGATGAAGCTAAGGAACAATAGACACTTCCTTCAAAGACAACCTGCTAGTCCCTCATCCTTCCAGTCTATCCATTCATCTCTAATTCAATTAGTCCTCCCATAAGATCTGTTTCTCTTTTCAGGAGGTTGAATGTCAAATCCTTTGCAAAAGAAGAGTTTCTAGCCAGTTCATGACTACTCTCTATTTATATAATATATCTCAAGTCTTACTTATATTAGCTGACATTTATAAAATGCTTACAATGTCCCAAGTACCATCATAAGCATTATTTCATATAGTCCTCACAACAATCCTGGAAGGTAGGGACTATTATTATTCCCATTTTGTAGATGAGGAAACTGAGGTTAAGTGATATTCCCAGGATCACACAGCCAGATTTGAGTTCAGGTCTTCCTGGCTTCAGGCCCCAGTACACTACTCACTGTACCATATGGCTATTTTACAGAAACCTTAAAGGTTAAGCTTTCCAGAAAACACACAATTCTTAACCTATTCGCTTAGGTTACTTTTGTTCATTAGATTTCTGACCAAAATAAAAGCTACTGACACCCCCCCAACATTGCTCAGATACCTTAAATTAAATGACCATAGTTCTATCTCCTGTGTATATCTTATATTCTCCACTGAAGTCCCACTGCAGTGTCTCTTGATGACATACAAAAGATAGTTGGCTCACGTTGACTACAGCAACATGGCAAGGTTTTAGCAGTCCTACTAAGCCGACTTGGAACCACTCCAAGTGCCTGCTCAGGAACAGACTGTATATACTGGCCATCTGAGCACCAGCCCCTCTATATTCAGATAGGCTCATCAACAAGGAATTGGCCACCAGGCAATGAATCCATTTGGCCACTGAAAAACAAAGGTCCACAGGTTTATGAACTACTTGGGAAGAAGCAGTGACTCTCCTCCCCACTCCAAGACAGAATTCCAAATCCTTTAATTATTAACATTTTATCAGGAGTATTTTAGGAAGTTCTTATCTTCAGAAGAATAAACTTTTCTCACGTTAAATAGGTCAATAGATAAAGGACCAGGGGATTCCATAAGGGAGTAAAGTCCTTGGATGGATGTAGATCATACCGTACCATATGCCCTTAGAAAGTTGCCTGAGACTTGGGGGGATCTGTGACTGACTTATTCATCCTCACTCAGTTGATGTCAGAGGTGAGCTTTGAACACAGGACTTTCAACTCCAAGTCCAATGCTCTATCAACTGCACTAAGCCACTTCTGCTTGTATTAAATGTTAAATTTTAATATTTACTGAGTGTCACTGAAATAAGATGCTTTGAACCACCAACAATTCACTGTAATTTTTATTACAAAACATCACTGGTTAATAACTTCCTCACCCCAAAGATAAATATCAGATTGTTTTTAAAAGTAAAAAGAAATTAGAACTATTCAAAGGAAGAAAGGGGGGAAACCACTCTACCAAAAGCATGAATCTCTAAAAGAAAAGTAAAAACAGTATGTGCTATTTTTCTTAATTCAGCATGTCAGGTCATCTTAACCCCACAGCGAACAGGCGCTAGTTGACCCACTAAGATAATGCTGTTCATTATGCTCTCATGTCTTAAATCTCCAATGCATCTATAACTAAGAGCCAATTATCAACATTGCCTATTAATCATGAGTGCTACTGAATGCCAAGATCCAGAACAAAACTGCCTACACTATTTTGCTCAAGTTTTTTTGATGAGTGGCCATATTAAGAAATAGTTGGTTCATGAAGTGTAAATAGAATTTGCAGATCTTATGTGTGCTTCAAATTAACTGAGACATTTGGTCTCATAAAATCATTCCAAATAAGATGTAGCATTTCTAATAGTTTATCAAGTGTCATTTTTCAAATTCTAAGTATAATTTAGGGTCTTGTGAAATAGCACTAGAAAATTGTATTTCAGAAAATAGCATGAATCTTTTTCTAAAGTGTCAAAAGGTCAGTTATTAAACATAAGCCTTTTGAAATGTTTTTCTAATGCCTTAGCCTACAGTGTGAGCAACAAACATTTTTGAGTCCTAATGAACATTCAGGATTTTCCCCCAAATTAAAATATAGTTATCACGTACTAGAGAAAAGTACCATTTTATGTTGTTCCTTTTAAAAAATAATTCAGGAAGAACCATGGATCAAGAGTTGGAAGCAACCTCGGAAGTCATCTAGTTCCAAAGCCTCATTTTACAGATGAAGAAACTAGTTCCTGAGAAGATGAATTTACTTGATCCCATAGGCAGGAAGCATCAGAGGTAGGATTAGAATCAGGTGTTCTAACACTACAGCCAATGCTCTTTCCATTGTGCCACACTGGCTCATAACTTTTTTTAAAAATTAATGAAAGTGTCCAAGAAGGTCATTTTCACTAAATGCTCGTGATTCTTAAACCTCATCAAAATAGGAATTATGTGCTAGAAATATAAGCAATTTCAACCATCTCTATAGTCTAGGACAGTGATGGCAAACCTTTTAGAGACAGGGTGTTGTACCTGCCCCCCCCAAGACCAAATGCAATGCCCCTTCCCCACAACCAAGTGCCAGGCATGCCCTGCCACACTTCCTTACCCCACACAGGGGAAGGAAAAGCTCTCCCATTGGACTGTGAGGCGTGGTGGAGAGGGGAAGAGGAGCAACTCCACCTGAGTTCCTCTACCTTTCTAGTAATGAACTCTGGAGGAAACAGGGGGAGGGCAGCCACTTGCCCACAGAGGGCACTCTGCATGCCATCTTTGGCACTCGTGCCATAGGTTCACCACCACTGGTTAAAGACATCACAAAACCAAACAAGGTAAAAATTTCATGAACTAATGTCATTCCCATACCCTACCCCACTGCCCACTATGCTTCTATTATCAGGGCTACACAAGATGATCCAAATGATGGCAACACAATTTAACCCCATCTACAAGCTCACACTTCTCTAAGAATGCCTTGATAACATTCTGTGCTACTGGGCCAGACAATTGAGGAAAAGAGTGAATATGGCAGGACACATGTAGAGGACTGTGTGGTACTCAACAAAACCTGAGGAAAATAGCCCATCTGGGGTCAATTTTGTCTCCCCAAATGTCCCTTAAAATGGTAAACCATGAATTGCCTAGCGTGAGAAAAGGTTGGGATATTTTGAGATCCAACTCCTAGGAAAACTAACATCAGAGGGGAAGAGTCAGAAAATTAAAAATAAGGCAAAATAAGAAGGAAAAAGACTGAAATTACCAAAATTTCAGGAAGATGATAACTCAAGAAAACTTAAATAAGTAGAAGTAACAGTAGAAGAAAATATGGCCTCCAAATTTAGTAAAATTCAGGCAACTATGAAAAAATACTGTAAAGCAAAGGAAAATTATTCAACCTCTGCTGAGGAAGAAAAATTGTTGGATTTTTAGACAAATGAAAAATGATAATTGTGAGATCAGAATCTATGGCATACATTGCAGAAATAATTGGAAGAATAGAAAAATTTGAATCCATAATGGCAAATCTCACTAAAAAAAAAAACAAAAGTAGGAAGACTGAGGATGTAAATATAAAGAAATGAAGTACAATCTAGAAGAATAAAAGCAAAAAGGAGCAATATTAAAAGAAAGCCATGCTCACCATACACCAAAATATTTATCTCAAAGATATAAAATGAAAAGAAAATTTAAAGATTGTAGGTTTCTTAAACCATGTCAAAAACCCTGATGCATCATAATGCAAGAAATAATACAAAAAAACTGCCCCAAATTTTTGAACCCAGAAAACAAAGTATCAATGGAAAAAACCAATAGACATTCTGCAGGGAAAAAAAAAACAAGGCTACAAACTCTAAGATATATAGTGGTTAAATGAAACAACAAATAGTACAAGGAAGCAGGAAAGAGATCTTCCAAGACAATGGAAAGGAAATACAAATAATACCTAAGTACTCTGCACCAACCAGAAAATCCAGAAAGGAATGAAGCTCAAAATACAACCCAAGATGGCCTACCTTGAAAATCTAAACATAACTAATCAGAAAGAAGATGGAAATAAGAAGATACTAAAAAACATCTTAGGGGGAAAAAAACAAGGAAAATTAAAATGATCTGTAAATATTTTTTGCTTCCTAAACACCTCAGACAACAAAAATACAAAAATTATAAACAAATACAACGGTCAAGGACAACAAAAATAAATAAATAACAACAGGGAGATAATTAAGAGGCTTCTTTCTAAATTGATAGAAGGAGGCAAGGAGGTGGGGGGGGGGGAAGCCAAATAGAAGTGATGGTAGAGAAACAGGCCTAAAACATCATGGACTAAATCAGTACATCTTCAGGTAAATTGCACAATGGAAAACTTCATAAAGAGGAAAAGGGGAAGAAAAAGGTAGAGAGGAATGTGATGTAATCTAAATTAGTCAAATGCTAATATGGAAGGGAAAATGATTCCTTCAAATCTCCTAGAAATAAGAGAACTTCCAAGAGGATGGCCAAGGAGACAAAGGAAGAGTTTGAAGGAAAACAAGGACCTTAACAATGGGTGTTATCTACAGGGACTTGGTGCTTAGAAAAATCATTTAGCCTGCCTCAGAAAAAGGAGAATCAACTTCTAGGGGCAACTAACACCCAGAAGAGTGAAAGTACATGGATGCAGGGAAGATATTTTGAGACAAATAGGGGGAAATATCATTTGAAATTTCTTTATGGAGAAAAATAGCAAATGTATCCAATCTTGTCATTGAAAAGATAGAATATTGTCAGTCCACATTTGCACAGGAGCTTTTCTGGACCTTGGTGACAAATTTTAAGTCTATCCCAATAAATCAATTGCCCATACAATCAACCTAGCAACCATATGAACATTCGAAAATGTAGATTTCTTCTCTACATAATATCTAGCATTCAGCTACTTAGATAGTTAACTTTTGATGTCATTTTTGAACATTCATCCTAATGTCCCTCATTTCTATGTGGTTGGTATAATCCTTCTTTCAAAGGGTCCTTTCTGATAGGTAGTGCTATGATATATTTTAGTAGACTTCTGACATCGCAAGTAAGAGAGGGTTTTAGCAAGGGAGTTTGGTTTGCAGGGGAGAGATGCAAGAGGATAAAGATTCTAGAATGTGGAAGTAATACACTGCTCATTGTTTTCACCCAGATCACCTAGAACACTTAGTATTTGACTTCCTACAGAGGTAATCATCAACCCCACTTCCAAGTGGGCTCTTGAATGACTATCCAAACTCCCACTCCCACTGATGATTTAGATCCCCAGAGTTTGGAAATTGTGTCTTTCTTCAAGGTATAAGGGTAGCCCTGAGAAGTTTAGGTGTGCCTCTTCTACTGTGTTAGCTCAAGAGCCCCTCACTAGGGTGTTCATAGACTTGGAGTGGGAAGGAGCAGAGGAGAGAGATGGTTTGTATTCTTCTTACCACAAAAAATACTCCTTTCTAAAAGTTAATTAAATCTAAGTAGAAATAATCAACTGATAGTCTTGGATGAAAGCATACCAGTAGGGGCTAATGAGCAATAGCACTAGAAAAGACATGTGCCACACAAGCATATAGGCTATATAAATATAACATGTTATATTTTATTTATTTATTATTTAATATATTATATTATTTATTATATTATACATAATAATATATGGGCTGAAAATATAAACTGTTTTCACATGCAAATTAATAGAATCTGATAGGATTCAGATATAAAGTCATAGAAAAGTAACATATACCTGGGGGTAATTCTCCACTAAAAGCTTCTGCAATCACCCAGAGTGCTGACCTGACTGGACTTTCACTGAGCATGGTCAGGGTTTAGTCCTCCATACCAGAGCTCATCACTATGGCCCCTCTGTTGTAGGAATGTAAGTAAAAGATGAGGGAAAAGTATGGCTTGTCTTTAAGAGGAAAGGAGGAGAATTTGGATACAAGTCCTTTGGAGGAAGGTTTTTTTTTCACTGTCTTGTTTGTTTCTGGCATTTCTTGCCTCTAATTCTTCTCAATATACTTCTCCAACCCTCCTAGTCATAAACTTCCTAACTCTTCTTCCGGCAACTCTTTCCAGCAGAAACCCCAAAAGTGGTTCCACATTTGTAACTTTGGACAAGTCATTTAACCTCTATCTGCCCCAGATTCCTCAACTGTAAAATGGGAATAATAGCAGCATCTTCTTCCTGGGATTGTTGTAATGATCAAATGAGAAAATGTTTGTAAAGTGTTTAACACAGTGCCTGGCTAAATGGTAGGGTTTTTTTGTTGTTGTTGTTTTGTTTTTTGTTTTTTTAATAAGTGCTGGTTTCCTTCCTTCCATATAGGTCCCATTTATTGGCTTCTAAAGTTTCTCAATTCTGTGATTCTACTAAATCTCTAGCAGGTAGCTTTCATTCCCCTTCCAGGGGATTGCTTCTCAAACGTCTGACTTAAATGGAAAGAATTAGGTGGAAATTCTAAAACACAGAGCTTGACCAGGGTTTTTCTGAGACTTTCTCTCATCCTCACAGCCCCAGACCTCACATAGGACATTGCACTGTCTATAGAACTCTCACATTTCACAAGTACATCAATCCCTTCAACTCCATGTAGAGTCATAGTAGCATATTACCATTGATATCCATCTTCCTCAGTGCCCAGCCAATGGTTCTCTCACTTATGTCATTACGTCCCATTGGGTCTAAGGATTCAATGGGACAATCCCACTACCTCCCCATTTTTCCTTCTGTCGCCGAATTTCTTTTAAAGGTTTTACAAATATTGTCTTGTTTGAGCCTCAAAACAACCTAGGAGAGAGGTGTTATTGTAATACCCATTTTAGAGATAAGAAAACCGAAGTAGATGAAGGTTTAATGACTTGTCCACTATTACAGAGCTAGTAAGTATCTGAGGTCAGATTTGAACCCAGGTCTTCCTGACTCCCAGTGTGACTTCTCCAGATGTGCCATGATAAAAGAAGATTGCTATTTCTGCCCCAGGTACATTACAGACAGAAATTATTTGTGACAAGCAGATATAGATAATTTCTCAAGGGTGAAACCAAATTGATCTTTTCCCCTACACATGAAGAAAAGAGCTGGCACATATCAGGCCATATTTTTTCAGGACACTTGGTCATATAAAATATGTATAGGGAACCTATATATTTAGAATGTCTTTTCACTGTATGAGTGCATAACACGGTGAAGAAATCCAAGTAAATCCAAGGGTCTAGGATTCTTTTCCATGTCTTCTAATAGCTAGTTGTTTGTCCTCTGGAAAGTTACTTCATTTCTCCATGAAAAGACTCACCCAACTGGTCCTTTAAAAAAACTTTAAATAAACAAACAAATTAATAAATAGATGAATGATTGAATAAATGAATGAATGAATTTTTAATTAATTTAATTAATTTTAAATTAAATGGTCTCTGTGATTTCTCTCCTCCAAATGCCCTTTAAAGCATTCTTGAATGCCTTTAAAACAATTGTTGCCCTGAGAAAGAAAAATACAAAAGGATTGATCATCAACAAATAAATATTATTCTGTTATTTCTAAAGCTCTGCCTATATAGCAAGTCATGAAACTCCCTAGAAAGACTAGGAGAGGTTGTGTTCTGCATAGGGAAGTCAGTGAAATCATGGATTTTTAAAAATAAGTCTCAGATAGTATTTAGGTCATGTATTCTCTTTGCTAAAGCTATCCAAAAAATATGAACTTCACCTAATCATGTTTCATCTTGAGCTTATGTTTGATAGGGTTCTCGATTGAGAGGCATCACAACTTTCAACGAAACATCTTTGAAGCTCATCCCATATCATTCAAGTTCGGTTACTCAATTTAAAGTCAAAGGAATCCTCTTCAGTGTAGGATTCCATATTAAAGACTTCAAAAGGAATGAGATGAACACAGCTGCTGACATTTTCAGGCATTGTGAGGAAGCTATTTAATTTGCCTCAATGCAATTCTTTCACAATTTGGAATAGAAGAGAGATATTGAAGACAATGAAGGACTCCTGCTGAGAGTCTTCTCCTTTATATTGTAAAAATCAACCCACAGGTCCACATACCTACCATGAAGTCAATATATAAGATACACCTGTACAGTATCAAATGCTCTCAAACTGGGAATGCCATTTCATCCATTCATTTTTGGATAGATAGATAGATAGATAGATAGATAGATAGATAGATAGACAGAGATAGATAGAGATATGGATATGTAGATATGTATATATAGAGATATATAGATATTTTTAAAGCACTATTTCCTAATATCTAGGCTGAGGGATCTTCAAATCCATAGCACACACTGAGCATCATCATTCTGATTTTGATTTCACTTGAACAAAATATGCATTTGTGGCTCAGTATAAAATGAATGCCTCTGTAGCCTGAATGAGTAATATGTCTCATATATATGTGTGTGTGTGTATGTATAGCTATTATTAAAAAGTTTTGTATATATGTGTGTAAAAATTTACATATATTGATATGCTTTATAAAAAAAAAAAACTAAGACCGTGGTTCTTAGCATTCTTTTGGGTAATGGATCCTTTTGGCAGCCTGGTGAGCCTATCTCCTTCTTCTCAGAATAATACTTTACTTTAAATGCCTAAAAATATATACACATTACAAAGGAAAATTATTTTACTGAAATAGGACTGTAAAAAGATTTTAAAGCTGTTAATGGACGCCAGGTTTAGGACCTGGAGTCAAAAAAAAACATTACTGAATTCATAGTGCTTTTTGGTCATTGGGTATTTCCAAAATCAATAGATATTATTAGAACTACCATCCAAAGGGAATCCACCAAATGTCTTTCCTAGAAAAGGGGGTCCTCATAATCAAAAGGTTTGGGAACTATTCTTTTGGGAAAATAAACCTATGGGATTGGGTGAATATTATGTTACTCAAGGAACATGTGACTCTTCCCCTGAACCAAAGACTGTAAATGTGATGATCAAAGTGTTTTTTGTTCATGTAACTATGTCTCTGTGAGGGGTTATTTTTATGAAGTCAAAATAATATGCTGGGATATTAGAAGAGAGGAAGAATTGAATTTCTTACTCTGTCTATCTCTTTGTAATATGGGCATCACCATTCTCCATCAACTCCTTATTCTCCTAATGTACATGACTTACTCTCTCATCACCTCTTTCTGCCTCAACCCATATTCAGGAAAAAGTCCCCACAGAAACTATTTTTTCCATCTTATGCTGTGGTGGTGTGTGCACCATATCTCTCACTGCCCCCCTCCCTTTCCCAAGAATGACACATATTTAATATAAGAAATTGTTACAGTTGATCATACATTTATCTTACACTGGTTTTTGTGGATTTTAAAATTAATAGTCAATGTCTCCAAAGTATAATATTTATGGAGATTTGTTAGTATTTAACTAGAGAGTTAGAGAACACAGGAAATGTTCCCCACTCACTTCATGTGGAAGAGAGAGCTAGAGCAACAAAGACTGGTCACCACTCAATTCACGTGGAAGAGAGAAGTAGAGGGGCATTACCCGAAACTTACATACAATCACACAAAAGATGCACGTAAACAGAAAGGAAAAGGAATCGTGGGTAGTACAGAAAAGAATCCTGGGCAATGCAGTTCCAGGGGTTCAAGATTTTCCAGCTAAACATTTTCAACACTAATTAAACAGAAATATAAGGAAACCTTAAAGAATAGATAAGTTTGGGATTTAACACATACTGTCTCTAGATGGGAGAAAGAGAGGAAGGAAAGAAAATCCCTGTTTTGTATCAGTTCTCCCAAATGAAAAACTTAGCAACAACCAATTCCTCCAGTTGCTCTTCTTTTTTGGTCATCGTGGGCAGACCCAGTGGTGGCAGTGGTCATACTTGGGTGGTTAGTTCTTTTCTTCCAAATTTCCTGCTCCGAGGGTCTGAGCTTGCCTCTACCTTCATACATTTGCCCCCTCACAAGATTTCGCCTCTGGGCAAAGGGAAGATGACATAATCTCTTTAAGACAAAGGATCTCCTTCATCCATGGATCAAACAAACTGAAGATTTCTGGGTAGACTGACAGACTTCATCTCTGTACATATATACATACATACATGCATGACTGCATTCATATATATGCAATTATATGTATGCATGTAAATAAACATATATATGTGTGTGTTTGCTTGTCTGATTGTTTTAATTGAATACAATGTGATTACTCTTTCTTCTAATCAAGACTGTCACATCTTTTTGCTCCTGTAACATATTGCCTCCTGTCCACAATCCATTCAGCCCTCTATCACGTTGCTTTGAGCAATCGGCTCTTCTGATCTGTAGTACCTAAAAGGCATATCCACCTGAGCCCCATTCTGTTTCTGACAGTCTTTTTTTCCCCTTAAAAACATGACAAGCCACCTCTGTCAGCAGCTTTCAAACCAAAAGAAGATTCAGACTCTTTTCAGAAATAGCAGAGACTCATAAAATCCAAAAAGATGACTAGCTTCAAAGTTTGGTGTCTAAGGACCTTTTATTTTCTCTTTAACTTTGGGTGCATAAATCAAAATTCTGCCTTTTATTAGGATCAAAGGGACACAAAAAGTGGGGACCCTTCTCTACTTAGCATGTTTTTATTTTTCAATTAACAAAAACAAGGAGAGAATCCTTTCTGAAATAGTTTTTTTTTCTTGTGGGGGAGAGAAGAATTTAAATTTATAATGCTATCATCTTCTGTTCATTATATATTGAGTTCAAGCTGAAAGAAAAGTAGTACTTCAGCCTTACAAAAGTAAAGGCCATTCCTCCACAGTGACAACCACCTGAGTGATTTAGAAACTTCTTTCCTTTGCTTCCTATCCAAACAAGTAACTTATAAGGAAGGGTTAGAAACTAGAACTGAGATTTTATTGCTATAGAGAACTCCCAGATGAGGAATACTTTCTTCCACTGCAAGCCAGCATGTTCTCCACAATTTATAGTCTTGTAAAGTTACCTCGAGCATAGTTAAGTGACTTGTCCAGGGACACTCTGTTGGTATGTGTCAAGTGTGGGTTAGCTATATCCATCTATAACACCATGTTACCTCTCCAACTGACAAGGAAATAGTTGCTATTATACTTGGATTGTCCACATTAGATCTCTACTCCCAAACTCACAATTGTTGAATGCTGCACTTCAGTTTTCGTCATATGAACCTAGCCAAAGGTTATGTCTTGTAGGTGCTATTTCCTAGTTTTCTTTAATAATATCTTCAATTTCTAAGTAATTTCAGTGAAATGGTTCAGCATGACATTTGCCTAGAGGCAAGGAGATGGCCTATAAGGACCTGGAATCCTTGAACTTTTTAGAAAATATTTTGATAACTTTATTTCAATATAATTTATTTCCTTAGCAATCATATGTATTTTTATTTCTTGTATTTAAAATCAAGTCAAGTGGGAGTAGAAACACAGAAGAAAAACAACAACTGCTTGAACACATGGGTTGATGGGGATATGATTGGGGATGTAGATGCTAAACGATCACCCTAATGTAAAAATTAATAATATGAAAATAGGTCTTGATCAATGATACATGTAAAACCCAGTGGGATTGCATGCCAGCTACAGGGGAGTGGGAGGGGGGAAGAACATGAATCATGTAACCATGGGAAAATATTATTAATTAATTAATTGAAAATGTTCATTAAAAAAATCAAGTCAACAAGCATTTAAAAACGAAGAAAATGTTCATAGGCTTCATCAGACTGGGAAAATGGTCCACCACACATACGTACACACATTCACACTAAGGTTAGGAACCCTTGGCTTGGCTAAATCCCCCAGAGTTCCCTTCAGTCCTCTAATCCTATGACTTTGCCCTCTATCATTTCTAAACACAAAGCTAGCACGATCATCCTTTCCCTTTCCAATCTTGGCTGACAATGATGTAGTCATGGAAGGCGGATGGTGAAGAAATTATTATAAGCAGCATGAATTTGGTCATTATTTTTTTTCTATAAATTCACCAGGAAAAGATTCAACTAAAGTTCAGTGTTTTAGGTAGTCAGCACAACCAACAACATCCCTCCCCTCTCTCCTTCTGCTTGGCAACATCTCTGAACCTCAGTTTTCTGACCCACCTACCATGGTTGGTGTCAGGATCAAACGAGAGAGCATCTCGAAAGTGCCTTGTCAACCTTAAAGTGTTCTACAAAGACAAGCTAGCATGATGCTCGCTCCCCTGCAAACATGTATGGCCACACCATGAGCATCACGGTCAGAAGTAAAGGTCAGTCCATTGGGGTTTGGAAGCCAGTCACTCCAGGTTCGTTTGAATAAACAAGGCACAAAGGTTGCTGGAGAAGATTTGCTGAATACCCTGCAAGCACCAGCAAGCAAGGGATTCTTTCTGTAGCATGGACCATTCCAAAAGAAAAACTACCCCAGAAGTTGCAATGACAGGGACCATCAGTTGTGGAGGAAGGGTGGGGGAAGTGGCTCAGAATATATATTCTGGTCTCTTCATAAACAAGGCAAGGATGGCTGATGATCAGAGTGGTTCATATGTCATCAGCTGGCATCTTTTTGCTGATTTGAGAGCCCTGTAATGGTTTATTGACTTAGCCCTCACTTTCCTTACTTCCACAGTAGAAGAAACTCTTTTCTTATTATTTAGTGGCAAATGATTTTTGAATAATGAACTTGGAGGTGAAATGAAACTTTAAATGAAACAATAGGGATAATTGAAAAAGTGCAAGACACAAGTCATTTTTCTCCAGCCAGAAATAGCAGTACTGTATGCAGCCCTTGTCTCTTAGATGAAAAAATAAAAATAAACAAGAAAGTCTCTGTAACGTTAAGAAATTACTATTGCAGAATAAGTGCTATCTGTCTTAAAAATTAAATATGGTAGCAAAATCTCAGAGTCAAATTTAAATAATGAGTTCTGAATAAATTGCCATCATTTCTCAATGGTGAAAATATTGTTTTTATAGTTTTCATTCCAATTTTCTCTTTCTTCATTAACCCTTTGGCAGATATATCCCATCAAGGAGTCCAGGTAATTATTGTCCTAGAGTAGTGATTTCAGCCTTTCAAGTGTACTTTTTTTTTTTCTTTTGTGAGAAATAGTTATTTGGGAAATGTTCATTCTCTAATGCATAAACTATTCATATTGACTGAAGAGGAGAGGGGAATGAGGATGGGTAAAAAGTGTTAGGTTCTATTCCTAGCTATCTCTATATTACCCTACTCAGTCATTTTTTTTAATGAGATTCATTTTCCTTTTGTTTAAAGTAGCACTCCCTTTTCTTCTCCCTCCATTAAGCTCCTTGAGCAAGAATGTTTTCTTTTTTTTTTAATCTTTGTATCCCTAGTGCTTCCCACCATGCTTTGCACATGGTAAGTTTCTCATAAATGCTACTAAATTATTAAACTACTTTGAAAAATAACATTATTCTAATATTAGTTCTGTAATATTTTGTATTATAAATTTATTATTTAGTATTATAAATTTAGTAATATTTACTATTAAAATGTACTATTTTGTAACATGCATATATGTTTTGCATGCATATATATGTATTTGAATTTTAAAAGATCACCTAAGTGATCTAGTACCAAACACCTCAAAACTCATGACCATCCTTCCAAAAAAAATAGTAAAAGTGGAAAGATATAGAAGCCATCTAAAACTAATCCAAGTCTAAATTGAGCTTTCACTATTATTTTATTTAAATTACTTAGAACTTTGGAAAAATAGAAGCCTTCTATATTTGCTCTAATTTAATATGAAAATTAGATAAATCTGCTCACTTCTCTCAGATCTTATTATCTTATCAGAATTTTAATCAATGCAGTAACCAATCCTAACTTCAGAGGACTGGTGGTTAAAAATGCTTTCCTTCTCTTAAGAGAGGTGGTGGACTCCAAATTCAGAATCAGATGTATGTGTAAAAAAGAATCAGCATATTTGTTTGTTTTTGCTTTATTATACTTCTATGCTACCAGAGACAGATCTTTTTTGGTGATGATTTAGAAATTATAATAATGCTGGTTGGATTTTTTTAAAGTATCAATAAGAGATGTACTTGTAAAGTGCTTAGCACGGTGCTTGATACATTAAAATTCTAGAGAAGTTACTTGGCATAGTGGATAAAGTACCGGGCCTAAACTTAGGAAGCCTTGAGTTCAAGTTTAGTTTCAGACACTTAGGTATATGACCATTGGACAAGTCACTTTCCCCTGTTTGTCTCAGTTTCCTCATCTATAAAATTATCTGGAGAGGGAAATGGCAAAACATTCCAATATCTTTGCCAAGAAAACCCCAGATGTGGTGCCAACAAGTCAGAGATGACTAACATGACTGAATAGCAACAAAATCAAAATTTTATTTGTTATGCATGACGTAGAGGTAGTGATGACTTCTCAAAGACTCTGCCACAGGTGGAAAAACTTTAAATATAAAGCCAGTGGCAGTGCGCTGTCTCATCTTCAGACCAAGTTCATCAACAGAAGATGAATGATTTTGTCTACAGAAACTCATGAACATTATTGAGCAGCATAGAGAGATTTTGTATGTGTTAGTGGAGGAGATACCCATATTAAGGAACTCCTAAATCTTTGAAATATAATTCTGTGCTTATTAGTTTATTTATTATTATTAGTTATTTCTGTTTCCCATGTCCCATGAGGCTAGGTCTCACTCTTGGCTAGGCTTGGAAATTAAAGTCAATTGACTGGCAGATGACAAAATATGGAGATTATGTTGGAGGGACTATGGGAATATTAATACATTTTTGATGGCGTTGGAAATTGGTCCAACCATTCTGGATAGCAAACTAGAATAATGCTTTAAAAAATGATGTAACCCGAAGTTCAAAGTCCATTTGCTTAAGAATCTAGAGCTAGAGAGAAGCCAGATCCTAGACTTTTGGCTTCCAGATTTAAGAAACAAGTCATACAGTCCCAGACTCACTTCAGAGAGAAGTCTTTGAAGAGAGAGAAAGGGAAAGGAAGGAAAGGGAAGGGGAACAGGTAAAGGAGTTAACACTTCAATCTTGTCACTATCCTAAGCTTACTATACTAGAAACTTTGAGGAATTTCCCTTCTGGTGATATCTAAAACTTTCTCCCCATTGAACTGAGATATCTAGCTCCCAAAGGGAGAGCGCATTCACTCTTTGTGTTTGCTGTCTGGCATGTTCTCATCTATATATCTTCTTTCATTTCTATCTGATCTGAACTTGAATAAACTGGTTTATATGCTATTTGATCCTTGTATTCTGTGGAATTGTCATTTGCTAGAGTCAAGCCTTGAATATATATAGTTTTGTGCACTCCTTCCTCTTAAAAGTAATAATCAGGAGTGCAACTTTAACCAAAAAACCATTTCCCCTCAACCAGAGGTTCCAAACTTTCTCAGTTCACAATGCCCATAATGTCTTATTAATTTTTATGGCATCCCTAGGGATTTATAGAGGTTTCACGTTTATCATCAAATATTCATCTGCAATGTTTCTTTTTTTTTTAATCCTTACCTTCTGTCTTAGAATCAACATGAAGTATTGGTTCCAAGGCAGAAGAGCATTAAGGGCTACACAATGGGAGTTAAGTGACTTGCACAGGGTCTAGAATATATCTGAGACCAGATTTGAATCCAGAACCTTCTCTTCTCCTTCTACTCACTGAGCTCCCTAGCTTCCCTAGACCATATTTCTCATGGTGACTCTGTGAGGTTGCTGTGATGCCACAGATTGCCTCACTGCTCAATTTTGGGCCCATAACAATATTTAAGAGGACAAATAGATATAATTCTATTTATAGCCCACTATTCTTTCTCTGAGAAGAGTGTCCAGCCTCTGGCCCCAACTTGCTTCTTTTCCTCTGGGCAAGAATCAAAGCTTCCCTTTGCAGAAGGATGAATGGAAAAGTCTGTGGAAATTTTGATTCCCACCTCCCTGTGAAGCACATTGAAACAGAACCACATGGCACACATAATATACATTGACAATACAAACATTCCCACCCAACCAACAGAGTAAAACCCAGAGATCCCACTACTGAGCATATGTCACAAAGAGGTTAAAGACAGAAAAGTCCCATATATGCCACGCATTCATTGAAGCATTTTTCATACATTAAAGTCATCTGAATGATCATATCCCATCCTTTTGATTAAATGGATTTCCCTGGAGGTGAGGAGGACCCATTCAGAGAAGCAAAAAGTCACCCAGTCTTTGTTGCATACCTTTGTTTTGTTAGAGCTAAATAAACTTTCTTTTATTGCTTCTTCTATGAACTATGAGTTGCTAAAGAAACAATATTTAAACTAATAATATACTTTGTGATTTAGTTTCAAATCTGCCAGAAGGAAAAATTAATGAATTTAATATTAATCTAAATCCAAACCATGATGTCCACACTGTCCCTCATGTCCTCCAATACAACTCTCTGATTCAAGACAATTTGAGCTAACATTTATGTGAATCTTGAACAAGAAAAAGATCATGCTATGTTAAAGAACAATTTTCAACTAACATCCTGAAACTAATCATCACTCAATTCCTTCTTGGACCACTTGCTGGTAAAAGTTCCTTCCTGTTTTCAATATACTGACTTTGAGTTACAAAAGAAAAGACATCCCTAGTCTAGGTACACACCAATCATTTCAGGAGATAGGTGGGAGGAAATCATACCTCTCCATTTCAAAGAAAGGTCTTAGCCTTTGTTCTTCCTACTTTCTTGAAAGAAAAGTCTGAAGAGAGCTTTAGGCTACAGAAATAGTGTTAATATTTCTAGATAAACTAAAAAGGATGGTTGCTTAATAAACTTCCACAGAGTGCTTCATTTCATCTGAATATTGAACCTGAATTAACAGGGTGCCCTAATCAAACCTGCTCCTAAGAAGATCCATAAGTACATTTTGCCTAGGCCAATGGTATAAATTTTCTTCTCTAGCTGCTTATATAGGAGTCCTGGAACAGTATTCTTCAGAAGAACTAAGGTTAAGTATTGCCCAAACATGGAAAATAACATAGTGGCTGTGAACAAGATACAATACATTACAAATGTAAAATCATGTAGAACTATAATGGCTGTGGTCAAAGAAATAAATGATGCAAAAAGGAGATGGGCTAATCACATAGCAAGAGCAAGGGATGGCCAGTAAACAGCCCACATTGGCATTTTCATTGAACTGAGGGTCCCTACATATTGGGTGTTCCCTCTGTGGCAAACAGATGAAAGGATATAGATAAAATTGATATAGAATGATCAGGCATTCATAGGTTGTAATCTGAATTATTTGGGATAAATACCCCACATTAGTGAAATCATAGATTGATTAGAATCAGAGTAATAGTGGGGGAAGGAAGCAGGAACATGCACTCATTAAGCACTAGGCTCTGTTCTTTAAAAGCTTTCCAAATATCTCATTTGAGATAGCAGAAAGGTACGGGTGAAAATACTTGAAACTATAATTTCATGACCTAGAAGTTCCAGTCTTGTTTATATGCATTCAGGTTATATACAGCCAAATACTCTCATAAATGCAGGAACAACAATTTACCAGATGTCTAAGTCCCACTGACGTATTGTGAACATGATTCCATTGAAAAACAATTCCCCTTAGAGATTCAGTTCCACAGAATTTGTAGGGTTTCTTTTTAATACCTTTAATAATTGAAATCCCATGTTAATATAATATTCAGTTTGCCCATTTCCTATTTTTAAAAAATCTATAAATAGAAAATGGAAGGTTGTTCTAACATTTGGGGGTTTTTGCTCAAGTTATAATTAATTTGGATTAAAGTTCTATAACAAGTAGATAAATAAGTGAAAAAATATTTATTAAGTGTCTACTATGTTTGAAGTGCTATGCTAAGTGAAGGGAAGGAATTTGGAGGAGGATGTTAGGGGAGTAAGGCTACAAAACCAAAGAAAATCTCTGCTCAGAAGGATCCTATATTTGAATGAGGGAAATGAGCCCATTTGGTTAGGAAAGTTTCTGGAACTATAGCAAGGATGTAAAAGAACACATTATCCTACCCCATCTAGAAGCAAAGGCAAAGTTGTTTTGATAATGATTCATAGTTGTAGTGCTTGAGTGAGAGGAGGAAACTGAGTGTGGCAAGAAGAATGTAGAGATGGCCAAAGAAGTGTGAAGCATGGCAGTGTTTGGGAGAAAATATCTCTAGTCGGGGCAGAGGAGCCCCAAGGTGGAAGATCCCTCTGGAAACTCTAATGTCAACAATGAGGGTTGGTGAGGAGGCTATGAAGAAGGTGACTAAAAAGGAACAACAGCACATAGTACGTATGACACAAGTATGCATGTGGAAATACAATGTGGAAAGCAAGTTATTCTTCATCATCTTTTGCATTTCATAGAGTTTTCTATTTAAAATGGCAGGACCAATGTTACATTAATATAAAACAGATCCATGCATTTGTAACATCATGAATCTACTAGAAGTTTGCTGGGTTAGTGGTAGTTTTTTTTTTAAATAGTCATTTCACTTTCTAGTTTTTTTTAACTATGTGCATAGTCACGTCAGATTTTGTAATTTGATATCCAGAAGGCTTTCTTATGCCTTGGCAATGGCAGAGTGTAACAATAATGACTTGTGTTGGTGCACAGCTCCTTTATCTGGAGGGCTCAGACAGTGTGAAATGAGGACTAGGTTATTACTATACCTATTTTCCAGATGAGAAAATTTAGGTTTGCTGCCTAGTCAGTAGCAGAGTTGATATATGTGTGCAAAAAATGGTTTGTGAGAAATTCAAATATTTCACTTCCTTTACAACAGCCACTATCATACCCTTCCCAACTCTAACATATCATGATTTGGTCCCTAGACCTATGAAAGGTGAAGCAGAAACATTTCATCCTACTTTATTTTTTTCCTCCTCTTACGAACAGGGACATGGATTAAGGACCATAAACTAGGATACATTAGAGAACCCCTGAAGCTCTCCTAATGTAGAGAATTTTATTATGAGTGTGTGTTCAGAGAGGAGGCGCACCTCAGATGGGAAGACTTGCTGAATCCTCTTCAGGGCTGCCCATCTACCTTTGGTGACCACCTGCCATCCAGCTCTCACCTGTGGCTCCAAGTAGGTGTAGCAGGAGTAGTGGCCATATCGTGTCCCCAGATGAGTCAAACCAGGTTGAGAATAGCAGACAGGAGCAGTAGTTTAGGGACTTATCCTAGGGCTGTTTCTACCTGAATTCCACTGAGCATAAAGATCAATTGATCATTTAATCGATAAACATTTACTGAACACTATGATGTAACGGACATTTTACTAAGTGCTGGGGATTCCAAAAGAGGCAAAAAGCAATCCTTGCCTTCAAGGAGATATAATGAGGGAGACAACATGCAAATAAACACATATAAACAAACTATATGCAAGATAAATAGAAAAAATTAAAATAAGGAAAGCATTGGAATTGAGAGAGGCTAGGGAAAGCTTCTCTATAAAATATGGGGTTCTAGTGAAGACTTAAAAGAAAAAGAGGGAAATCAAGAAGCAGAGTTGAAAAGGAAGAGTATTTTGCCATGAAAGATGGAGAAAATGTCCAGAACCAGGAGATGGAGTGTCTTGTTCCAAGAGATGGAATGTCTTATTCATGGAATGATGAGAAGGCCAATATTATTGAATTGAAGCGCACATGGATGAGAGTAAGTATAAGAAGACTGAAAAGATAGGAGGAAGCTAGGTCATGAAGGGCTTTGAGGGCAAATGGTAGGACTTTGTATTTGACTCTAGAAACAATAGGGAGCCATTACATTTTATTTCTAATAAGGAGATAGCATGATCAGACCTGAACTTTAGGACAATCACTTTGTTGGATGAATGGAAGATGGTTGAAATGGGGAGGGACTTGAGGCAGGCAGACTCACCATTAAGTGCCTGCACTAGAGTAGCAGCAATGTCAGAGGAAAGAAGGGGACTTATTTGAGAGATGTTACAAGGGTAACATTGGCATGTCTTGGCAATAGATTGAAGGGCGGGGATGAGAGGTAGTGAGGAGTCAAGGAGGACTTCTAGGTTTTCCCTCTAGAGAGTAACTGGGAAAGTAGAAGGGAGCAGGGATGGGGAGAAGGAATCATTAATTCCATTTTGGACATATTGAGTTTAAGATCTCTATTAGCCTTGCAATTTGCAATATCTGAAAGGCAAGTTGGAGATGTTAGATTGGAAGTCAGCAGAGAGTTTGGGGCAGGCTAGGTAGATTTGAAAATCATTAGAATAAAGATAGAAATTCAATCCATAGAAGCTGACAAGATGACCAAGTAAAGTGTTAGAGAGAAGAGAAGAGGACGCAGAATAAAATCCTGAGGATCATCTGTGCTAAGAAGGCTCAATCTGGATGAGGATCCAACAAAGAAGACAGAATTGTCAGATAGGTAAGAGGAGAATTAGGACAGAGTTATGTCCTGAAAGCTTATAGAGAAGAGAGTATCAAGAAACAGAGAGGAATCTGTATTGTCAAAGGCTACAGATAGGTCAAAGAGAAGGAGGACAAAAAAAAAGCCATAGTGTTTGGCAATGAAGAGATCACTGGTAACTTTAAAAAGAGCAGTTTCATGAAATGAGTTCAGAACCAGATTGTAAGGGATAAAAAGTGAAAGAAGAGAAAGTGGAAGTACCAACTTTCCAAGGAGTTCAGCTACAAAGGACACAAGGGATATAGGATCATAGTTATCAGAGACAGAATGATCAAGTGAGGGTATTTTTTTCAGAATGGAGGAGATATGGAAATATTTGTATGCAGCAGGAAATAAACCAGTAGACAGGGAGAGATTTAAGAAAAATGACAGAGGGGCATGTAGGTGGCTAAGTGGATAGAGCACCAGACCTGGAGATGGAAGGTTCTGGGTTCAAATATGGACTCAGACATTTCCTAACTATATGACCCTGGACAAGTCATTTAATCTCAATTGCCTAACTTTTGCCATTCTTCTGCCTTAGAACCAATACTTAATATTGGTTCTAAGACAGAAGGTAAGGGTTTTAAAATAAAGAATAAAAAGACAGAGTGGGAATGGCAGCAATGACAATCTGTTGGAGAAGATGGAATGGAATAGGGTTACTTGAACAGGTAGAGGGGTTAGCCTATGAAGAGTGAGGCCATCTCATTATATGAGACAGTGATGAAGGAAGAGAGAAAAGCAGTGATAATCTGAATGATAAGAAATTAAAAAGGGGGAAAGAGGGAAGTCATAGTGAATGGCTTCATTTCTTTCAGTAAATTATGAGGCAAGGTTCTCATTTGAGAGGGGAGAAAGAGAGCCACAGGAATTTTGAAGAGGGATGAAAAGTTTGGAAGAGCCATTGTGGAGAATAGGACAGCAAGTTTACAATGGAGATATGGGACTTCCCAGGAGAAATGGAGGCCCAATGATGAATTCAATGAGAATGGTTGCATGATTTCTCTACCTTAGCTACCTTCATTCACCAATACATGTGAAGCAGTGAAGGTAGCAAATGGCAGAAGTGATCCCACCAGTCAAAGACAGAGGTGGCATATCATGGCAGATGGAGGACTGGCCTGAGATTCAGGAATAGCCTGGGTTCACGTCCTGCTACTGAGATAGATAGAGAGATAGATATAAAGAAAGCAATGACATGTTAAAATAGAGATAGTGATGGATTGAATGATAGAGATGATATGATACATTAGAGAAGGGGGAATGGATGGATAGATGGATGGATAGATAAATAGATAGATAGATAGATAGATAGATAGATAGATAGATAGATAGATAGATAGATAGATAAGAGACAGGTGGAGAGAGAAAGAAAGAAAGAAAGAAAGAAAGAAAGAAAGAAAGAAAGAAAGAAAGAAAGAAAGAAAGAAAGAAAGAAAGAAAGAAAGAAAGGGAGGAAGGGAGGGAGGAAGGGAGGAAGATAAAGGAAGGAAGATAAAGAAAGAAAGAAACATAGATAGATAGATAGATAGATAGATAGATAGATAGATAGATAGATAGACAGAGAGATGGATAGATATTTACAGTATGACCCTGGGCAAATCTCTTAGCTTCTCAATACCCCCAAGCAATTCTCTAACGTTGTTTATTAGAACCAGACTGATGGAGGCAATTTATGTACCAGGAATTCCCTGTACCATTGAAATTACAGGTTGAGGCAAAAATCATATCATTCATCTGATTGCTCATGTTGTAAGAGCAAGTTAAGGGTTATGTAATGCTTTCCTATCAACAACCCCATGAAGTAAACACTTCAAGTCTTATTTATTCTCTCTCCACACATGAGAAAATTAAGGTTCAAAGGGATTGGCACAGGGTCATCCAGCAGTAGCTGGATATCAGACTATATGAGACTGAAATTTGGGTCTTCTCTTTCCAGTTTGAACTCATATTCTAACTAGTTGACATTTCTATGGAGTCATTTCTCTGAAGCTTAGAAGTGGCAACTGAGGAATATTTATATGTAAAAACCATTGTCGGCAAGACACGCAGGTGTACCTCCTCTAAATCACAGAACAAGTCAGCAAATGAACCCTATGCACCTTCTCCCCACAAACAATACAAATTTCTTTCCTTGAGCTGCTTTGAACCACTGTTTGCAAAGCTCTTTAAGGCAAGCTGGAGAATCATGTTTGGGAAACAAAGGACTTTTTAATTGCTGCTGACAAGAATGAACTCTCTGAAACAACAGCTGTGTCTTGAGATTACATTACAAGGCATGTGAGCAGGATGCAAAGCGGCCCCATAAAAAGATGAAGCACCAGCTGCTTTGCATCGTCTCTGAAAAGATGCCCCAGTCTGTGAAGTCTAATTTCAACTCCTGTGGGATACAGCCATCACACGCTTATTGAGAGAGATTGAGGAAAGACATTTGTATTTGCTGTACCTGGGGGTGGAAAATAACAACAAGGATCCAGGGAGACGGCGGTGGAGGTAGCGAATCAATGGGCAAGATTGTCCTTGTCCACAGCCCCATAATCAAGCTTTGAAAGTTGGTTAGTGGCAATGACATCTGGCTATTAAAAGAGTTGTCCCAGGAGATTGTTTCATTCTATCTTTCTGTTCGTGGAGTGTCTGCTCCTAGGTGTAAATTATGGACAAAAGAACTCATTTGGAGAAATATTGACCCAGTCATACTTCATAGGTTTATTACTACCCTGAGAGAAATGAACCTTGAGAAATTATAACTGCTGAACTACAATGGTGATCCTTTCATAAGACAAGCCTCAAGGGGAAAGGATGAGAAGGTTAAGGTGGGAGGGGAGGGGGAAGAGAAGGGAAAGTCTGGAGTGTTTGAGACGAAGAGATAAGTGGATAACAAATGATATAGAGATTTATCAGACACAGAAATGATATGAACTTGGAAAAATATGACGCTCTTCAGATATTTATATTTAGGGGAAAATGAGAAGTGCTGAGTTCTGATCTTACTAGCTATATGATTTTGAGGAAGTTATTTTTATTTATCTATATATAACTCAGATATGTTTGGGCATGGCCAGTTGGGCTAAAATGAAAGCATATTAAAGGGTCCTTTGGAACATATCCATACTGCCTAACATGGAAGTATCTGTGTCCCCTACTGCCCAAATAGGGTAGCCTCCTTTGATTGGCTGCCTGCATCTAAAACTAATAAGACTGGGCGACCCATTCTTTCTTTCTTTCTCCCTCTCTCTTCTGCTGATCTTTTTGACCACTCTTATCTGTGTGTCCAGAGAATGAATGTCACAGTTCATGCTCAAAGTAGGTACCATGAACTGAATCTATCAGAATGGAAGGACTATCCTCCCTTGCTCTCTCTTTTACTTTGGCTCTGAAAATCGGCATTGGGATGTTTGTTTCTCTTCTGAGTTGTTTGTCCTCTTTGGTTTCAGGTGCTAAAGGTGAATCCCCATCACCCAGGAGTTGAAGCTTATGGCAACCTTGAAATAAGGATTGCAGGTGGGATGGTGTAGCCAGTCAACCCAGAATGAAAGCCCCAAGAAGTCATGATTCCTGGGACTATGCAGGTTTAGACTTGGAACTTGGACGATGCTCTCCAGGAACTGAGACAAGCTATGAACCTGATCCTCTCCTCCCCAGATACTGAAGTGATACAGGGAAGGAGGAAGATTATGTCTTCTTCTGATTGGGAGAATACTTTGTGTATTTCTGATTGTCTTATGAAGTAAATATCTCTGTAAAAAAGCTAATCTGACTTTTAGTGGCTAAATGGAACTAGAGTTCAGAGGATTATTCCCTACCCATAGAGCAACGCCAATAGTAGAGACTGGAGCCATTGAGATGGATGACACTTAAGATTTAGCATACTTAGCTTTCAGGTGGTAGGGACCAGAATGATTAGTATTACATATAAAATGGCAATAATACTTACATATTTTATCTCACAAGGAGAATGTTTTGTACATCTGAAGTGAGGAGATTAGACAAGATTATCTCTGATGTCCCTTGAAATTCTAAAGAAAAATTTTCCACCACTGTCTTTGGTGATGGCAGACTCCACCACAATTGGAATCCACTAATTATGAGGATTGAAAGGAACCTCAGAGACCAATTGATACTACTTTTGCCTGAACAAGAATCCCTCGACAATATACTGACAAGTAACCACTTGGCCTTGGCTTGAGATCTTCCAATTAGGGAATCCCACCATTTTCTAAGGCAAATTTTATTTTGGAGTAGCTCTCATCACTAGGAAGATTTTTCCTTGTGTGGAGACCAAATATACCACTTTGCAACTTCTATTAACTAATCCCCATTTTCCCCTCTGGGATTAAACAAAACAAGTCTAATATCTCTTCCACACATGATCTGTCTGTCACATATTTGCTAAGAACTATTATATCCTTCTTGCATCTTCTCATCTCTAAGCTAAATATTCTCCTTCCTTTAACCCAGTGGTTCCCAAACTTTTTTGGCCTACCACCCCCTTTCCAGAAAAAATGTTACTTAGCTCCCTGGAAATTAATTTTTTTAAATTTTAATAGCAATTAATAGGAAAGATAAATGCACCTGTGGCCATCACCGTCCCCCTGGATCACTGCAGCACCCACCAGGGGGCGGTAGTGCCCACTTTGGGAATCACTGCTTTAACCCATCTTCACAAGGCATAATTGTGAGGCATTTAACCATCCAGACGGCCCTACTCCAGAGATTCTCTAGCTTATCAATAACATTTTGACATTATTATTATCAACATTAAGCTTTTCTTCCATGAAAGCCCTTGATTTTTCTCTTTAGCCAAATATTCTCCATTTCGTGAATAGGACATATTATGTGAGGAAGTAGAAATTGAATGGTTCCATTTCTAATCTAAGTTTGTACTGGAGAAGCATGTTATTAGACAAGAATTGATCAGAAACTAGTTAGAAGTCTGGTGAAAAGTAGATCTAGACTAGTAGATCTCATTTAATAGCATGAGATACAATAAATTCCAAATGGACAGATGAACTAAATATAGGAGATCACACTATAAAAAAACCTAAGGGATAATTAAAAGTTACATCTTTTACAAATGTGGATCCAAAGGAATTTGTAACCAAACCGAGGATTGATAATAGTATAAGATAAAATAGACAAAATCAGTTATATAAAATTAAAAGGTTCTCAAACAAATAAAATCAATGCAGCTAAAATTACAAGAAAAAGAGGGAGAGAGAAATGTTTATTAAATATCTCTGATTAAAGTCTGGTCTCCAAAGTCCAAAGGGAATTGATATAACTCCATAATGTGGAGTCATTACTAGAAAGCTAAGTAGTCAAATATAGTTCAAAAGAAAAATCATGATTGTCAAACATCTGAAAAATTGTCTAGTATCACTAGCAATCAAGAAACGCAAAATAAAACAACTGTGATATTACCTTCTACGAATCAAGTTAACAAAGATAGAAAGTTTAGCACTGAAGATGCTAAGAAGAGAGGAATACTAGTTAACTGCTGATGGAGGAGTGAATTGATATCAAACCATTACCAAACCAGAAGTTAATATACTTTTACAATATGTACATACATTTAAGTTTATAAAAGTTAATTAAAAAATTAACCCTGGAATCTCATTACTAAAATTTTCATCCCAATGAAAGCATTAATACCACAAATAACCCACATTTTAATAGTATGATTTTTATAACAAAAAGATAGCAATAAGATAAAATATCTACAATAAGCAGGTAGCAATTGACTGAACAAACTATGGTTTATGAATGTAATAGCTTATTACTAAATTGTGACAAATGACCATCATGAAGAATTCAGAAAAACTTGGGATAATGTTTTTTGAAGTGGTTCAAAGGAAAGAAAGCAAAGTCAAAAGAATAATATTAACAATCAGTACACAGTGTAAATAAGGATGACACTGAGTCAACAAAATTTGTCATTTTTAAGCTGTCAGAAATTTTTCTGAGTTAGAATGTATTTTGTTTCTTTCAAAAAAACAGATATAAAAATTTTAAAGTAAAAGCCTTTATTTGGGGCTTTTAATGACTTCACTGTTCTCCCTAAAACAATTTCCCATAGCATTTAAATTTAGATATTTTCTGGATACTGGCCCTGCTAAAATAGAATATAGCATCTTTCATATGGTAGGAACCAGTGAGTAAGAGTTTCCCTTAACTCCCTTTTTTATACTTTATGGTAAGTAGCAGGAAAAATGTATTAATAGGTCATTTCTAGACAAAAATGTGGAGTTAACTAACAACTTGTTTCTACCTGTATTCAGGCTCTTCTCTTTTTTTTTTTTGCTAGAAACAGGAGTCATGGCCTCTTAAAGAGAAAAAAGTCACCATTCTGCATTTAGCTGTATTCATATTGCATTTCTGTACCTTTGGTTTATATTGTAAAAAGTCACATAATAAACAATGTCATAATGTTAAAAAAAATTTTCCAAATGCAATCCAGCCCAGTCTCCTTCTACAATTCATTTCTGGGTTTTTTATTATCCAACCTCAGGGTCTCACCAACAAATGAAAGGCAGAGTCTCATAGTGGAAAAATTCTGGATTAGGAATTGGAAGTCCTGGCATCAAACTGGGTATCTGCTACCTATGTGACTGGGCAAGTAAATCACCTGTCCAGGCATCAGTTTTATAGACATCAACTGTCCCTTTAGAATAGAAGTTCATTGAAGACAAGGACTGTTTTGTATTTTCGTCTGTAAGTTATCAAAGTTTAAAACTTCATGGACTCTTGGGACACCCCATGTAATAGACAATACGGTTATATCACACTATTAAAGTATACGTTTTTTCATCAGAAGTAAACTACAAAAGTGGAAAACATTGAGTATCAGCTATAATCAGACAACTGAACAGTTTTGCTTAATTATTTTCATGAAACAGGCAAAGGACACATATTTATTGGAAAGTACCAAAACAAAATGTACCATTCATCTCTTTCTATATATCTTCCTAGATTTGGAATCACTTTTCACATCATTTTCATTCACATACAAACACAGGGAGATTTTGTTGCTAAAAAGAATATGGAACAAAGAAACCAGAGGAGAAGTCACCACTAAAATTGACTCCAGCTTGCCTCAAATTAATGTACCTGGAAACCAGGGACATCACAGCAGGGTTAAAGAAGCAAAACAAATAAACGAAAACCCTCGCCGTGCCATTTCTGCCTAGCTCTTCTGTAGTTTTACTAAATAGAGTCTCCAGAATATTCTGAAAGGATGCTTAATGCTAACCTGGGATATAAGAGGGGCTGAACAGGAATTTCTAAACCCAAGTAAGCACAGTGGGATCAGGAGTCTGAGCTGAGCAAGAGAAAAAGAACACAAAAAGATGGACATGCCAAAGCACTTGTCTAACTGGATTGCTGCGTCAGATTGCCTCATATTTAGCATCAGGAAAGAGCTAATAGTGAGGGAGGTTATCAAACTATCTCTCTGGGGCCACACTAGTAGACAAAGACTAGGAAATGGCAGCGGAAACAGCCACAGAGACACCCAGCAGAAAGCAGATGAGGTCTCCCACAGAAACATTTTCCTTTAGAAAGCAGCATAAAGGAGAATAGCAGAGAGAACCCTGATTACATCCCCAGAGAACATCAGAAACTTGGCAGAATCAAAGGCCTCGAGATCTTTGCCATGCTGCCTTGGCCATGTTTTCTTCTACATTTGTGCCCCCTTTTACATTCTATGATCATCCATGTTTCCTACCTGCGTTCTCTCTCCTACTAGTGATAGATAACCTATAGGAAAATGTATTTCTGCATTAATGGGGGAAATATTTCTTGTCACTTATTTTTCTTTGCACTTTTTGTACAAATAATCATTATAAACGGTCTCCTGATAATATTCTGAAATTTGTATAATTTAATAAATTAGATGTTGTTTTGAATTAATGTGTCCTTTGACTACTCCCACAATTGGGCATGAGGAGGAGGGGATGCTCCCACACCAATAGTGTGCCCTGTTTCTGTGACAATATTAAGGGGCACATGTAAGGGAGGAACCAGGTGTTCTGCAGTGAAATTTTACTGGAATCTAAGAGGACTAAGGCTAAATGAACAAACTTGTCCCTTCCCTTTGCAATTCAGAATTGTATATATTTTAGTTCTTTTGTATAGTTTTTTACCTTACCTTGTATCATAATATAAGGGGTTTTGTTACCACCCTTCTTTCCCTGATAGGCAAATGTCTTCCCTTCCCCATCTGTTAGGAACTGAGATATTATTTACATCAATCATAAACTACATAATTTCATTCTCTAGTCAGTTCCCCAGCTGTTCTATCTACTCTCTTCTCTAACACTGCAAGTTTCTTCTCTGAGACACTTTTTGTGCAAATAATCATTATAAAGGGTCTCCTGATAATATTCTGAAATTTGTATTTAGTGGTTATGATAGTATCCAAACTTAAAAGTAATTCTATCTCCCTTCTTCAAGTTTAATTTGAATAGACTTTAAATAGTGGTACTAGATGTCTTGATGTTTTTCATACAGTATATAGATTCACTTAAATAATCTTTTTTTTTAAACCCTTGTACTTCAGTGTATTGTCTCATAGGTGGAAGAGTGGTAAGGGTGGGCAATGGGGGTCAAGTGACTTGCCCAGGATCACACAGCTGGGAAGTAGCTGAGGCCGGGTTTGAACCTAGGAGCTCCTGTCTCTAGGCCTGACTCTCACTCCACTGAGCTACCCAGCTGCCCCCAATAATCTTTTTTTTTAAATGAATGATTGGACTCAAGTATTCTCATTGTTTCCAGAACAAGTCTGTTGGGCAAATTATATGTGGTTCTACTGGGCAATAAAATTGCCTTTTCATCCTCTGATAGTAGTACCTGAGAGAGGTAAGAAAACCAAACTATGTTCCATCCTTTCCTCCTCAATTTCCCTTTGGAAATGGAACATTTTTTAGGTTTATGATATTATATTCCATTGAACATAAGTTCCTTGTGGGCAAGACATATCTCATTTTTGTGTTTATATTCACCACACCTAATCCTGCTTCACACAGAGAAAATTCTTAATAATACATCCCAAATAAAAGTGATTCCCTTCTGAGGTATTATATTCTAACATTCAATTTCAGTCAAACAATTAATTCAGCAGGAACATTTTAGGAATTTCTTTGTGGGAAAGAAAGTCAGATCTTCAGTACTCATCATCAGAAGAGAATTTCTTTTTCTTTTATACTTTCTTTACCTACAGATGACTGTTTGTCAAGTTGTTTTATGGATTTTAAGGGTCTCAAGAAGTTGTCACAGGGGGCAGCTGGGTAGCTCAGTGGATTGAGAGCCAGGCCTAGAGATGGAGGTCCTGTGTTCAAAACTGAGCTCATACGCTTTCTAGCTGTGTGACCCTGGGCAAGTCACTTAACTCCATTGCCTACCCTTACCACTCTTCTGCCTTGGAGCCAATACACAGTATTGACTCCAAGATGGAAGGTAAGGGTTTAAAAAAAAAAAAAGAAGTTGTCAAAACATTTTATTTCCTGATGTGCTGCTAGTTTGTTAATTACTCATATTTAAAACCTTTATGTTGGTACTCTTCTATGAAATATTTCAGATCTTAGAACCAACCTTAAATTGAGAATCACAAAATCTCAAATATTATTGTGCTCACTTTTTGGATGAGGGATCTGAGACTGAGAGGTTGGTGGCTTATCCATAATCACATAGCTGGCAAATATCTGAGGTAGGATTTGAACCCAAATATTTAGATTTGAGCAAAAAAAAGTTTGCACTCTGACAAATAGCTACATTGTTTTTATTCAACTATATATTTTCTCCTTTTATATGATTCTAATAAAATAGACTATTTTTACTAAGTTATTTGTTCTTTTTGTTCAGTCATTTTAGACATGTCCAATTCTTCCTGACCCCATTTGGGGTTTTTCTTGGCAAAGATACTGGAGTGGTTTTCCATTTCCTTCCCTAGCTTATTCTACAGGTAAGGAAACTGAGACAAACAGGATTAAGTGACTTGCCCAGGGCCATCTAGCTAGGCCAGATTTTAACTCAGGAAAAGGAATCATCCTGACTTTAGGCCCTGTACTCTATCTACTGTGCTATTTAACCACACTCCAAATTTAGATGTGTGAATATAATTATTTATTGACTAAAATTTTTATATAGCAAATATATATGGAGAATTAAACACCAAAAATGGGTGCAGATCACCAACAAATAGATCCAGAAATAGAAGAAACATTCTTTGTTGTTGTCATTCGATCATGAAATCATGTCCAACTCTGTAATTCCATGAACCTTAGCATGCTGAGCCTTTCTATCCTCCGTTATTTCCCAGGCTAAGTTCATCTTTGTTGCTTCTGTGACTCTATCTATCCATCTCATCATATGCTGTTCCCTTCTCCTTTTGCCTTCAATTTTTCCAAACATCAGAGTCTTTTCCAATTAGTTCAGTTTTCTTATTATGTAGCAACATTATTTAAGTTATAGTCATTGTCCTTCCAATGAGTAGTCATTTATTTTCTCTAAGTATTGACTGATTTCATCTCTTTGCTGTCCAAGTGACTCTTCAAAGTCCTCTGAGCTTTTTTAAGCCAAATCAAGTTTTGCCCCCTCCCCTTTCACTCCCATAAAGAGGTTTTCTAATTCCTCTTCACTTTCTACCATCAGAGTTGTATTGTCTACATATCCGAGATTATGGATATTTCTGACAACACCTTTAATTTCAGTTTTTAATTTGCCCAGCCTGGCATATCACATGATATACCTATTTGCACTTAAGTTCAAAAAAATAAGGTGACAATACGCAACCTTGTCATGTTCTTTATCCAATCTTAAACCAATTAGTTGTTCCATGTTTGGCTTTAAGTGTTGTTTCTTGGCCTGCATGCAAATTCCTTGGGAGACAAGTAAAAAAATCCAGTATTCCCTCCTCTTTGAGGAAACGACACATTTGGTTGGGACTCAGAGCCAATGACTTTGGTGTAGTCACTGAAACAGTAGATTTTTTTTCCCTAGAATTCCCTTGCTTTTGCCATAATGCAGAAAATGTTGACAATTCAGTCTCTAATTCTTACCTCTTCAAAAACCAGCCTACTTTTCTGTTAATTCTGAATTGTATATTACTGCACCCTGCCTTAGAGAATCATAAACACAACTTTGCTGGTATGTGAAATGAGAACAACTGCCTGGGAATTTGAATTCTTTGACATTTCCCTTCCTTAGGATTGGGACATAAACTGATCTTTTCCAATCCAGTGGTCACTATTGAGTTTTCCAAATTTGCTGGCATAATGGGTACAACACTTTAATAGCATCAAAAGGTTTGGGGTTTTCTTCTGGGTTATAGGGTCATAGCATTTAGATATGGAAAGACTTCCGTCTAATCCAACCCTTCCATTTTATGAGTGAAGAAATGAAGGTCTAGAGTGATTAAATGACTTGCTCAAAGTTACATAATGTGCATGTAAAAGAATGGGAATTTGAACCCAGTCTATTGCATTCATCAGAGATGCTTCCAGGTACCATATCCTCCTTGCAGCCTATATCCTCCCCACCTTGGCACCATAAGATTGATTAATATCAGAATGGGAATTCCAGAGGACTCAAGTTGAGAAGTGAAATGGCAGAAAGGTTTAGTAGGGTTGAGGTGGATGGGGATGAAAGAATGAGAGTTGGAGAGAGGATATTGACTTAGGGGGCTGGAAATTATATACTACCGAGATTAAAAGATAAAAATACAGAGATTGCTATCATAAGGGATATATGGCCTTCTGATTGGAACTCTCAAATGCAAAAGTTGAAAAATGGAAGCTATCAGCCATGGAAATTTCAGTTAGAGAAGTTGCTATTCAAAAATAATCTAAAGGAAAGTTAATGGCTCAATTGAAGGAATTGGGAATATTGAGGCTAGAAAAAAGAACACTCAAAGGGAAATGATAGCTGTCTTCCAATATTTGAAGAATTGTCACTTGGAGGAGGTTTTTAGACTTCTTCTGTCTGATTTCAGTGGGCAGAACCTAGAATAATGAGTGGAATTTTAAATGAGGCAAATTTAGGCTTTATATCAAAGAAAACTTACCATTAACCAGAGGTGTCCCAAAGTGAAAAGTGATTCCTCAAGAGGTGGTAGGAGAGACCTTCTTCTTGGAGGTCTCCGAGCAGGGATTAAATGATATTTTGTCAAGTATCTTCTAGTGGTTGGGTTGGACTATACAGCCAATGAGGTTCCCTTAGAGCTCTCCAATGCTGTGATTCTGCTAAAGGAAAGACAAATGATTACACAGTAGATGCTAGTCACAAGAGCGAACAAGCAAAGTAATTGTAAGCCTGCTTGCAGAGGATGATTAAGCCATTCATGTAAGAAAGAGGTCATAGCTTAAAGACATATAGACAATACTCCACAAAGTAAACTATCATTCCAGCAAACTACCACTTTGGTCCAAATTATAAGCTGCATCCCACCTCCCACAATAAGATCTCTTTGAGAAGAATAGATATATATTGAATCCTTATAAAAGTACGCTGAAAAGTATATACCATAAATAATAATCTTTTTTGAGGGGATGAGTCTATAATTCCACAGGAAAATCTCTCTACCAGGGCAGATCCAATAAGAGTTCTGCAAGTGATCATATTAGAGAGTTAGGTGAGACACTGAAAGGTTTAGAGACTTGCCTACGGAAAATGAAGTAGAAAAATGTGTCCAAAGTAAAACTTGAACCCAGGTCTGCCTGACTCCTGGGCTGCCTCTTAGATAGGAGAGAAGAGGATACATTACAATTCCATAGATTTCTTGCCAAAGGAAACAAGAGCTGCCCAGAGAGTGGAAAGGAGGAATAATCAGAATATGATCGTAAGCCACACTTGGGCTTTGTACAAGCCAGATGTAGAAGAAAAGTTTGTTTTATATTTAATTCAATGTTGTACATAACATTAAATAAACTATAAAAGCTAAAACCAGAAAGGAATTTGGTCCCAGTGGGCAGAACCAGAAGCACTGGGTAGAATTTGAAATGAAGTAAATTCAGAATTGATATGAGAGAACATTTCCTAACAATTACACCTGTCCCAAAGTGGAATAGGCTGCCTGACTCCTCTGCTGCCCCTCTCTTTAGGGAGGAAAAATGAGCAAACTTCAAACTCTGTACTCAGAATTATATAGAACATTGGGTGAAACTGGGGGAAAAAAGAAATAATTAGATGCGAATACAGTCACTTTTCCATCTCCAAATATTATATGGTGTATTTATTTAAATTCTCATGCAGAGTGGTTACTAGGAATTCTATCTGGGGTAAATTCAATTGAGGGCTGAAGGTTGACACCGAGTCCTTAATATACTTGCTTAGGGAGAGTAGCCAGCACATCAGAAAGGAAATCAAGACCACAAATCTTGCAGCAAAGCTAATGATTCTTATAAATCTCTCCAATTCCTAGAAAGAGGAATTGGACCACTGTGACAAAAGAGAGCTACCAATAAAGTGTGATCTGTGGAAGGGTCGACTGAAAAAAAAAAAAGACCAAAATGAAGTAGAAGCGTCCCAGAGATCAGTATGATGGTACAAAACCACAATGACCCTGCTTTAGTTATATCTCTACTCTCAAGAATAAGAAGACACCTAAAGCCACAAATATATTAAGATTATTTTGAAGAGTTAGGATGTCACAGAAAGGGGATTCAAGAAGAAAATGAAAATCAGAGACCTCCTTTCAAAATCAGCAATGATATGAGCAATCTGAAAAATCATAAAAGAATCAGCAAAAGAAAAATTTCTGGACAAGTTTCCACTGAGAGGAGAATAGACTCCTAAAAGGACACTGATATAGGAGACTTCATTGCCAAAATAAATATCATCGGTCAAGAGTCAGAGAACCTTTGGGTCAATTTAGAAAAGATGTAGATTCCCTAGAATTTGAGTCTATGGAGGTAGTTGACCTGGATAATCTCCTAGTTCCCTTCCATATCTAAAACTAATGCTTCTATGATTTGGGAAGAGAAAGGAAGTGGGTCTAATGGCTACAAAGAAATTCTCAAAGCTACCTCTGACATATGCTAGCTCGATGATCCTGAGCAAGTCATCCTCTTTTCCCTAGGCAATTTTCAAATAAGTTACAAATAAGGAATCTACCTACATTGGTAGAAAGATTTTCCTCACCTGAGAGTTCTTTTTACTAATGAAATCACAGTCCAGTTCCTATTCCTATGATTGTGTGATATTATTATTTATTGCCTTTATTTTGCAGGTACCTATATGCACATATTCCTTGACAGAATGTAACTTTCTGAGTTATGTTGGGAATGCTTCGTTTTCATCTCTGAATCACCAGGCACCTAGCATAGTACCTGAAATAATAGGTGTTAAATAAGTATCATTTGATTGATTTACTGATTAATTAATGGGAACATTTATGGACAAAGGATAAAGTCAGGCTGAGATGAAACATTTGTCCCTTTCAGAAAACATTTGTAGAATACGGGGTAACAAGGAGTGTGGAAGAGCCAGTTGTTGAATTTGCAATGTGAGTATGTTTTGTTTATTGTCTAGCCCTAAGAAAGTGGTAGAGAAAATGTTTATAATGGAGACATAAGTCTTAAAATGTCTTGCTTTCTCAGAGAATTATTAGTTGCCAAACACCAGCACATCCCTGTGAATAGTTATTTTGGCAGTGAGAAAGAGAATAGAAGTGAAGCAATCTGGACATAGAGAGATCTCCCCTGTTCAGTGACATCAAGAAACAGAGATTCACAGAGAGTGACTCCTTGGGTTAGAGGAATCACCCCACAGAAGTCTTGTATGAAATCTCAAGAGAGACAGACAGAGAAACAGACAGACACAGAGACTGGCTCTATACAGGAATCCAGAACACAGAATACAAGGATAAATGAAGTATTCAGCAAAGAAGAAGTATTCCCACAAAGAAGACTCATGCCTGTACTCCAGAATCTGAGGTAACTGATGGACCTACCCTCTGATTCTTGTCAGCGATAACAATTATCTACTTTGATAAAGTGGGAGAAAATGGCAGACTAATGCACAAATTGAACTAGAGTTTTTAAGATTAAAAAAGCTACAAAGCAATACATATGATGTGGGCATTCAAACAGAGAGAGATGCAGCATGTTAGAGTGGAAATAGTTCCATATTTTGAATCAGAGGTTCCAGTATCGCTTCTGACACTTACTTGTTCTCCATGTGACTTTGGACAAGTCACTCTGGGCCTCAGTTTCCTCATCTGTAAAATAAGGGGGTGTAAATTAAGATTATTTGGATCATTTCATTTCAATGGAATTGATTTCCTTTATATCCCTGTATATTTTATTTTGGAGCAGATAGGTGGCTCAATGGAGAGACCACTGGGTTTGGAATCAGGAAGACTCATGAGTTCATGAGTTCAAATCTAGCCTCAGAAACTTACTAGCTATGTAACACTAAGCAAATAAATCACTAAGCAAATAAAAAACTAAGCAAATAACTAAACTCTGTTTGCCTCAATTTCCTCATCTGTAAAATGAGTTGGAAAAAGAAATAGCAAATGCTCCAGCATCTCTGCCAAGAAAACTCCAAACAGGGGCATGACTAAAACAAATGAATGACAACATATTTTATTTTGTAACTATAAAAGTGCTCATCTGAGGATCCCATAGGATTCACCAACTTGCCAAAGAGGCCAGTGAAAAATGCAAAAACTATATTAAGAACTCCTAATTTAGAGCTCTCTGAAGGCATAATGTGTCTACCTCAGAAAGTCATGAGCTCCCCTTCACTGGAAGTCTTCACACACAGCCTAGACAACTGTTTGTTGGAGGGGTGGTAAATCATTTGTGGTAGTTAGAGCAGGTAGGTGGCACCACGGTGGACAGGGCCCTGGGCTTAGAATCAGGAAGATTCATCTTCATGATGCTACTTCAGGTCTGGCTTGGGTTTTATATTTATTGATGTTCTTTCCAGCTCTGAGATTCTGTGAGCTTCTACAGTCCTCCCCGCTGAGAGAATAAGGATTAAGGGCAAGTTCCCAACCTTGGTTGGTGACTAGTTTCACCACAGTCAGAGCAGAATTAACAGAAAGACTGACTCAATGCCGAACCCCCAAACAACTCTAGGTAACCATCTTGTGGCGTGCCATTGGCAAGAGCCATCAATGGTGCCATTAGAACAGGTAGTGCTGAGACTACATCTATGGGTGATGATATCAAGATTAAATGGATCCTAGGGTTTCAGATGTAGAATTGGAAAGCACCGTAGAATTTCCCAAAGTCCAACTCCATAATTTCAGAGATAACAGAATGGAGAGAGATAGAGGCAGGGAACCAACCAACAAGAGGTGACATTTTCCCTTGCGTTCTTTGACACACCATCAAGTACATCTTGGTACTGATCCTGCTCTGACCTGAGGGGGCCCTATCTCCCAGGCACTATGATTGACTATCACTCTCCTCGTAATAGGATTTTATCCATATCCTCAGTCTCCTACAGAATGTGATGTGAATGTGAATGTCGTAATGTGAATGAAGCCTGTGTATGATCTAAGGGAAATGTTAAAAAAACAAACTCCAACCTAAAGGTAAAAATTTCAATCAATGATAATTAGCTAATTAGAACAGTGTTAATTACTTGCTCCTTGCTTCTATTTCTTTGTTGTCTACTTTAACTTCAATGCAGGTATTTCCTCTTCACCTACCCTTCCTTCCTTCCCAAATCATTTGTGTTCAACTAGCATGTAATTATGGCAGGTAGGTGACACAGTGGATAGATCCCTGGGCTTGGAATCAGGAAGATTCATCTTCATAGTTCAAATATGGCTCCAGGTGATCTTGGGCAAGTCACTTAACCCTGTTTGCCTCAGTTTCCTCATCTCTAAAAGGAGCAGAAGAAAAAATGGCAAACTACTCCAGTATCTCTGCCAAGAAACCCCCAAACAGGGTCAGGAAGAGTCAGACATGATTGAACAATAACAACAATATGTAGTTATATACAGCAGTTCTCTACAACCACAGAAGAAACTATGAGGCAAGGATGCTCACCCTTTTGACACTAAGGAGTCATTGTGGTTTTCATCTAAAATCTTTTAGTCAATAAATTGTGTATTGGAGGGAGGGGATTATTGCTAAGAATATCTTGCCAGGATCCCATCACCCTGAAAAAAGGAATGCCAGTGGCTGGAGAGGAGGTAGGTGTACTGTGGGAAAAGGGAAAAGGGCTAGATTCTTAGTCAAAGTGCCTTGGTATGAAACCCATCTCTGCCACTTATAGCTGTTTGGCCTTGGCCAAGTCATTGAAATTTTCAAGATTTCACTTTCCTCATGTGTAAAATACATAGGTTGGACTATAAGGACCTGTAATTTAATGAGTTTCTGGCATGTTCTTTGCCTTACCAGAAATTTGGACAGATTGAAAGTGAAGTGGATATGCTATGGTTATGATATATAGTGGTAAGGACCAACCATGTAAAAAAATTCTACCTAGATGGAATTCTGCCTCTGTTGCAAACTACCACTAGTTGATTGGTTAATTCCATTAGCAAGGCATACCAATGAAAAAAGTTTTTTCTAGTTTGCCTGGGTAAGGGATTAGACTTCCATAAAACCAATGATGCTTTCTAAGAACCTCCCCTAGAAGTCACTAAACACACCCACACCCACAAATACTTTTCTTCTACAAAAACTGAGAAATGCTTTACTCATACTGAGAGATTCTTTCTAGCTCTTATATTTTGATTTATAGACCTCCAGATACTTAACCTCCTTTATGAAAGCAAAATTGGCCCTTGGTTTGCAGATATGAGAATTCAATACCCAAAAATGGGACACCCAGCTACATAGAAAAGAGGATCCAAATTTAGACTGTAGGTGTTTGTTTCCATTGATAGCCCATAGATTCTTTTTATCTCTGGTGCCTTTCCCTTACTTTCATTCCCCATATAACTTTGAGTCATGTACATCATTCTCTGTATTCATCTCCCCATATCTCAGGTATACCAGAAAGCCAGTTATCAGAATTTAACATACTCATCACCATTATTTGCAAGCGATGACAAACAAAGCGCCCAGATGTACTGTAAAACTGATCTGTAAACCTCATAGATTCCTTACTGTGGTGCATGAGAGAATGAAAGCAAAATGTTCTGTAACCTCACTGCCATCTAGAGCAGCCTGAGGATACTGAAATGTAGCTGAGGAAGTTTAATATCTCGATCAGTTTATTTTTCTCAAACCGACTGGCTAAAATCCAGCAGGAAATATATGTTATACATGGCATTACATAAACTATCTGAATGTTAGTCTGTTCTGTTTTATGCCTTGCTTTGGGCTATTAATCTATTTTTACTAAATATTATGCAGCAATTGTGTTCCTTCCTTTCTAAGCATCTTTTAAACTACGAAGAAATAATACTATTAGCAAAAGCAGTCGGCTTGTCTTTGAATTAATTTTATGAACTCCTTTTTAAACTATATGTCAAGCTAATGTAATTATTATATCCATACATTTGAAACACTGTAATTAAATCTGAGCGGCTGTTTTCATGATACACTCCAGATTGTTCTTGGATTATTCCCTCTGGTATGTGACTTTTCATCCTGAAACAGATTTCAGAAGCTCTCCATGCTATTCTGGTTACATTAATGCTGCCCTATATATCTAGGTAAGAGGTTTCTCTAGCTATTACCAATTACATCAAGAAATTATCTGAATAAAAGCTAAAGATGTAAGAAATAGCCAATGTGATCACCCTCAAAAAATTACCATAAGTTTTCTCTAGATATGACAGTTTATTTATGGAACCATTTTTTCCCTACCTGGTTGGGAGGTTTTCTACCTGGTAGTGAAAAGGGAGCTGGGATTTTTTTGTCTCTAACATGTGCAATTGGCTCATGTCACAAGTGTTAGGGGCCAGGCTAAGTGAGGGAAGCCCCTGACTCTGAGGAGATTTCATTCTCCTTGAAGTCTTGGAAACTAGCTAAGCTTCTATGCTGCCAACCTTAGAACAAGTTGTTAATATAAATAGACTCACAGAGAAAGAAGCCTCAGGTTGTGAAGAGTTCAATCAATCTCTCTCTCTCTCTCTCTCTCTCTCTCTCTCTCTCTCTCTCTCTCTCNTCCAACTCCATAATTTCAGAGATAACAGAATGGAGAGAGATAGAGGCAGGGAACCAACCAACAAGAGGTGACATTTTCCCTTGCGTTCTTTGACACACCATCAAGTACATCTTGGTACTGATCCTGCTCTGACCTGAGGGGGCCCTATCTCCCAGGCACTATGATTGACTATCACTCTCCTCGTAATAGGATTTTATCCATATCCTCAGTCTCCTACAGAATGTGATGTGAATGTGAATGTCGTAATGTGAATGAAGCCTGTGTATGATCTAAGGGAAATGTTAAAAAAACAAACTCCAACCTAAAGGTAAAAATTTCAATCAATGATAATTAGCTAATTAGAACAGTGTTAATTACTTGCTCCTTGCTTCTATTTCTTTGTTGTCTACTTTAACTTCAATGCAGGTATTTCCTCTTCACCTACCCTTCCTTCCTTCCCAAATCATTTGTGTTCAACTAGCATGTAATTATGGCAGGTAGGTGACACAGTGGATAGATCCCTGGGCTTGGAATCAGGAAGATTCATCTTCATAGTTCAAATATGGCTCCAGGTGATCTTGGGCAAGTCACTTAACCCTGTTTGCCTCAGTTTCCTCATCTCTAAAAGGAGCAGAAGAAAAAATGGCAAACTACTCCAGTATCTCTGCCAAGAAACCCCCAAACAGGGTCAGGAAGAGTCAGACATGATTGAACAATAACAACAATATGTAGTTATATACAGCAGTTCTCTACAACCACAGAAGAAACTATGAGGCAAGGATGCTCACCCTTTTGACACTAAGGAGTCATTGTGGTTTTCATCTAAAATCTTTTAGTCAATAAATTGTGTATTGGAGGGAGGGGATTATTGCTAAGAATATCTTGCCAGGATCCCATCACCCTGAAAAAAGGAATGCCAGTGGCTGGAGAGGAGGTAGGTGTACTGTGGGAAAAGGGAAAAGGGCTAGATTCTTAGTCAAAGTGCCTTGGTATGAAACCCATCTCTGCCACTTATAGCTGTTTGGCCTTGGCCAAGTCATTGAAATTTTCAAGATTTCACTTTCCTCATGTGTAAAATACATAGGTTGGACTATAAGGACCTGTAATTTAATGAGTTTCTGGCATGTTCTTTGCCTTACCAGAAATTTGGACAGATTGAAAGTGAAGTGGATATGCTATGGTTATGATATATAGTGGTAAGGACCAACCATGTAAAAAAATTCTACCTAGATGGAATTCTGCCTCTGTTGCAAACTACCACTAGTTGATTGGTTAATTCCATTAGCAAGGCATACCAATGAAAAAAGTTTTTTCTAGTTTGCCTGGGTAAGGGATTAGACTTCCATAAAACCAATGATGCTTTCTAAGAACCTCCCCTAGAAGTCACTAAACACACCCACACCCACAAATACTTTTCTTCTACAAAAACTGAGAAATGCTTTACTCATACTGAGAGATTCTTTCTAGCTCTTATATTTTGATTTATAGACCTCCAGATACTTAACCTCCTTTATGAAAGCAAAATTGGCCCTTGGTTTGCAGATATGAGAATTCAATACCCAAAAATGGGACACCCAGCTACATAGAAAAGAGGATCCAAATTTAGACTGTAGGTGTTTGTTTCCATTGATAGCCCATAGATTCTTTTTATCTCTGGTGCCTTTCCCTTACTTTCATTCCCCATATAACTTTGAGTCATGTACATCATTCTCTGTATTCATCTCCCCATATCTCAGGTATACCAGAAAGCCAGTTATCAGAATTTAACATACTCATCACCATTATTTGCAAGCGATGACAAACAAAGCGCCCAGATGTACTGTAAAACTGATCTGTAAACCTCATAGATTCCTTACTGTGGTGCATGAGAGAATGAAAGCAAAATGTTCTGTAACCTCACTGCCATCTAGAGCAGCCTGAGGATACTGAAATGTAGCTGAGGAAGTTTAATATCTCGATCAGTTTATTTTTCTCAAACCGACTGGCTAAAATCCAGCAGGAAATATATGTTATACATGGCATTACATAAACTATCTGAATGTTAGTCTGTTCTGTTTTATGCCTTGCTTTGGGCTATTAATCTATTTTTACTAAATATTATGCAGCAATTGTGTTCCTTCCTTTCTAAGCATCTTTTAAACTACGAAGAAATAATACTATTAGCAAAAGCAGTCGGCTTGTCTTTGAATTAATTTTATGAACTCCTTTTTAAACTATATGTCAAGCTAATGTAATTATTATATCCATACATTTGAAACACTGTAATTAAATCTGAGCGGCTGTTTTCATGATACACTCCAGATTGTTCTTGGATTATTCCCTCTGGTATGTGACTTTTCATCCTGAAACAGATTTCAGAAGCTCTCCATGCTATTCTGGTTACATTAATGCTGCCCTATATATCTAGGTAAGAGGTTTCTCTAGCTATTACCAATTACATCAAGAAATTATCTGAATAAAAGCTAAAGATGTAAGAAATAGCCAATGTGATCACCCTCAAAAAATTACCATAAGTTTTCTCTAGATATGACAGTTTATTTATGGAACCATTTTTTCCCTACCTGGTTGGGAGGTTTTCTACCTGGTAGTGAAAAGGGAGCTGGGATTTTTTTGTCTCTAACATGTGCAATTGGCTCATGTCACAAGTGTTAGGGGCCAGGCTAAGTGAGGGAAGCCCCTGACTCTGAGGAGATTTCATTCTCCTTGAAGTCTTGGAAACTAGCTAAGCTTCTATGCTGCCAACCTTAGAACAAGTTGTTAATATAAATAGACTCACAGAGAAAGAAGCCTCAGGTTGTGAAGAGTTCAATCAATCTCTCTCTCTCTCTCTCTCTCTCTCTCTCTCTCTCTCTCTCTCTCTCTCTCACTCTCTCTCTCTCTCTCTCTTTCTCTCTCTCCTTTGTCATTATCTCCATGTCTTTATGTCTCCCACACAAATTCCCCTCAGATAGTTGACTGCAAGTTACAAAAGGACAAATTATGAATGACTGGGCATTTTTTAGCCTGACATTAATAATAATAATAATAATAATAATAATAATAATAGTCAACAATTATGTAGTGCCCAGTATTGCCAGATGCTTTATTTCTTTGGATCATCACAACAACACTGGGAGAGTGTTGCTATTATTATCCCCTTTTTACAGATGAGGATACTGAGGCATGTGGGTTTAAGTAACTTGCCCAGGGTCACAAATTGAGTGACTGAGACTAGATTTGTACTTGGATCTTTCTGACTTGAGATCCAGAGTTCTATTCACTATGCCACTTAGCTGCCTCTAAGACAGATACTTTCAATTGTAGAATCTCAAATGTCTGATTTTGAACTCAGCCCTCATACACCTGCCTGTCTCCACTAGCACTGTCATAACCAGAAGTACCAAATGTACAGCAAAAAAGATCAGGGTTTCAGAGAATTAGACTCCAAGCTCCTGTTAAAGTCTTTTTTGGTTGCCATTCAATAAAGTACTAATTTTTAAAAATGGTTCTTCCATTCTACCCAGAAATATCCTTTTTCTGTGATTTAGCTATTTTACTTTTTTCCCTTTTGCTTTTTTTTTTCCACGTAAAACCATGCTAAAAGGTGCCAGTGGATCTTGGTAGCATATTAATGCTATTTAGCCTTTTGACACATAAAACAGGCAATATGGGTAAATCAGATAAAAGGATACTGCTTGATCTGCCCTCATCAGAGAGTGCTATGGGGACATTTGATGGCCCACATTAAGGGAATTTGTTTAGACAAATAGACATGACCAGGGGCCTGGGGAAATTTCAATGTTCATTGTTCATCTTTGGAGAGCTGGAGAAGAGCTATGCTTAGGTGTCCACTCTCCTATCTTTAGGATGAGTATTGGGCAAGAATGATATCTACTATACATCACATATATGGAGCCTAAGGGTAAAGTGCTTTGTTTGAAGATGGGGAAATGTTTTAGAATAAAAATCACTTTGCTTGGTGACTCTGGTAGGAAATACTTCTACCCCAGACCGGGAGGGTTGTTGTTTATTCATTTCAGTTGTGTCCAAATCATCAGGAACCCGTTTTGGAGTTTTCAACACAGCAAGTGTCTGAGGCCATATTTAAACTCAGGACTTCCTGACTTCAAGCCCAGTGGGTACTGGAAGGGTAGCAGTTAGCTTAATCTTGTCCAGCTTAGTTTCTGCTGGCACCATATGCTAATCACACAAAAGACAATCATGGATAGAGTGAGCAAACCATTTTTTCAAAACAAGTGGGAGAGTAGTAATCAGAGAAGCTATACAACTTAGATGACAGCATGAACCAGAGTAATTAGACTTTGTGACTCAGGAGCAAGACAAAATCTCAGCTCAACCAGGGAGAGAATGATGTCACCCAAGAGCTCTAATCTTAGCAGTCTGGAGTTGCAGGAACTGAGAATCAAGAAAAATGTTGAAGCGCTGATTTTCCCACATCTACAGTTCCAAGTAGGTCTCCTGCCTGGTGTTCAGTCTGTGTATCTTGCCTCTTCTTTGGATTTCTCCCTCTCCTCTTGCAACCCCTCCCTCTTTCCTCACTTCTTTTTCTCTTTTTATCTCTTGCTCTCTCTTACTATCCTTTTGTCTATGTCTCTTTCTCTCTCTCTCTCTCTATCTCTATCCCTGTCTCTTTCTCTATCTCTGTCTGTCTGTCCTTCCTATCTTTTTGAAGTTTTGAAGTTTTGAACTAAACTTCAAAGTTTACTTTGAAGTAAAGTTGCTTTACCAAATAAGATTCATGTCTCCCAACTCAATAGAGTGTCACAAGACTATCCTTTGGGAATCCATCCAAGCCCATCTGGGTAAGGGGTATTTTACCTTCCTGTATTGACATTTTTACTTACTTAACCTAATTACAGTGGTTAGAAACTGAGCTGAGCCACTCATTGAGAAATTCTTCAAGCTTTTAGAATGAAAAACACTCTTGAAGTGCAGATAAAGCAGAGGCGTACTGGGCACAGAGTAGATGCTCAATAGGTACTTACTGGAGGAGAGACATGAACATGAATTATGGACTTTGTCCCTTCTGTTAAAAGATGCTTTATATAACACGATGTTCTTGGATGATATTCTGTGACCACAATACAACCAGATCTGTGTATCATGATGTTTTACTAAAATCAAATCAACACACTTTACTAAGTACCTACTGTGTATAAAACTCTATGCTAAAGACTAAGGACACAAACAGCCCTGGAGATCAATATAATCTGTGATGAAAAAGTGATGCTAGATAGCCCACTGAGGGATGTAGCATGTAACTTGTAGGACATTATTTGTTTGTTTGTTTTAACCTTTAACTTCCATTTTAGAATCAATACTGTGTATTGGTTCCAAGGCAGAAGAGTGGTAAGGGCTAGGCAATGGGGTTTAAGTGACTTGGCCAGGGACACACAGCTAGGAAGTGTCTGAGGCCAGATTCGAATGCAAGTCCTCTCATGTCTAGGCTTGGTCCTCCAGCCACTGAGCCATCTATCTGGCCCTCCTTGTAGTACATTGTAAAGAACTCCACTTTACATCTGCTTCTCTACATGGTTTCAACTTCATGGAGCAAGAGGGTCCTGCACCAGGTACCCCCTTGGTGTCCCCATCCCCCTTTCTGGCCTCCTTTTATGTGTTATAGAATAAATGGTCTTTGTGAACAAGGAAAATATTTCTTTATAGTAGGTTCTTAATAAATATTCATTTGTTTGGATTGGATTGAATATGGGTTTGAATTCTGGTTCAGATTATACACAAAGGCTGATACACTGTGGTACAATTGAACATAATGGACTTCTCTACTAGCAGCAATGCAAGGATATAGAGCAAGGCTGAGGGACTTATGAGAAAGAAAACTAGCCACATTCAGAGGAAGAACTGTGGGAGGAGAAACACAGAGGAAAAACAACTGCTTGAACACATGGGCTGATGGGGATATTATTGGGTATGTAGACACTAAACGATAACTCTGGTCCAACTATCAATAATATGGAATTAGGTCTTAATCAATGATACATGTAAAACCCAGTAGAATTGTGCGTCAGCTAAGGGGGGCTAAGGGGGGCTCTGGGGGAGAGGGAAAGAACATGAAACGTGTAACTATGGGAAAATATTCAAAATAAAAAATTTTTTTAAATGAATTCTGGTTCAGGTACTCACTTGATATGTGTCTTTGGACAAGACTCTCAATCATTCTTAGCCTGAATTTTATCATTTGCAAAAAAGTAAAAGTTGGATTAAATGGCTTCCAAATGTATGACCCCAAAAGTCTAATTATGTAAAAAAATTATTACATGAAGAGAAAATCTTTATTTGCATGTATTTATCAATTATAAATCTCTTTTAAATATTTTAACAATTCTCTTTGACCATAAAAATATAGCATAGTAGAAAAAGTTCTGGGTAGAGTCAGAACAAATGGCTTCAATCCTAGATCAGTCAATGAATTGATGTTTATTAAGCGCCTACTATGTACATTGTGCTCATTTCTGGGAGATAAGATAGATTAGATAGAATTTATAAAGTATTTTAAGATTTGCAAAGAACTTTACAAAAATGATTTCATTTGATCCTCACAAGAGTTCTGAGAAGAAGGTGCTATTGTTATTTGATTTTATAGATGGGGAAACTACAAGTAAGCATCTGAGGCCAGATTTTACCTGAGGTCTTTCTGACTCTAGGCCCAGAGCTTCAGCCTCTGAACCACCTTAAAAAAATCAATAGATATGCAGTCAGATAATAGATAAGTGAGTAGAGATGGACAGACAGATGAATGGATGGATAGATGTGTAAGTGAACAAATGAATGAAAGAAAGGGGGGAAAAGAATGAATAAATGAAACTTCCCTCAAGAAGCTTACATTCTATTGATGTGGGGGGGGGGGGGGACAACATGTCCACAGATAAGGAAAAACAAAATGTAAGGAAACGGCAAGGTAATTTGGGGGTCGTAGGGTAAACTGGCAGCTGGAAAGAACAAGAAAGACCTCCCGTAGGCGGTGGCCCTTGTGCTCTCAAGGACCCAAAGATTCTAAGAGAGGAAAGTGAGTTCATTCAGATCTGGGGAACAACCAATGCATAGAAGAAGTGTAGTGTAAAAGAAATGGCTAATTTGACTAGACTTTTCTATACTTGAGAATAATATTTAATAGTCTAAAAGTGTGCTGAAGCCATACAATAAAGGACTTCAAATACAAATCAAGAAATTTATATTTTATCCTTAAGGTCATAGGGAGCTGCTAAAGCCTCTAAAAGAGGGGAGTAACCTGGTCGGGAACGAGCTTTAAAATAGCACTTTGGGCCCCTACTTCCTGCCCGCTGCCATCGGGTAGTCGGTTAGCGCAGCTGTGGGAGCAGTGGAGGCAGTAACTCTGGCGTAGGAGGGAGATGCATTGGCTGGGACGGATTGCATGAGGCCCCCTTAGCCACTGGGTGCTGGAGCACATCCTGTTCCTCCAAGGGGCTACCAACTCTGTCTCAGGGACAGTCTGAAGAAGCAGTATTGCCTGTGCCTTCCGGAGTCTCTTGGGCCCTTAGTATCTTAGTTTATTGGCCAGCTCCACCACTTGCATCAGTTATGAATTTCTCTGAAGTGTTTAAGCTTTCAATCAGCTCAGTAAATTTTCTCCCAATGGGAAATTTCCAGCTTCTTGTATCCAGGACCGTTTAGTGGTTCAAGATGTGAGCACTCTCCAAATCCTTCAGCCGTACACATGCCTTGACCAGATCCAACACCTAGAGTCCTGCACGGACTCTCTTTCTATGTGTGCGATGTACAGACGGGGGCTGTAACAGCCCGAATGGTGCTGTAAGATAGACTAGGGTTCTGCAGGACTGGTGGCTTCATGGTGGAGTCCAGATGGGCCTCACATTCTCAACACAACTGAATTTCAATCTGTATCCTCTATCAAATATCCAAAAGCCCGTCAGCAAGGAATAAACTTTACAAAGGATGGCGGCTCCATGGCCTTGGCAGAAAAGCGTGACTTGCAAAGATTTTATCAGCCTCTTTGTGGGTAGGGACTGAAGGCTTCTAAGACATTTTGACACAGACACCCAAGACCTCTCTGAGATTGAATGGGTTCCAAATGGATGTGTGTTGGCAGCTTGGGACAGTTGTTTGGAGTATAAAATGTTGCTGTATTCCCTGGATGGCTGGTTGTTATCAACATACTTTGCATATAAGTGGTCTCTAGGTATCAAGACCATAGCCAGGAGTCCTAGCAGCCAGTTTGGGCCATCGGCAGCTTTGATGGAAAGGTGTGGATTTTTAACCATGTGCCTTGGAAGATGACTACAAACTTTGGACATACTGCAACCATTAAAAACCCCAAGACAGTTGTATATAAGGAAACAGAAAAGTCTCAAAATTTAGAAATGGAGCATCTTCTATTCCCACCAACCAAAGCAGCAGCCCAGTTCTCTTTTCAACACATAGAATAAATATGAGGTGGTCTCAACTCCAGTTTCTTTACAAAGATCAAAACCAGTCACTGATTGACAAAATCCCAAAATTGGCATAGGAATCTTAGCATTTAGTCCAGACAATTGCTTCCTGGCAACAAGAAATGATAACATTCCCAATGCCATTTGGATCTGGGACATACAGAAGTTGAAATTATTTGTGGTGTTAGAACACCTGTCATGTGCACTGGGAGAAGCCAAGTGTGCCTGTGGTCCCGGGCAGGCTGTGTGTTGGTGCAAGTACCAGTGGAAAGTGACTTTCAAATACTTTCTCTATGTTGGCACCTAAGTGGGGAATCTATGGCCCTCCTGAGCAAAGATCATTTATATTTATGTTACCTGGAAACAATTAAAAATTAATTTTTTATTATTTGTTTATTTACTAGATAATTTTATAAAATTATTACAGCCAGAAAGCCTTAAGGACTTCCTTGAGATCGACAGTTTGAGGAGATTCTTGAATAATGTTATGTCAGAAATCCAATACATATTTGTTTTGTACTGAAAAAAAAATCACTTGACAGAGGTGGGAAACAAAGGTTTGGGTGAAGTTTTCTTAGAAGTCAATTTCCCTCCTTGATTTTAAATATTTTTCTAGAGTAACGTATCTTTATACATGTCACATAGAAAAACTGACTTTTTAAATAACTTATAATAAAGACTTGAAAGTTAAAAAGAAAAAGAATAGCACTTTGGCCTTTTGATCCAGCCATACCACTGCTGAGTTTATACACCAAAGAGATAAAATATTTATAGCCGCACTCTTTGTGGTGGCAAAAAATTGGAAAATGAGGGGATGCTCTTCAATTGGGGAATGGCTGAACAAATTGTGGTAACCATTGGTGATGGAATACTATTGTGCTCAAAGGAATAATGAACTGGAGGAATTCCATGTGAACTGGAAAGACCTCCAGGAATTGATGCAGAGTGAAAGGAACAGAACCAGGAGAACTTTATACACAGAGACTGATACACTGTGGCCCAATTGAATGTAATGGACTTCTCTACTAGAAGCAATGCAAGGATCCAGGACAATTCTGAAGGACTTATGAGAAAGAACACTATCCACATCCAGAGGAAGAACTGTGGGAGCAGAAACACAGAAGAAAAACAGCTGCTTGATCACATGATTCAATGGGGATATGATTGGAGATGTAGAATCTAAGCGATCACCCTAATGCAAATATTAATAATATGGTAATAGGTCTTAATCAATGACACATGTAAAACCCAGGGGAATTGTGCATTGGCTATGAGAGCAGGATGGGAAGAAGGGAGGAAAAGAACATGAATCATGTAACCATGGAAAAACATTCTAAATTATTTAAATAAAATTCTTCGAATAAAAAAAAAGAATAGCACTTTGGAAGCTATGTGGAGAATAGTTTGGAGAGGGAAGAACTTGGAAATGGAAAAGCCAAGGAGGTTTTTCTATCAATCAATAAACACTGCTCAGTGCCACACATTGTGTGAAATACTGGAGACACAAGACTAAATGGTCCCTGTAATCAAAGAGCAACAACAGAGGAAGCAATACACACATATAAAGTATAGACATAAAACATACAAAAATAGTAGGAGATGGTTTAGGGAAAACAAGCACTAGCAGCTAGGAAGAACAAGAAGGGTTCCATGAAGCTGAGGCAGTTTGAATTGGGTCTTCAAGGAAACCAAAGATTCTAAGATGCAAAGGTGAGGAGACTGTGTTTCCCCAAGCACAGGGACAGTAATGTAAAGGCACAGTGACAAAAGATGGAGTATCATGTATAGAGATAACAAGTAGGCCAGTATGTTGTTGTTGTCCAGCCATGTCTGATTCTTTGTGACCCTATTTAGGGTTTTCTAGGCAGAAATACTGTAATGTTTCACCATTCTCCTTCTCCAGCTCATTTTACAGCTGAGGAAATGGAGGCAAACTCTCAGGGTTAAATAACACACGACTAATAAATATTTGAGGCCAGATTTAAACACAGGAAGATGAGTATTTCTGACCCTTACCCTGTGCTCTATTGACTGAGCCACCTGGCTCCCCAGTATAACTTAAAGTACAGAGAGAAGAATGTTGTATAAGAACCACAGAAAGACAGAAAGAGGTCAGATGGTGAAGAACTTTTCATGGCAAACAGAGGATAGTATATTTGATCTGAGAGGTAATAGAGAGCCACAGGAGTTTATTGAGTAGGGGAGTGATGGTCCTGTATTTTGGGAAATCAGTCAATCAACTAGCACTTCAGCAGTTGCATAGTAGTAAGAAAAGACCAAATAAGAAACTCCTGCAATAGTTCATGTGTGAGAGGTCTCAATTCCTCTTATGAGGGCTTGAGCCAGAGTAGGAGCTTGGGAGTGGAGAGATGGGAGTATATGCAAGAAGTGTTGTGGAGATAGAATTATTAAAATTTAGCAATTTTTGGATCTGGGTCAGGGGGAGAGTGAGCATGAGGAATAGAGAGTATTTCAACAATCCAGAAAAGTGATAGGGGGCCTGAACTAGAGTAGTGGCCATGGTAGTGGAGAATAGGAGATGGATGATAATGTCAGAGAGAAATCACTAATAAAACTTAGCCAATATGAGGGAGGGGGGAATAGGAGGAAGATGAACAAGTTGAGAATAACTCTGAAATCATGAATCTGGGGGAGTAGAAAATTGGTTCTGCCTTCAACAGAAAGAGCAAAGTTCAATAGAAGGGTGGTTTGGGGGTGGGAAGGAAGTGAGTTCTATTTTGTACATAGTGGGTTTAAATGCCTACAAGACTTCCAGGTGAACATGTCCAATTGACAGTTGGTGATATAGGACTGTTTCATGCTCAGGGGAGAGGCTAGAGCTGAATACAAACTTCCAAGATACCCCCTCCTCCATATAGATGATAATTGATCCCACAGGAGACAAGAGGATCCACCAAAAAGAATATGGTGAATTATAAGGAAAGAAGGTGTAGAAACATGGGGTACCCTCACAGTTAGGGAATGAGACATGGATGATGGTAATCCAGTAATGAAGACTGAGAGGAAGCAATCTGACGTAGGAGAACCAGAAGAAGGCAGTGTCATGGAAACCCAGAAAGAGGAGACCACCCAGGAAAAGGAAAATCAACACTGTAAAATGCTTCAGAGAGGCCAAGAAGAATAAGTCTCATTATGAGACTTTCAGCAAATATTCTCCTTCCTCTGAGTTTCAGTTTTCTCATCTGTAATATGATGGGCTTGAGTTAAATGATCTCTAAGTTCCTTCTAACATTCTATAGATCCGCATTACTCAAGAAGAATTTATTCATGCTCTGCCCACTTTTGCATGAGGCTAATTTTGTCTATGGTGTGAAAAATGTGAACATTGTCTATAGAAATAGTTCTCAGGACAATATCAGGCAATTTAGGACTCATCTGTGTTATTAGGACAAAAGTATTTTGTTGATGGGATGAAATTCAAGTGGAGGAATAGAAATAATGTTTAGGGAGAAGGGAGCAGAGTGGGTACTTAAAAGAGAGAGAGAGAGAGAGAGAGAGAGAGAGAGAGAGAGAGAGAGAGAGAGAGAGAG
>NC_058135.1:96876667-96971201 GCF_016433145.1 Gracilinanus agilis
AGGAGATGGATGATAATGTCAGAGAGAAATCACTAATAAAACTTAGCCAATATGAGGGAGGGGGGAATAGGAGGAAGATGAACAAGTTGAGAATAACTCTGAAATCATGAATCTGGGGGAGTAGAAAATTGGTTCTGCCTTCAACAGAAAGAGCAAAGTTCAATAGAAGGGTGGTTTGGGGGTGGGAAGGAAATGAGTTCTATTTTGTACATAGTGGGTTTAAATGCCTACAAGACTTCCAGGTGAACATGTCCAATTGACAGTTGGTGATATAGGACTGTTTCATGCTCAGGGGAGAGGCTAGAGCTGAATACAAACTTCCAAGATACCCCCTCCTCCATATAGATGATAATTGATCCCACAGGAGACAAGAGGATCCACCAAAAAGAATATGGTGAATTATAAGGAAAGAAGGTGTAGAAACATGGGGTACCCTCACAGTTAGGGAATGAGACATGGATGATGGTAATCCAGTAATGAAGACTGAGAGGAAGCAATCTGACGTAGGAGAACCAGAAGAAGGCAGTGTCATGGAAACCCAGAAAGAGGAGACCACCCAGGAAAAGGAAAATCAACACTGTAAAATGCTTCAGAGAGGCCAAGAAGAATAAGTCTCATTATGAGACTTTCAGCAAATATTCTCCTTCCTCTGAGTTTCAGTTTTCTCATCTGTAATATGATGGGCTTGAGTTAAATGATCTCTAAGTTCCTTCTAACATTCTATAGATCCGCATTACTCAAGAAGAATTTATTCATGCTCTGCCCACTTTTGCATGAGGCTAATTTTGTCTATGGTGTGAAAAATGTGAACATTGTCTATAGAAATAGTTCTCAGGACAATATCAGGCAATTTAGGACTCATCTGTGTTATTAGGACAAAAGTATTTTGTTGATGGGATGAAATTCAAGTGGAGGAATAGAAATAATGTTTAGGGAGAAGGGAGCAGAGTGGGAACTTAAAAGAGAGAGAGAGAGAGAGAGAGAGAGAGAGAGAGAGAGAGAGAGAGAGAGAGAGAGAGAGAGAGAGAGAGAGAGAGAACAAGAACTGTAGACATGAAGATTTTGTTTTGTTTTAATATCGGCTATGGCACATGAAGTCCAGGTGACTGTTCTAACAATTAAAATAAAATTGGGTTTGTGGAATTTCAAGGAGGTTGGGAAAAAAAATAAAGAAACTAATGAAGTAGAAAACCTAGCTTGACTTTCCTGAACTATTTCTAGCTCTATAGACTTAAGAGTTGAAAAGCTCTTTTTTTCCCATTAAGGAAGAGACACAAGAGAAGCAGGTTCAATGACTCAGAATTAAATTTTTTATTAGTCACTTTCTGAACTCTAATTGCATTTTCCCCTTTGAAAGATAGCTCCTGCCCACACTGGATTTCATAGTATATTTGTCTTTTCTTTAAATATCAATACAATAATAAAGCAAAATGCCACAAATGTAATATCATATAAGCACAAGAATTAATTTTGTTTTTATCTATTTTAAATCACTATTTGAATGGATCTGGTGTTTACCATTAGTCCAATTCAATGGTACAGAAAGCAAGACACTTTTATAGATAATCACCTGTCCTCTATAGCTAGGCTTTATCCACAATAATAGTGATATTATCTAATGTTTGCCATATATAGAAAGACAGAAGAAAAGTCAGAAAGAAAAAATGAGACAGAGGCAGCATTTGTATTTATTATATAATAAGGACAGCACTGATCTAAAAGCAAAAAAAAAAAAAAAAAAAAAAAGACTCTAGATGCTTCTAATAGAGGAAGACAAAGGGGACCTGGAAGGGGAGGAAATGGAAAAAGATCAGTTGGCTAGGCAATACTTATGGTGGGGAGGTAGAGACATCTGTCAATTAAGGAGTGGAGCTGGGAGCAGAGTGAGCCTGTATATCTCATGAAATGATCGCTGAGGCAAACACCTTACCAACCAGAAGACATGGCCCTAAGACAGATCTCCAAGAAGAGTGGTCTGATGGGCATTTACAAGATTCAGTCAGAGTTTACAGAAAGTTTAAAAGAATAACAGTTCAGTCAAGTGAAGGGAATTTATTTCCAAAATGGTATATTTCTCATGTCCCCGCAACTTTCAATGAATTATTTTATCTTCTGGTTCCCATTTCTTTTGTAACCATTAGCATATTTTTGTTAAAGATACTTGTAACAACTTTCTCATTGTGACCAACTTGACTCTGCAACTATTGGTTCAGAGTTGGAGCTTTTGGTCCCCTTCAGAGGAGACCCTCTATAGGTGCATGTAATGGGAAAAAGATGCCAAACCCCACCTGTTGGCAAAGGCCAAAAGATGATTGCCCAATGGGTGAAGAGGAGCCAGGACATATGCACTCTGAAAAGTCTATGGGAAAAGGAGAAACAATCTCTAACTTAACCCTGTTTCACATCCCTGTGAAATCTTCTTTAAAATACAAAGTAAAAGCATTTGGGCCAGAAGCTATGTGTAGACCTATTCTTAGGTCTTAGTCATTAATTCTTTGCTGAATCAGCAACAACAAAAATTGGTCAACCCAAGGGAGGATCATTGGAATAGACTTGGGGTAAATTACCTAAGTAAGACAAGGTATGATAAATCCAAAGATCTCAGCTTTTGGGACAAAAATCCACTATTTGACAAAAACTGCTGGGAAAATTGGAAAATAGGATGTGAGAGATTAGGTTTAGTTCAACATTTCACACCCTATACCAAGATAAATTCAGAATGGGTGTATGACTTAAATATAAAGAAGGTAACTATAAGTAAATTAGGTAAACACAGAATTGTTTACCTGTCAGATCTATAGGAAAGATTTTAAAACCAAGCAAGAGTTAGAAAATATTACAAAAGGTAAAATAAATAATTTTGATTACATTAAATTAAAAAGGTTTTGTACAAACAAAACCAATGCAACCAAAATTAGAAGGGCTGCAACAAATTGGGGAAAAAATCTTTATAACAAAAACCTCTGACGAAGGTCTAATTACTCAAATTTATAAGGAGTTAAATTAATTGTACAAAAAAAATCAAGCCATTCCTCCCAGGCAATAAATAGGCAAGGGACATGAATAGGCAATGTTCCAATAAAGAAATCAAAACTATCAATAAGCACATGAAAAAATGTTCTAAATCTCTTATAATTAGAGAAATGCAAATCAAAACAACTCTGAGGTACCACCTCACTCCTAACAAATTGGCTAACATAACAACAATAGTTGGAGGAGATGTGGCAAAATTGGTACATTAATGCATTGCTGAATTGATCCAACCATTCCGGATGGTAATTTGGAACTATGCCCAAAGGGCTTTAAAAGACTGTCTGTCCTTTGATCCAGCCATACCATTGTTGGGTTTATGCCCAAAAGAGATCATAAGGAAAAAGACTTGTACAAAAATATTTATAGCCACGCTCTTTGTGGTGGCAAAAAAATGGAAAACAAGGGTATGCCTTTCAATTGGGGAATGACTGAACAAATTGTGGGGTCTGTTGGTGATGGAATACTATTGTGCTCAAAGGAATAATGAAATGGAGGAATTCCATGTGAAATGGAACAACCTCCAAAAATTGATACAGAGTGAAAGGAGCAGAACCAGGAGAACATTATACACAGAGATGGATACACCATGGCACAATCCATTGTAATGGACTTCTCTACTCACAACAATGCAATGATCCAGGACAATTCCGAGGGACTTATGAGAAAGAATACTATCCACATCCAGAGAAAGAACTGTGGGAGTAGAAACATGGAAGAAAAACAACTGCTTGACCACATGGTTCAATGGGGATATGATGGGGGATGTAGACTCTAAATGATCACCCTAATGCAAATATCAATAATACAGAAATAGGTCTTGATCAATGACACATGTAAAACCCAGTGGAATTGCTCATTGGCTACGGGAGGGGGATGGGAAGAAGGGAGGGAAAGAACATGAATCATGTAACCATAGAAAAATATTCTAAATTAATTAAATAAAAATTTTAAGTAAAAAAAAAGTTTTTTTAAATAAAAAAATCAGTCAACACTAGAAAAAACAGTATTAGCCACTAATGGTTGTGCCAAGCTGGTTCTTTGAGGAATATAATGATTTATTGAATCAGAGAATTTATAGAAGACTTTATAGGGAATGGCCAAGTGAACAAATAGACTCTCAAATTATAATGGCAGGGGCAGCTAAATGGCACAGTGGATAGGGTCTTTTACTTTTCATCTGGGAATTTTGTCCCTGACTAGAAGATAATAGCATAACCTTGGGTTCAAGTTTTAATTAATATGATCCTGGGCACTTAACTTCCATAACCTAGCCATAAGTTCCTATATATAAGTCCCAAATATGTTACTAATATGCACTAGTAGAAGACATTTGCACACTGGGAGTCCCTTATGCTAATAAAATCACAAATATAGACTGACCTCTCTAAAATATGAAATAAAATCTATGTAGAACTTTAAGGTTTACAAATTCTCCTTTTTCCCTAGCAGCCATATGAAGTAAATGCTATAAGTATGGTTGTCTGTTTTATAGAACAGAAAATTGAGGCTCAGAAAAATGAAAAATTATTTCCCCATGATTATCCAGTTCACAAATGCTCACAAATACTCCTCAAATCTGGGCCCAATGTACTTTCCATTGTGCCAAACTGGTTCTCAGGTTCTCAGTTTATATTTTATAGATTATTTGAAAGAATATGATGATTTATTAAATTGGGGAATTTACAGAAGAATTTATGTGGAATATCCAAGTGAACAAATTGGACTCTCAATTTATAAAGGTAGGGGCAGCTAGAAGTGGATAGAGCACAAGATTTAAAGTCAGGAAGTCCTGGTTCAAATCTGGTCTCAGACACTTCCCTAGCTATATGATTCCATTTTCTGTCTTAGAGTTGCTACCAGGACAGGATGTAAGGGTTGTTTTTTAATTTATAATGGTAATTACAACCTTATCTAAGCCAACAGCATTATTAACACCTATTCAGCCAGGTAATGACCTCAGTTTCAGCCCATCAGAAGTCCATTATTTGTAATAATTGCCTGAAGATCTTTGTGCCTGACCAAGTTTTATAAATAGTGGGTCTCTGCATAATGGGCTCACCCATATTCAGCTAATTGATACCTAAATCCAGATCCAGGCAAAGATTCCAAATAATTCCCTACCAAAATATTTCCCTTCTGCTAGAATTCAGCCAATTGATAGAGCAGTCCAATAATGGAAGAGTTCCATTAGGAGGATTTCAAAAGATCCCTGAGGGGAAATCAATAATTGAAGGGAGGAGGAAGTAACAAGAGGGTAAGGAGGAAGTTTCTCTTAAATTCTCCCTCCATCATTTGACTACGTTATTGGAAAAATGAACCAATGGGAGACATTACATCCAGAAGACATACCAATAACAACCCAAGGGAAGAGACAGCTTCTAGTTGCTCAAGAAAGGATTTCTATTAACTAGGAGTTGGGGAGTTTACTCTTTGACTTTAAATACATATACCTTAATACCAGTGTATTCTATGTTTAAGCTAACTCTTCCTCTGGAGTCTGTGTGTTTTTGTTAAGAATATACACAAGACCTTTGGAAAGCTGTTTTGTGCCAACTGTTTTTACTATATCGTCTTAATAAGTACCATTTCTAAAAATTGAAGTCTGACTGACTGATATTAAGGGAAGGCACACAGGTGGAGATTCATGAGTGCTAATATTAGAACTCAAGTTTCCCCCCTCCATCAGCTCCCTAGAATACTGAGAGTAATAGCAACAACCTTCTAAAGTTGAAGCTCAAAAATGTAAGTGGGAGTTAAGTAGGCCAGAGGTGGTGAAACATATTTAAAACCACAAATTATGACTTCTTGCAGAAATGTCATGAATTCGGCAGTGTGTGAAAGAAAAGCATAGGAATTCACTGTGTTTTATAAAACTAGATCACAGAACCAATTGGCTGAAGCTCTGTCTCTGATGGAAGAGTCTGAATCCTTTCCAAGACAAGTCAGAAGAGAAATAGACTCAAGAAAAATCTTTCTTTGCATGCTTTTCCTTGAGACAAGATATGAAGGTCAAATAGTATCACAGAAGATAGAATGGGATTGTAGACTCCATTCTTGTTCCTCTCTATTCCAACTCATCCCCATGCTTGTTGAATAAATAGTTGATTCACACTCTCTACAAATCTTGACAGGCTAGAAATCAGACTGGATGTAAGATAACATTTAATAATTTTAACCGAAGAAGACAGGACTAGGAGCAGTGGGTGGGAATTTCAAAGGTGATTTAGAGTTGACATAAACAATTAGTGCTATCCCAAAGGGGAATGGATTTCCTAGAGATCTAAAATAGAAGTTGGGATGTTTGTTCAGCCACAGATTAAACTAGAAGCTCCTCTGAGGTTCCTTCTAAATCTGAGATTCTGTGATCCAACTAACTTGAAAATTGAGAGAACTGAATTCTAGTCCAGTCTTTGTCATTAGTTAATTAAGTGACCTTAAGCAAGTCACTTCTCTCCATTATTTCATCCCTAAAGTGAGAGGATCAGGCCAGATGATCTTGAAAGTCCAGTCTAGCTCCCACATTCTGTGAGTATGATATTTTATGATTTTATCAGTTCATTTGAACATCAATGACAAAGTATTAAATTTATTATCTTAGAACTGGCCACGGAAACTGCCAAGAAATGATGATTGGTTTTACAAAAATCACACAAACATATCAGACACAAAACAGAAAAGGAAAAAAAGGATGACAAGCTAAAGAAAATTTTAGCCTCTCAGATCTTTTGTGAATAAGAGTATATCAAGAAAAAGTAATAGCTGTAATAGGAGGCAGAGTTGCTGTGGTGGCAGCAGTAGTAGCAGAAGCAACAGGAGGAGGAGGAAGAAGAGGAGCAGGAGCAAGAGGAACAGGAGCAGCAGCAGCAGCTAACAAATGGTACCTACTACGTGCAAGGCACTATGCGAAGTTTTTTACAAATATTATATAATTTAGTCCTCACAAAAACCCTGAAAGAAAGGCATAGTTAAAATATCATATTTTGTAGGTTTATAGAATCTATTTTATAGGTGAGGAAACTGAGAAAAATGTTAACTAAACTTTTCAGTGTCCTGAATCACAGGAATTGCTAGAGAGGCCAGTTGCCTAATTCCTAGGAAAGCCATGCCCCTCCCCTGGTTGCTCATCTACCAACTGACTCCAGTGGATTTGTGACAGATTCCTGAATAATCCCTGTCACAAATCATAAATCACCCAGTTAGTAAAAATCAGAGGCTAGATTTGAACTTGGATCTTCCTGACTTTAGGCTCTGCACTCTCTCCACTAGCTGCTCCCATATGACAGTACCAATATTATATATATTTTCCCAAAGTTCCTGATATGTTCCAGACTCATACAAAAAATAAATCAGGATTATTCTGCCAGGATTGAGTTATTCTCGACTAATTATAATGAAAAACATGTCCTTCCAATCCTTACATTGGAAATATCCAAAAAAAAAAAAATGATATTCCAGTGTGCTCTCTGGCATCGCCTAATTTTCTATCAGAGATAGGACTCCAGCTACTTGACTGACTTTTCATATTGAATCTTTAAAAATCAAAGAGTTTCATGCATCTGCAAACACTGAAGAAAATAAAATTGCCTCTGTTGGCCATGTTTGATGTCTGGAAACACAGCCCTTTACTTTCTAACATAATTCATTACCCTCCTTTATATTTTATTTCCTCTGGTTTTGATTCAAAGACCTAGGATTTCTCCATTCTTTTACCTCAAAAGGCTAGTTATCTGCAATGAAGAAGAGTCCAAGCATTTCAAAGTTTGGAAATTAATGCCCAATTGGTTTTTGATGTATCTTTTTAGTTTCTCTGGGCTTAGTTGGTGGGCAAGAAGGAATGACAGATGTGTGTGCATTAAATTCTGATGCATCTCAACTGTAAGAATCTCATATGGTTTATCTGTGAGAGGGATTACTGAGCAATCTATTTATCACAAACACACAGGAATCTGTTGGCAGGTTACCAGCTAGGGGAGGGCCAAGGCCTTCCCAAAAGTGAGCCAATCGACCTCTCCAGTAGTCCCTGTGACTTGAGCCACTGGAAAAAACAGCATTTACCATGACAATTCCTAGGCACTGGTAAGGTTCCAAGGGAAGCTAAAAAAATTATAAATTCATTAGCTTATAGAAGTATATATCTAAAACTGGAAGGGAGCTCAGAAACCATCTAGTCCTATCCTATTATTTTAAAGGTGAGGAAACAGACCCGGAGAGGTTAAATATCTTGACTATGTTTTATACAAAATAAAAGGCAGAGTGGACATGTGAACTGAGATCCTCTGACTCCTAACCCAGTGCTTTATGGGACACTAAGAGGTGCTTTAAAGTCACCTAATGCATCTTCTGTTTGAGTTCCTGCTTGAGGGGATTAACAATCTCATCCATCCACAGACCACCCTGCCAGAGGACAAAGTAAAAGGGTTTAAGGAACAGACTGTACACTCTAGTTTCATCGAGAGGATAAAGCATACTTCAGTGGAATAGGAAAAAAATAATAAAAAATGAAAGAAGCCAGGATATAAAAAACTCCCAAGAGGGAGTAGAAATGATTTCCTTCCATTTTCTTTTCATTTTTAAGAGTATGTTTTATTGATGCCTTTTGTCTTTATATCACACATATTTCTTACTCACTCTCTCCAGATTGAAGCCTCTCTAGTGACAGAGAAAAACAATTAAGCAAAAACATTTATTATAGAGACTACATTTAGCAAAATATACAATATTCTGTCCTAGTAGCCTGCCTTCTCTCATCCTGGGTGGGCACACACACATATGATGCCATGAAGGAGGATATATATTTCATTATCTCTTTTTTTTTTAACCCTTACCTTCTGTCTCAGAATCGATATTGAATATTGATTCCAAGGGAGAGGAGTAGTAAGGGCTAGGCAACTGGGGTTAAGGGACTTGGCCAGGGTTACATAGATGGAAGTGTCTGAGATCAAATTTGAACCCAGGACCTCTTATCTCTAGACCTGGCTCTCTATCCACTGAGCTGCCCAGTTTGCGCCTATTTCATTCTCTCTTGTCTGTGACCTGTCTTGGTCCTTCTGTTTCATCAAGTACACCTTCCTTTTGATAATCTGTTCATCCACATTCTTAGAATTGGTGATTTCCTGACATTTTTGCCCAATTTAGAATCAAAAGTTTATAGAGTTTCAAGTTTAAAGGGACCACAGAAGCCATCTAATCCAATACCACTCATTTTACTGATGAGAAAACTGAGTCCAGTGTGACTTGCTCACAAGGCAGGAAATGACTGAGAGGATATTTGAATCCAGCAGTGCCTGTATTCTTTTTTGCTGTACCATACTGTCTGCCATATATCCAGCTTCAATCTTACTCATTCTTTACAATGCATGCATGTATGTCCCAACAATCTAGTGCATCTGTAATCTCATCAGTCTGGGCATTCCCTCCAATTATAGAGACAGTAACCCATCCAAGCCTGCCTATCCTATGCTACTCTGATCCATAGCCTACCACATCACAGAGCATCCAACCCAGTGTCTTAGAAGGCTTTCTTTAGTTCTCCCAAAATTGCATAAATACCATGAAATATTCATATTCACAGGAAATTTTCTTAGAATGATAAGAGCCTTTAGAGTTAAAAGAGACCACAGATATCACATAACACAACCCCTTCATTTTTCAAATGAAAGAACTAAGATCCAAAGAAGAGAAGGGATTTTTCCAAGCACACACTACTTGTAAATTATAAGCAGGTCTGGAATTCAGGACTCTGAAATATGATCAAAAGATCTTTCCACTACATCATGGTGTTGTTCATTTGATCCTGTCTTCCATACAGGCCAATTTCAAAGAATATCAGCTCTTTCATCCTAATGCCAGCCATAATACTCCCAGAAAAGGGGCGGGGAGGAATCCTAAATTCTAACTTCCTCAAAAAATGCCTCTGTGGGAAAGGAAAAGACAATTATGAATTTCTGGATGGAGTTATAAATCTTGTCACTGTAAATACTTTCTCCTCTTCTACCATTCAAAACAATCTACATGTTCTCCTCCTATTCTGGGCATGTTTTTCCATAAAAGAACCATCCAAGATGACATGCTTTCCTTCGGCTATTTATTTTAAAAGCTAGATGGCCAATGGATAGAGCAGAGGATTTGAAGTCAGGAAGACTTTAGACTGAATCCTATCTCAGATACTTAGAAGCTAAATGACACTGGACAAATCGCTTAACCTTTGTGTGCCTCAGTTTCCTCATCTGTAAAATAGAAATAAGAATAGCCCCTACATCCCAAGATTTTTTGGAAAATCAAAGGAGTTAACATATATAAAGCACTTTGCAAATTCTCAAAGTTCCATATAAGTGCTAACTATTATTGTTACTTTGCTATTTATTGTCTATTTTTATCCATTTATGAAGTCTCATTCTCCCTAGATGCCACTTATATCACTTCTAATACATAAGTCTTCACTTGTAACATGTCTGTAGATATCTATCATGTATCTTTGGCCCACTAAGTCACTCACAATTTTGATTCTTCCAAAAAAAATTATTCTTTGCCAGAGAGTATCAACAAGAAAAAAAAGAATGTTTTTCATTTTTTAGCAGCAAACAGCTTAGGGTCATTGAAAACTGTCAAGTTTTCCAAATGCAATCCAGCCTAATTTGGAGAGGTAATGTGATACAATCTATAAAATGTTGGACTTGAAACTGGGAAGGTTTAAATCTTGCCTCTACCACTTTTTGCCCAAAAGATCCCTTAACCTCTATGAGACTCAGTTTCCTAATCTATAAAATGAGAAGGTTGGGCCAAATAGCTTGTAAGGAGTATTTCAACTCTCAACTATGTTTCTACAAAGAAAAAAAATCCATAATCACAAAATTCTATGACTTTAAAAGAATCGGGACAATTCCTTTAAGTTCATAGTAGCAACTCAAGATATGACAATATAATAATCCCTCCAGTAATTCAAGAAGGCAGCATAATAATAAATATTACTATGAATTGCTAAGTATCATATCTAAACACTCAGCAAGTACTTTCCAAGTACCAGCAAAATAACAAGGTTTTAAAAAATGATGAAAAAAGTAAGAATTCAAAGGAAGCTACATATACTGTAAACTATATTGCTCCATATATTTGTTACAGAATTTTGTTGTTGTATTTTTTCCAGTGGGGAGATGTGAGGGAAGGATTGAGGTAATTAGGAATGATAGGGAGAGTAGCGGTTAGGTGGCAAAAAGAAAAGAAAGAAAAGAGGTCTGGTCAATGAAGCCCTGGTTTTGTTGGGTTTTTTTTAATACACAAGAGAGAAAAGAAGGGTACCCAGAATCACCAAATAGAAGACTTTAAAAGTTATACATAAAATTTATCTCATTTTAAAAAGGAAAGTACTTTATGGAGATCCACAATTTCGTGTTATACTATAGATGTAGAAATGCTTATTTTACTTGGCTTATGTTGTTTGGAATAATTAAAATAATAAAGAAACAAATTTCAATAAACTGCAGTGTAAAATGCATTCAACATGTAGATCTTGCCTATAAAAGGTTATTTGTAAAAGGAGGCAATAAATCATTTTACAATTCTAATTAAAAATCAGACATCAGCATTAGCTTTGGAATTTATTTGACAGTTACTCTAAATCGAATCCATAAATGCTGTGCAAAAAGTAGTGATCAACATAGATTTAATTTATAGACCTTTTTATCAATAATAAAAACAAAATGCTAAATTTAATTAGGGGAAGGTCATCAACAAAATAACAATATTAATGTGAAAAATGTCCTACCTATAAAAAAGTAATCTGGTGTTCCATTACAGGTAATTCAACTTAAAATAAAAAGGAGAAGATAGTCTTTTCAGACAGTTATCTGACCATCACTCTCCCAATCAAAAAAATTCCAATGACTGTCCCTTGCTTCTAGATAAAACATAGACTCCTTGGTTTGATACTTAAAGTCCTTTCCAATCTGATTTCCCATTAATCCCCTCACCCATTCTATTGTACACTGCAGCTAGACTGGCCTGTTGAAGTTGTTCTCCATACTTGACATTCCATCTGTTGGCTCCATTCTTCCTTTATACTGGCTGTTCCCATGCTTGGACTACTTTCCATCCTCATCTCTGGCCTCCTGAAAACCCAAAATCCTTTGGAGTCAAGTCTTATCAACATGAGTATTAGCCCCTACTCCTTGATTTCACTAGCCCTTAGTTACTCCCCCACCCCATTCTCCTTTGTCTTTTTACTTTTGTTGTTATATTTTGTGTTCCTAGTTATTTTCCTCCCCTAATTTCAACTTCGAATTAGAGGATATGGTTTGACATAGATAGATGGACAGATAATGGACAGATACGTGGATGGATAGATAGAACTATATGATACATACTTCTATATGTCAGTTCTTTCTCTAGAGGCAGCATTTTCCTTCATAAGTCCTTTGTAGTTTGTTTGAATGTTCATATTACTCAAAATAGTTTAGTCATTCACAGTTACTCTTCAAGCACTATTGCTATCACTGTACACAACTTTATCTTGCTTCTGACCATTTCACTTTCATTTAATAATTAAGTGGACTAATGCCCTGAGTTCCCTCAGTATGTTTCCTTATCTGTAAAAGGAAGATGATAATACCTGTAGTTACTACTTTGTAGGAATGCTGGGAGGATTCAATATCATAATATGCATAAAGTACTTAGTAAACTGGAATTTTTTTTTGTTGTTTAGCCATTTCAGATTCTTCTTGGCCCCATTTGGGGTTTTCTTGAGTGGTTTGTCATTTCCTTCTCCTGCTCATTTTGTAGATGAACAAACTGAGGCAGACAGAGTTAAGTGACTAGCCCAGGGCCAGTCCAAGATGAGATTTGAACTCAGGTATTACTGAATCCGGGGACAACACTGTATCCACTGCAGTACCTAGCTGACCCAAACTATAGTGTACTAGATAATTAGTTATTAAGTCTAGCAAATCTTCCCAATGGAAAAAAGAGAACTGAACCTGGAGGCAAGGAGACCCGAGTTCAAATATAGCCTCACTTAACCTTTTTATCTCAGTTTCCTCAGCTATAATAATGTGGGGATTATAGCAGGTTCTATTTTATAGGGTTATATTGAGGATCAAATAAAATAATATTTGTAAAGTACTTAGCAGAATGCCTGGCACATAGTGGGTGCTATATAAAAACTTATTCCTCTTCTCTTCCTCTCTTGTATTCCTCAAAGTTCTCAGCACAGTACCTTACATTTGGAGTCATACAATAAAATCATAAATTTGAAACTGAAATATACCTCCAAATGTCATCAAGTCAAATCCTCTAATTATACAGATGAGGAAACTAAGACTCAGAGCAGTTAAGGGCTTGCCCAAGTCACACTGCTCATAAATGTCTGAGGAGGGATTCAAATGCAAGACTTCCTGACTCCCAGTCCATTGCTCTAGCCACACTTTGCATGACTTAAATATTTGTTAAGTGGGATTATTGAAATGAATACTAAGTAGCCCAAAAATATGATAATAATTGAAATTTTCATTTTGAACACAACAAGATTTGTCAAATAAAGACTAGATTTTTATCAATCTGCTACTTTTGAATAATGTCCAAATAGTCAAAGAGGATGATACTACTCTTATGGAAAGATTTACAGGGCAAAACAGTTGTTAAAGTCTCTGTCAAGGCAATAAACTGTCATCCCCCAAAATAACTGGGTGGTCTTGGTGCTGGGATCACATGTCAGCAGTAAAGGATATGGAGGAGCTGGTTTACAGCCGACTATCAATCTGCAGACACATCACCTCATAAATTTCAGAAGTCATATTCCGGTTCACAAATTTCCTGGTGGGAAGTTGATAGCAAGGTACTAAAATCATAAGTAGGCAGACACATTCTTTGTTTTCCAAAATGGAATATGGCTCCTGAGATAAGATAATCATTTAACCTGGAGTTACATTGATGTGCTGGATATAACAGCATCTGGTTTTTTTCTGGCTCCTTCACAATCCATGGTGACAAATATTTAACATTTCATTTATTCTTCTAACATAGTATTTCTCTTATGGCCCAAGTACAGAAACTTACCTATTTGCATTAGCTGCAGCTAGCCAGATGGATTCTAGAAGAACCTTTCAAATCCAACTCCATTAAGAGGAAGAACTGTGGGAGCAGAAACACAGAAGAAAAACAACTGCTTGATCACATGGGCTGATGGGGATAATATTGGGGATGTAGACTCTAAGCAATCACCCTAGTGCAAATATCAATAATATGGAAATAGATCTTGATCAATGACACATGTAAAACCCAGTGGAATTGTGCATCAGTTATTGGATGGGGTTGGGGGAAGGGGAGAGAAAGAACATGAATTGTGTAACCATGGAAAAATGTTCTAAATTAATTAAATAATTTTTCCAAAAAAAATCCAAGTCCAGCATTTTAGAAATGAGGGAAATCAAGAGACAATGAAATCCAATAGCTTGCTCATGGTCACAAAACTAATTAACAGGAAACGGTTACGTTAGATTAGAAAAAAAAAAAAAAAGCAGAGTTCGTTGCTCATATATCTACCAGCAGAATATGCATTCTTGAAGGACCAGGATTATGTTGCCTTTATGTCTATAGTAGCAATATATAGCATGATTTCTTACACATAGCAGGTGCTCAGTAAATGTTGAATTGAATTAAATTGCCTTCTGATGAGGCATGAGCTTTGAAATTTGTTTTGATAAGTCTTAAGGACAAAGAAAAGCACTAAACAGATTCCTTATTTGGGCAGGTCTGTATTCTGCTTAGCTCAAGGCAGAGCAATTCTAATGGTTTTCTGTTCTAACTTGAACAAGGTCAATTATATCTTTTCAGAGACAATTAGCTACAAATCATCACCTTTCTCCATAAAGGATATAACAAGGTTGCATTAATGCTTTTCTCAAGTATATTCTCAAGGTAAATATCGGGGGCTTCTTTTTTCAACCATGACAAATGTCATACATATTCTATTAAAAAATCTCAAAATTTCTACTTGAAAGCTAGGTTCTCAGCTATATTCTTCCTTGACACTTCTCCAAGTAAAATACTTTGGCATTATCTTCTACATTTGCTCTTTTCTAGATTTTTCAGTCTTAGTTCAGATTTTTCTTGGACTCACCAAGCTTATCCAATCCAATTCAACAAGAGTTCACAAAGAACTTTGGATCTGTAAGACTGCTAGGCACTGGAGGCATAGATAAAATCAAAATGAGTTCCTGCCCTCAAGAAGCTTCTGTTCACCTGGGAAGATATAACAGGCAAACCTATGAGTGCTTAGATATATGAATACATCATTTATGAAGCACTAACTCTAATCCTGAGAATTCAGAAGAATTTCTCTAGGAAAAGGCACCTGAGTTGTCTTGAAGAAAGCTAGAGGTTCTGAGAGGTTCCGATGAGGAGGAAATGTGTTTTGGATAATAAGGGCTTCCTGTGCAAAGACAAAAAGTTAAGAGACAGAATGCCAAGGTTAGAGAAGAATAAATAGGTCAATTTTACTGGAACATAAGGGAAATCGTGAACCATCAGCCTGAAAAGGTAGGTTGAAGCTAGATTATAAAGGACATTAATGTCAAAAAGAGTGGGTATTTTATCCTAGAAGCAATAAGAAGCCACTGAATTTTCTCTGACATCATCAGATATGTTTAGGCAAGGATAAATTCCTGGACCTAGAGTTAAGAGGACTTGAATTCAAATCCAGTCTCATTCACTTACTAGCTATATGACACTGAGCAAGTCCCTTAACCTCTGCCTGTTTCCTCAACCATAAAATATAAATAATAATAGCATCAGCCTCCCAGGATTTTTGTGAAGATAAAATGAAATAATATTTGTGAAGGGTTTTACAAACCTTAAAGCATTATATAAATGCAAGCCATTATGATGATGATGATGTTTTAGTAAGATTATCATATGCATTCCTATCCTCTATGAATTGAAAGCTTCTTTTTAAACACCAAGTAATTAATTAATTTGGAACAACATCTACTCAGTTCATTAAGGCTATTAATCCTCAGGCGAGGTACTTATTACCAAGTGGATCAGTTGGTAAGAATGAATTGAATCAATTCACTCAAACTATCTAAGCTCACAGTGAAGCTGACATAGCTAATGAAGGGGAATTAGGTGACTAATATGCCTCAAAGGAGTGCTATCTCTGGAAGAGATTTTACATGAGATAGATATTTTTCATCAATGACAAGCTCTATTTCTTTCATGTTGTTTTCCTTGACCTATTCTCTGGTCCCTTATATACTCCCTACAGTGTACAGGGTGTTCAGGGAAGACTAGAATCTCTGATATGAAGGTTTGCTGAGCCCTTTTTAGGGCTTCTTTCCTTCTAAGGTATCTCTAGGTCATAAAGCTCTCATATGTGGTTCCAAGAAGTTGTGGCATGCTCAGTGGCCACACCCTAGTAAACCATCTCAGCGGATGGGCTAAATCAGGTTGAAGGTAACTACCACACCTTGAACCCATTGGTAAGTTGGGGGAGGAAGGGGTGAAGATTTCCCCTGTTAGAATGAAAGGATGAGAATAATTTGCTCCAATGGCCATGAAGGTAAGGGAAGCTTAGGGCTTTGTAAAACCCTTCATTGGTTAAACATCAAAGAAGTCAAGTTCATCTGCTGTATTCTAAGTCATCACCAATCATCTTGACTTTTCTTTTGCCACTGGACTTAGATGACTCTGGAAGAAAGAGACTGATGACTTTGCAACTCTGCTTCACTTAAATCCAATTTATGTCAAAAGATAAAACCAGTGATGTCATTTTGGTCCTCTTTGAGTATGAAAAACAACCAACCAACCAATCAGCCAGTTCCCTACCTCACCTCTCAGCTTTCAATCATTCTTCTTACCTTTTCCTAGTACCTGAATAGCATTTAAGTTTGTTTACATCATAAACTCTGGCCTGCCCCAACACAACAATCTACTTACCCTTTCAAATTCTAATTTGACATGGGTCTCATTTCAAATATTTGAAATTTGAAATTTGGGGAAAAATATATTTAAAGTTAGAAGGACTTTAGAAGTTAACAAAAGCCAGCCAGCAGGCTGCATGTGACCAGAGTAGCAGTTCTTTGGTGTGTGGCTTAACTACATTAAAGTGGGACTGATAAAGATTTAACAAAATTACTAAAAATACAACATCACATATTTCTTCACTGTAAGAAATGGCAAACAGATTAATTTGGGGGGAAAAGCATGGAAAAACCTACATGAAATTATGAAGAGTAAAATGAATAGAATCAAAAGAGCATTATATACAACAACAGAAATGTTGTTTGAAGAAGAATGACTTGTACATGTCCACCTCCAGAGAAAGAACTGATAAATAGAAATGACCAAGATGTAGTTTTGCTTATACATCTATATTTTGTCAAATGATGCCTTCTTTAGCAGAGAGGAGACAGAGAAAGCGTGATATCTGGGAATTTAATGAAGCAAATGATTTTTTTAAAATAGCATATAGATGATGTTATATGGTTTCTAAATCAATATGCAGTCATTGGGAATCCTTATCTTTGGTTTAGTGGCCCTGTTCCTATTTGAGTATGATGCCCCTGACCTAGTCCAATCCTTTCATTTAATGTTGATATTGAAACCGAGGCCCAAAATATGATTTGCTCAAGATCAGGCAGTTTGTGGTAGAAGGAATATTTCCTAGGGCCCTGCCACGTACATCTCCCTAAGACTTTACTCCCATGCAGGTTAGGCCAGTTTTTACTTAAACAGTATTACTGAAACCAATCAACAAGCAATCAGTCAATAAATCAGCAAATATTTTTTAAGTATCTACTATATACCAGGGGCAGCTTAAGTGGCTTGAGTGGATAGAGTGCCACACCTAGAGCCAGGAAGACTCATCTTCCTGAGTACAAATCCAGCTTCAAACATAGCTGTGTGATCCTGGGCAGGTCACTTGACTGTTTGCCTCAGTTTTCTAATCTATAAAATGAACCAGAGAAAAGAATGGTAAACCACTCCAGTATCTTTGCCAAGAAAGCTCTAAGTGGAGCTACAGAGAGCTGACATGACTGAAAAACAGCTAAATAGAGAGAGACTATATACCAGGCACAATACTACACATTGAGGGTTCACATTTAAAAAAAAAATAATCCCTCTCAATCCCTTCCAAAAATGAAACAATACTCTCAATGAACTTACATTCTAATTAATTCTTCAAGACAATTGGCTCCAAGGAATAAAGGCCCAGGCCACCAATATATTTTCCTACTGGGACAAATACAAAAAAGTCAGGACACAAAAATTCCCTGTCTCCTCTCCCAAGCTTCTGTTCAGAATCTTGGACAGCACAGGAACAGAGAAACTGTACTGATCTAAACCAATGCTGTTTTCTACTGAATATCTTTTCCCAACTTTGAATATCCACCCTCCTGCTATGTTGACATAAACCTCCTTTAGAAACATCAGATGTTCTACAAGTAATTAATTTCATCCCCCTCAAACCTGAGTTACCAGTCTGGCCTAAATGACTTAAGGCCTATTACAAATGGTAGACTTAAGATTCAGAGCCCAGATCCTCAGACTCCAAATCTACTATTTTGTATTTTGGCTAATTTCTTTCCCTTGGGGGGCTGCTGATTGCCCATATACCATTTAATGTCAAGTTCTTCATAGTAGAGAGAAGGAAATTGGCACAAACTATTGGTTTCGCAGGATTTTTTTGAACTGTCCAGTCAATTCAGTTAAAATGTTTATTTTTTTTTTAATTATGTGTATAGAAGCAACCAATGTTGTGCTGGAGATAGTTCAAACCTGCTCACGAGAGGTAGTTGTTTAATTTTCAGTGGGAATGTCAGAAAATGGTAAATATTACCAATCAGAGCTTGATTTATTTTGTTGATTGTCTAGATTTAAGAAAGTGGAGAAAATATTCATAAGGCAAATTAAACACAGCAGTATGTCATACATGTACTTGTTTTTCAAGAGAGCTGGTTGTTAAACACTTGCCCGTACATATGTGGTAGGTAAAATCCTTCTCAGAAACAACTAAAGACACATGTCCATCCTGATAGAGGAAAAAATCCATCAACAAAAGTTTTTGAGTTTTCCTTTCCCTGATAAATGTATTTTTCTTTTATCATTAGTATTGGAAATACCTCTCACTTTGGAGACACAGATGAGCAGGATCAGAAGGTCTCTTGTTCATCCTTCATTTTAGAAGAGGACCAATACATCATGGGTTGATGTCTTGAGTTTAGAATGAATTGGATTTAAGTAAGGAAGAGTTTCACGAAATTGTCAGCCTCACTCTCTCTTCCAGAGTCATCAAAGTACAGTGGTAAGACAAAAGACAGAATGGTTGGTGATGGTCTGGGATGTACTAGAAGACCTTGATGTCTTTGAGATCTGATCAAACTCTTAAGTGCTCCACAGTCTCTGCTTCAACAGCTTTCATGGCTGCTGGAACAAATCATTTTCATCTTCCCATCCCACCAGGGAAGTCTTCACATGCTTGGGGTAGACACTCCCTAACTCATCAACAGGTTTGAATTTCATCAATTGCCTTCAACTTGGTTTAGCCCATCTTCCAAGACTATTTTATTGGGATGTGGACACTATGCTTGCTACAGCTTCTTGGAGATGAGAGTTGTGTGACAGGTGAACACCAAAGGTGGATGAGGGCTTGCCAAGTCCTTTTCAGGGATACTCATTCATGAGACCTCTACAGAAGAAGTATAGGATATTATATAAAGAAAGCAAGGAGAGGAACAACTTGATGTTATTTTACCTCCCAGAAGAATTCAGAATAAAAATGAAAATATATATTGGAGATGGCCAGGAGTTTTTTACTTGATTTTTACATGTTTATGACAAGGGTTTTACTTTTCTTTCTCAGTAAGAGGAGAAATGAGGAGAAAAGGCAGATTTCCCATTGATTTAAAAAAAATTATTTGGCAATAGATACAAAATATTTTCAGCTTTGTTTTGGTAGTAAAGCCTTTAAAACTAAGAAGGTGACCATCAACTGGGGGACATATTAACAAACTATGGTATTTAATGGAATATTACTGTGTCATAAGAAATGATTTTTTTAAAAATGGTATGGTTGTTGAATGTAGCAAGTAGAATCAGGAATGCCACATGATAACAACCACATCAAGAACTTTTACCACATACAAAAAGTGACCAACCATGATTCCAGAGAACTGATAGTGAATCATGCTAGCACATCTCCTAAAAGAGAAATGAGGGACTCATGTTGCAAAACAAAATATACATTTTGGGGCATAACCAATATGAGAATTTGTTTTACACAAGTATAATATTTGAATATTTATTCAAATAACTTCGTTTTTCTTTCTTTTTGCCTAATAAAAGGTGAATAGGCGTAAGAGAATAGGGAAAGGGAAGGGGCAGTCATTTTTCACATTTTTTTTAATGAACAGAAGGCTAGAAAGAATCACAGGCACAAAAAACAGCTATGAAATTTATAAGATGGATTTATTATATGATAAAAAAGAAAATTGCTATCTGCAGTTTCAGGTACAACCCACATCTAATCCACTGAATATGTGGAAATGTTTATTTTATTTGGTATTTTAAGTTCAAATAAAACTAAATATGCATTTTTTAATGAATGATAACATTCTTCCTGCTTTCTTACAACTATCTCTGTTTGCTGTGAAGGAACTATCTATAGACTGCTATTGTTTTTCCATTATCACATGAGAGAAAATAATGGTTAGAGATGGGATGATTGCAAAAGAATGGTAACGAGGAAGAAAATAATAAGAATGATTAAATCAGGCCAAAATGAGTAGAGAGATGACCTCACATTCGTGGAGACAAGACCTATGATCCCTAATTGTTTCTGGATTGGTTCTTTTTTTCAACATAAGACTTTAATTTCTAACATAAGACTAGGTTCTGTAATCATTGAGAGGCATCAGAGGCAGCTAGGTGGTGCAAAGGATAGAGTGAGGAGTGTAGTCAGGAAGATCTGATTTCAAATACCATCTCAGACACTTACCAGCTATGTACCTGGAACAAGTCATTCAATTTCTATTTTTCTCAGTTCCCCTCACTATTAAATAGGGATAATAATAGCACCTATATTCCTGGGTTGTTGCATGGTTCTTTGTAAAGTGCTTAGCACAGTGCCTTGCACATAGTAGATGCTATATAAATGCTTATTCGTTTCCTTATTAAAAAAAATTCTCCTCTGAAACTCACTCTGTCTTCACCTCATTCATATTCATAAAAATTTCAAGAAGTGTCTTGCCAAGGACTGGATGACTGGCCGCATCTGAATGTCATGTTACCAATGAGACATGTCTGCTTTGGCATTAACATTCAGCCAATATGAATACTTTCCAAACTGTGGGATTGATGTTTGAATTTAAATTGGATCAAAAAATTCTTGTCCCAGATGAATCTCTGGCCTTTGAACATGTTAACTCAGTTTAAAAAAGAAAAAAGGAAAGCTCTAAACTTGAGATTCTTCCTTTTCTCACAGTTTGCATCAGGTATAAAGTAAGTCTACTTCTTAAGCTCAAAATTGGGTGTCACCTTCAGGATTTTTGAGGAAAGGTTCTACCTTCTGTCTTGGTAGCCAACCTCATCTCCTGTGTTTCCACAGAACTGTTTTATCATCTCATCAACATTATCATTCTACTTGGACTCTGATTTCTTCATTCCTAGGAAACTTGAAGTGTGAGAACTCCTTCTCTGATGCCAATCAGCAACCTATTTGCAAGATGGATTATTAGAATATTGGGGCTACTGAGAGGCTAAGTAGTGTGCAGTTGGATGCAGGATCATAGCATTGTATGCCTGGAGCTAGAAAGGAACTCAGAAGCCATGAAAACTATACTTCTCATTTGTCATCAAGAAACTGAGGACCATGTAGGTTTAGATTGTCCAAAGTCATAAAGGTAATTAATTATCAGAGGTGAGATGTGAGCTCCATTCATCTGATTGCCCAGCCAGTGTACTCTCTAGTCAATCAGCAAATATTTATTATAGACCAACTCTTTGCCGAGTCCTGTGCTAAGTGCTAAAGACACAAAAGGAAGGCAGAAGACAGTCCTTGTTTTCATAGAGCTTATGAGCTATTTTCCCCCATCCCATGCTAGTCTCTGGCATCATACTGTCTCTGGTGCCTTGGAACAGTTAAGATCATCCGGATATGTTCAGTCAAATTTCTCAAGATATATATGAAAAAAAATGCATCCTCCACATGAGTTCTCATCACACACACATGCCCTTACATTGGTTTATCCTCTGAGTACACCCAAGATCTTTTTTTCTCTACTTTTCTCCTCCTGTTTCACATGAAGTTTCTGTGTATCTCACCCTTGAAAGCAAACTTTCACTTCTGTTTTTGTTCCTTGAAGTATTCTTATCTCATACTTCATCACAATAAATGTCTATTCCTTCTATTCTGCTATAAGAAATAACAAGCAGGAAGAAATCAGAAAAACATGGAAAGACATGAAATAATGCATGATGAAGCAAGCAGAACAAGGAGAACTTTGTTTTTACTGTTGTCAGTTTTTTTTAATGGTATGATGAACAATTATGAATAACTTAGCTGTTCTCAGCAATACAATGATCCAAGACAATCCCAAAAGTCTCATAATGAAAAATCCCATCTGATTCCAGAGGAAGAATTGATGGCATCTGAATCCAGATCAAAACATACTATCTTACTATGACCCCAGACATTCCTAAAGACTTGCTAGAGCAACCCTGAGATGGTTTGAGGCCTCACTCTGCTCTGACTTCGGAGTAAGGTTATAGAAATCTCAGATATTGCAGCCTAGACTGGTATAGAGTAAATGTTTTTGCCTCTAGTTTGAAACCAAAGCCTTTTCAGTAACTCATTTTGAATTCTCTGATCTTCAGGTTTGGGCTTTTCATCAGCTTTATGAAGGGCATGGAAAGAATACAGATCCTTCAAGATGTCAATTACCTCTTGGACTTTGAGACCATTGAATGACATTTAATAAACTTAACTTTTACGTACTAAAAAAAAAACATACTATCTTATTTTCTTCATTTTTTTTAGTTTTCTTACACAAAAGGAATAATATGGGGAAATGCTATACATAAGACTGCACCTGAAAAATCTACATCAGATGGCTTACTGTCTCATTGAGAAGAGAGGGAGAGAGGAAAGGAGAGAATTCAGGACTCAAAAAAATTTTTAAATGTTAACAATTGTTCTTAAATGTAATTGGGTAAAAAATAAAATGTTTTTAAAGTGTCTACTTTTCTGCAGCTTTAAGTTCTAGATTCAGTGGCGTTGTTTACTGAATGTTAACTCACTACAAGATCTGTGAATGCATTTATATCAAAGATGGCATAACCATATACTTTCTGGAAATAGAGATTCAAGGGGAATCAGTTGGGGGTTGGTTCATCTTCTGGCTGCCACATCCATCTCATGTCTTAAAACCTCTTAACAAGAGGGAAAATGAGGCAAAAAAAAATCAAATAAGGCCTTAGAGGTAAAAAGCAAGAATTCTAAAATAAGGATCCTTTTCTGTAGCATACTATGAACCAAGTAAAAAAGACAGGGAAGCAGCTTGGCATGATAGAAAGAGCACAGGCTTAGGATTTAGCTAGCCTGGGCTCAAATCCTACTTCTCTCCTTTGCTTTTTCAGTGGCCTTGGGCAATTCAATTAACCACCATTGGCCTCAGGTTCCTCATCAGCAAAGTGAGGTGGTTGGATTAGATGGTCTCTACATCTTGTCTGGCCTAAGATCCATGATACTATGAAAAAGAAATGGCTACCTGGATCTGAAGGAGTCAGACTGCTCTGAAATGTACACACAAGTCCATAGGGATCAAAATTAGTGAGCACCCTTCTTATGAAAGATTTATTCCCCAAAGTTCACACAACACCATTAGAATTTCCCTCCAATATCAATTCTGAATGACAGCCTGAGGTTTCCTACAATGACGTTTGACTCAGGGTTTGTCAGAAAAAGTCATTTCATTTCTTATGATTCATTTCATATATATATTTTAGTGTATTAGCTGGATACATTATTGATCCTTGCTCCATCTAATTTGGACTTCCACAGAATAGACAAAAATTTGGTTTGAAAGATGACTGGTCCAGCCACCTTACTCCTGAGTGGTGATGAGATCTAACAAATTTATAGCAGTAAAAATAATGAGCTGAAAAGAATCATGCTTTCAGGAGAAGGATCATTTGACCTAAGCTACCCAAATTGTATGCACATATGTAAAATACAAGAGAATATGTCTATCCTTTCTCTAACCTGTCCTACATGTGGTTGCCAAATTAATCTTCCTAAAACTCAGATCTGAATCTATCATGATCCTACTAAAGAATTTTCAGTGGCTCCCTATTGCCTTTTGTATAAAATACAAAATCCTCAGCCCAACATTTAAAACCCTACACAATGTGGCTTCTACCTTCCTTTCCCTATTACTCCTCTTTGCATATTCTCTATCTAAACTTCCTGTGGACATTTAGGGCTCTTTCAAACTACATTTCCCATGATCCAACTGGCTTCCTGTCTTACATGGTGATGTAAGACAGTTATGTAATAATGTAAACAGAAGGATAAATAGTGAGTGCCTGGGTTGGTACTTCCTTTTTTCTGCCTTGGGAGCCGGAGCCAGTATAGGAGGAGGAGGCAACAGGGCACAACTTTCAAACTGACTCTTAACAGGCACATGGCTTTATTTTTCTAATGGATACCAATAAATCCTTTAAAACCATAATATTTTTAAATCTATCCTTATATATCCATTTTATTTTTTACATTGTTCCCTGGACACAACATTCTACCTCCTCCCTATATATCTTTTCAAAGGTTGCTCATCCTCCATGTAGAATGTAATCCTTCCTCCCCCTCCCCCCCATTTTTCAGTATTTTTATTTTTCTTTAAAGCATACCTCAGATACCACCTCTTCCAGAAAACATTTCTGGTTCCCACGGTTATTACTTAGAGTTAATACTTAGAGGCAGTTATATCACATAATAGCACACTAGGTCTAGAGTTAAGAAGATTTAAATTCAAATCTAACCTTTAGACACTTCCTAGCTATGTGACCTTGGGCAAGTCTCATTCCGTTCTTTCATCCTTAGTTTCCTAACCTGTAAAATGGAAGTAAAAACAACCTCTCAGAGATATTGTGAAGAACAAATGAAATTATATTTGTAAAGCAGTTAGCACAATGCCTGGTATATAGTAGATGCTTAGTAAATGCTGGCTTCCTTCCTTTTCTCTTTCTTTAAATTATTTTGTACTTGGCTTTTATTTCCCTATAAATACTTTATTCTTCAAGGAGAAAGGAAGCTCCTTGAGGGCAGGAACTGCTTCACTTCTGTCTTTGTAACCCAGTCATAATGCTTAAGTGTTACAAATGCTTAATAAATGTTTGTTTAATTGAATTGTATACCTATAGCTGTGGTCATGGAGTGGAGGGGCAATCTGGACCTGCGACTTCAGAGGTATTTAGAATTCCTGATGAGAAGTCTCCTTCTACCAATACTGATCAGTATTTCATCTCCAACTTAGAGTAAGTCTCAGAGAATTGCCTGGAGCACTGAGGTTAAGCAATGACTTGCTCAAGATCACATAGTCTCTATGGGTCAGAAGAAGAATGTGAATCAGGTCATATGACTCTGAGAAATTACTGCCAATTATTTCTGTGCCCTGAAACCCAGGGGAGATGGAGACAGGGAGACAGATTCACACACACACACACACACACACACACACACACACACTCCAAGGCACTTAGGTCTTGTATAAAGTTGGGTTCAGTCCTGATGTAGAAATATGGGGGAATAGTTTTCTTTATCTTTGATAATATCTCTACCTTGGAGTAAGTGCAAAGAAATTCCTAAATCAAAGCTAAGGTATATCTTATGTCTAGGAGCTCATCAAAATGTGAGGAACAGTACACCTTCTCTGAAAAGTCCCCAGTATATAATCGAGATATCAGTTATAAGACAGTTTTTTGTTTGGGGTCTTTTTTCCCCTACCATCACAGACACAAAGCCTCAACAGAACACATGAACAAAAACAGAAAAAGGAATATTTAAAATCATATTCATTATATTCCCTTTCTCCCCCTCCTCCTGTAATAGGTATAGACTATAAAAGTTTAAAAGCAGATTTGTGTAAGCATGTTAGGGAAAGCCTTTGCTGGAAGTCATGGACATTCTGAATGAAATGCAGGGGGTAGGGAGGAGAGTGCTGGGCAACTGACAGGTTGCTGAGCTGTGAGGGGTTCAGAGCAGATGTGCAATCTGCAGTCCCTTTTTGACCTGGGATCTTGGAGAGTGGTGAAGGTTGAAAAGGCAGAAAACATCAATCCTGCAAGTCAACTCTGAGTAGGTAAGTGGCCTGTGATCTGGTGGACAGTTTGCAGACATCTCTCCCTACCTGGTTACTTTGGATCATCAACTGTGGAGGAGTTGGTTCCTGGTATCCTGAAAACATCTCTGGAACAGTTGTGAGACCCCAAATTCAAGCCTCTTTCTCAGGTCCTTAACCAAGCTGTCAAAACCTAACAGAAGCCAGGCTGGCTAAGGAACTTGCCCCTTTGACTCCAGTCCTGGGTAATTAGTCATAGCTTCACCTAACCCCCTTTCCTATCCTCTCATATTATAATTAAACTGTTTCCCTGTGCGTTTTCTAGTACTTTAAAGTCCTCATTGTGTGTATTTAATACTTTAAAGTTATTCCAGGCTGGGTGGGGCAGGGTGACAGTTAGTTGGGCTTAACTGCCATTTCTGTCAACAGTATTTCCCCTTATAAACCTTGGTTCCCTGGCTTGTAAAGTCTTACCCATTGTCCCTTCCTGTCTCCTACCCACCCCACTGAGCCCACAAATAATATTTAAGTTAACTCCCCTGGTTTTCCCCATAATACTCCAGAAAATAAAGACAGCTCTGTAGGACAGCTGAATTGATTTTTCCCATTCAACTTATCCCTGAAATATCTAAGCAGCTTACAAGACCCACATCTCCTGGGCCCAGATCTTCTCCAGGCATTGACTTTCTTCAGTCTTTCAGCTGGCAGTGATCATGCTATTAAGGAAATCTCCTAATCAGCTGATACCTAAATCCCCCACTCAAGAACTCTCAGATTCATGAAGTAAATTCTAATGATTAAGAGAAATTGCCAACCCATGCTCAAGAAAGGAACAGAAAGGCAGAAGATGGCAGACCAAAATTCAGATATATCTCACACAACTACATGCTTCAAGCATTTGGGTGAGGGAGAGAAATCCCTTACCTCTACCCTTCCAGAAAAGATAGGGCAGACCTAGCCAGAAAAGGGACTCTCTTCTTGACTTTCAGACACCAGTTATCTTTATCAAAGTCTGTCAGTAGGGACTAATCAGGAACTGTTCTTTTATCTCAGCAAAACATATGTCCCTCACCAAGGGATAGATGAAGGTCTCCACAGAAAATATCCCAGTTTAGCATATCAAGGGTACCCTAAATCACTTCTGCTATGCAACCAAGAAAACAAGTACTTTTCTAGTGGGAAAAAGAAAAGCTTTAAAAGAAGGAATGTAATTTCTTAAAAAGGGATATGTTTTGAAGTCATTGATTTTTTTAGGTGTTCACATGAATTAATGTTTTTTAAATCCAAGAAATTATTAGCAAATGTGCAAGAATATTTTCCTTTTAGTCAAAATCTGCTTGTTTATTCTGATCTATAAACAGTTAATACATCCTCTAACAGTGTGCCTCCATGACATCTCAGTAGCAATTTGTGTCTTCCCCTAGAATTAAGGTACCAAGCAGAACTCTCCAAGGTGCCTTCAAAAGATGATAGTTGGAGACAAAGAGAGCATTAATCAGAACATTAAACCAAAACAAAGGTATAGGAGGCCTTCCCCATCATTACTGTGAATGAACCAGCTACTACCATATAATCAAAGCACATGCAAATGACTCCAGCACAAAATTATTCCAAGAAATTAGGGAAGGACTATAGGATAATTAGAAGGGAGATGTGGGGATAGTATTAAAGGGAAAGAATTTCTGTAAAATTTGCATATGTGGCCCAGGAAAAGTTCCTTGGCATTTCCCTATGACACAGGAGGACTTGGTGGGAAGCAAAGTACTACAGACTATCAGGTACAAAGTTAATCATTTCTTGTACCAACCTGGCCTGATATCTGCTATTTATGGGCTCATCCTCTGATACCCCTGGTATTACCCACTTCAATGTAAGATGCTACCACATCCCTACTAGTCTCACTTCAAAGTAGAGACTATCTCTTCTTAGAATTACTAACAGAATTCAAATAGCCAATCAATCTCTGATTTGACTCTGAAGCTAGAAGATCCCATTATCCTCTCCCCCACATTCTCCCTCTGTTTATAGCCATGGTATTATGACAGATTTGTGGCCAAGTGGATGGAGACACACTCTGATGAGTGATTCCCCAAGTCCAACATAGCTCTAGGAATGGCTTAGGGACATTCCTTAAGAAAGAGAAAAATATTTTTAAAATTTTTGGAGGATGAGGAAGGCATTTAGTGCATTTCAGATATAGGGTCTCTAAAGGAGTGATGGGAGGATGTGGACAAGAATTTCACAGGATAAGGAAATAGTGATGGGAATGATCTGGATTAGTGGCAGGAATACTCACATGGATGAGACCAGAGATCCATTCACTCTGGAATCAGAGAATCTATATTCAAATCCTCCCTCTGACCCAGTGCCTTGTAGGACTCTGGACAAGTCCCTTAACCTCTGTACGCACAATTGTAAAATAATAGGGGTTGGCTCTCTGGAGTCTGTTTAGCATCCTAGTAACTATGTAGTCTTGAAATATTTAGGAGGAACCAAGATAGGTAAAGCAGCATCTAACCAGCTATTTGGGGAACAAGCAGAGGCAACTGGGCAAATTCCTGAGATAACATTTAGTTATTGAAAGAACAATCAGTTCCAAGGACAAGCAATTCAACAGCATGGATGGGGCAGGATGCTCAGGACTCAGAAGCAAAACAAGTTGCCTCTGAAAGGAAGAGAAAAGGCGACACCTGGTGGTCAGAAACGAAGCTTCCCTCACAATCTGACGTTTCCTATTTAAAACACCAGGACCAGTTTTTTTCATTCTTCTTGTTATATCATTAAAGCACTGCGAGTCCCTCACAGACAAAAACTCTCACAAACTAATTTTCTCATATCTCACTCTTTTCTCAAGAGCACATCCATGACTGTGCAAAGAAACAGGTCATTTGGAGCGCTCATGTTACTCACACATTCCATAGACCTACAGAAAAATCGAATCCTAGTGTTTTATTTTAAAGATGAGGAAACTAAGTCCCAAAGACCTGAAGGGATTTTCCAAGGTCATACATCTAATTATTATATGGGCTTGTCTATCCAAGCCTTAAAGCTGGAATACTACCTCCATCCATTTTATCTATATATATTCTCTCATGCAACTCAACACCACTGGTATGAGGTACACAGTTATTCTGTCTTCCACCAAAATTTTATGTCATTTAATTTCAATTAGGACCTCACTGTAGCACAGTAAACCTCCCTGATTTGACTCTATCACACCCTTTACAACATCTATTCCACATTTCTCTTCTCTAGTCATATATCACTACTTCCCAGCAGACTTTGTCTCAGATTTGACAGATAAAATTGACTTCATCAGTGTAGACTTCCATTATCTTCTCAATTCTGTTCCTCAAATCCCCTCATTATTCTCTTTCTTTGTTCTTATCTCAAAGAAAGAAATAGTCCTTCTCCTTGACAAGGCCAATTCCTCTGTTTATTCCCTTGATCCCTCACCCTCTTATCTTCCTCCTCTGGGGATTTTTCCCCTTTGATCATCCCATCTCTCCTGGCTTTCAGTTTCTTTATCAACTGACTCCTTTCCTCCAACCTACAAATATACATAGATAACTTCCATCCTAAAAATAAACAAAAACTTCTCTTGATTCTACCATTCCTCTAAGTTATAATTTTATACCTCAGATCTCTCTCCTCCATTTCACAGCAAAACTTATAGAAAAGGGGGCAGCTGGGTAGCTCAGTGGATTGAGAGCCAGGCCTAGAGATGGGAGGTCCTGGGTTCAAATCCGGCCTCAGACACTTCCCAGCTGTGTGACCCTGGGCAAGTCACTTGACCCCCATTGCCTACCCTTGCCACTCTTCCACCTATAAGTCAATACACAGAAGTTAAGGGTTTAAAAAAAAACTTATAGAAAAGCTGCCTATATTTGCCCTTTAATCCTACTTTTTCAAAATCTTTCATTCTATTCTTAGTTCCTTGAAATCAAGCTTTTCAGTATCATCACCAAACTGAAATAATTCTCTTCAAGGTTACCAGTTATCTCTTTTTTTATTATTTTTTTAAACCCTTACCTTCCTTCTTGGAGTCAATACTGTGTACTGGCTCCAAAGCAGAAGAGTGGTAAGGGTAAGCAATGAGGGTCAAGTGACTTGCCCAGGGTCACACAGCTGGGAAGTGTCTGAGGCCAGATTTGAACCTAGGATCTCCCATCTCTAGGCCTGGCTCTCAATTCACTGAGCTACCCAGCTGCCCCCACCAGTTATCTCTTAATTATTGTTTCTGATGGTATTTTCTCAATTATCATCTTTTTTGACCTCTCTACAGCATTTGATAATGTTTACTCACTACTCCAGCTGGATACACACTCCTCTTCTGGGTTTTATGGCATTTCTCTTTGTTCTCTTCCTGCCTACCTGACTATCCTTAGATTATAAGATCCTCGAAGGACAGTCTTTTGCCTCTTTTTATATCCATAGCACATTGCACAGTGCTTAAATTTTACTGATTGATCCATTGCTTCTTCTCAATTTTCTTTGCTATATCTTTGACCATATCCACCCCCAAATTGTTAGTGTTCCTAAGACTGTTCTGAAGCCTCCTCTCTATATTCTCACTTGATTACTTCTACGGTTCCCAGAGTTCTAATGATCATCTCCCAGATGTCTCCCAGAACCATGGATCCACCCCATTATTTCTCCCAGGCTCTAGTCAATCAATTAATCAATAAATATTTATTGAATGCCTACTACATGCAGTGTGCTAAACACTGTTGTGTTTTTTTTTAAGAGGCAAAACACAGTCCCTGCCCTCAAGGAGCTTACTCACAGATTATCAACTGCCTACTGGGCATTTCAAACTTGAGTATTACATAGGTATATCAAATGCAACATATTAAAAACAAAATATATCTTCCCTCCAAAACCCATGCCTCTTCCAAACTTCTTTATTACTGTTGAAAACACCACCATCCTTCCAGTCACTCAATCACAACCTCAGTGTAACCTCAACTTCTCATTCTCACAACTTCTCATTCTCACTACATATCCAATCAGTTGCCAATTCTTATTTCTACTTCTCAAATATCCTTTGTATCCATCCCCTTCTCTCTATACAGCTATCAAAATGACTTTCCTAAAACACAGGGGAGACTACATCACACTCTTCCCCACAACGCAAGAAATTCCAATAATTATCTAGAGATCAACCATGGTCCCTCTATCTACTTTTCTAGCTTTATTATACATCATTCCCATTCCCAAACCCTATGCCCCATTCAAATGGATCTCCTTGCTATCTTTCACACAAGACAGTCTTCACTATCACTCAGTCCCACTCTCTATATTCAATCAATTGCCAAGTTATGTTAATTCTATCTTCTCAACATCTATCTCAACTGTCTACTTTCTACTCAAACCACAACCAAACTAATCTACTTATGCCCACTTTTCTGCATTATTGCAGTAGCCTCCTATCTGATATCCATGTATCCAGTCTTTCACTTCTCTGATCTATCCTTTTGTTATTATTCAGTCATTTTAGTCCTGTCTGATTTTGTGTGACCCCATTTGAGATTTTCGTGGCAAAGATCCTGGAATAGTTTCCTTCCCCAGCTCATTTGATGGATGAGGAAACTGGGGCAAACAGGGTTAAGTTGTACGTATCTTGTACACCCCAGTGTTCTACACCACAGTAGAATACAACCACCCTGAGGGTAAGGACTGCTTCAGTGCCTGGTCTGGCATATTAAGTAGGCACTTAATAGATACTTATTGATTAATTTGTTGATTATTAAATCTCTCCTTATACTCCCTCTCATACTGATTTAATTAACTCCCAGGAGTTCAGTTATCATCTCTGTAGAGATGACTACCAAATCTACATTTATAATCCCTCTTCAGCTCCAAAACTGCTTTATTTGAATTTATTTTTTATATTTATTCTTCTCTATCTATGCACATAGTCTTCCCACTCACCACCCCAAGTAGAAATTAAGCTCAATGACCTCTGAATTCTCTTCCAAATATTCATCTATTGTCCAATATACCACAGTCTCCTAAAGCAGAAGTATCAGATGTGGCAGTGGTCTGCATGACATCTGCAATGCCCCTTAGTACAGCTGAAGCAGATTAGAATATAAATGTGGGTAGGGAGAGGTATCTAAGTGGCACAATGGATAGTGTCAAACCTGGAAGAAGGAGAACCTGGTATCAAATCTGGTCTTAGACACTTTCTAGCTACGTGACTCCAGACAAGTAATTTAATCCCAATGCCTAGCCCTTGCCACTCTTCTGTCTTAAAATTGATAGTAAGACAGAAGGTGAGGGTTTAAAAAGTATATATAATTGAGAAATAACTGATGGTCTCCTCTGACATCATTACCAAAGCATATGAAAACACACATTAGGATTATATTCAGATTATGTTCTAAACCAACACATCCATACACTTTACCCTTCTCTCCCTCTAATTTATATACAATCTCTCTCCTAATTCAGAAAATATAAAAACAAATTTTGTCCAAGGTATATCAATAGGTTATTGATGTTTTTCAATCACTTTTCAGTCATATCTGACTTTTTATGACCCCATTTAGGGTTTTCTTGGTAAAGATATTGGAGTAGTTGGCCATTTCTAAGAATTCTCTTCTTCAATAAAATATTTTCCCCTTGATTCAATATGGTTATAAGTTATCTAAAACCATAATATCAGAATCACAATCCCCAAAAATCTGAGGGACAATAGAAAAATATATAGCAATTAGATGTAAGTTACAACATGTTACCAATGATGACTTCCATGTGACAAGTGACATATGTGACCATAAAAGGTCTTTGTAGGAAGGATGAGATCCAGCAAATGAACAATTTAAATAGTACACCAATACTCTTAAGAAAAAAAGATAGATGAATAGACAGAAAGACGACAGATAGATATAGATGTAGATGTAGGTGATATAGATATAGATGATATAGATAAGAAGTCACAATATGTAGGTCTTTTAAGTCAATGGTTTCAAAATCAAATAGAAATGGAGGCCACTAAACTATATATAAAGGATACATGTTGACTTAGAAAACTACCTACATATTAACATTATCTATGTTATAATGTATCTTTATTGATTTTGTTAGATATTTCCAAATTACCTTTTAATCTGGTTCAACTCTACTTGGAAGTGTTGCAAGTCTTATGCAGCTCACTGCCATGTATTTGACACTGTTCTAGGAGACCATGTGGTATATCGAACCATAAATGAAGAACTAGAAGGGAATTCAGAGGTCATTGAGTTTATCTCTCTCATCTTACAAATAAGGAAATAGATCCAGAGAGTTAAGTTAATTGCCCTAAGACACTCAATATTATATGTGGCAAAGCTAAGATTCAAACTAGGGTAATCTGATTTTAAATCCAGTCCCCCCTCAATTATATTATGCTTCCTCCTAGTTGGGGGAAATGTTGTATGTAAAATCTTACTGTCGGGGCGGGGGAGGAGAGAAAAGAGAGTGGGAGGGAAGAAGAGAATTTTTGGAACTCAATTTTTTTCATTGTTAAAAAATTGTCTTAATATGTATTGGGGAAAAATATTATTAAAATGAAAAAAGGCCTAGTCCTAGGAAGGATCTGGGATTAAATCCCACTTTTAAAATTTATAAATAGCCTAGTGGATTTAGTGCTGGTCTTGGAGTTCAAAACCTGCCTCAGACACTGAATAGCTGTGGATCCATGGGCAAATCACTTAAATTCTCTCACTCCCCAAATTCCTTGTCTGCAAAATGGGGATACTAGCAGCACCTACCTCACAGGGAGGTCATGAGGACTGAAAACAACAAAATAAAGCCTTGTGAGCCTTCAAGCACTATCTTAATGCTAACTATTATTAAGACTAGCTATAGTGACCATGGGCAAGTCATTTAATTTTTCTGAGTTTAATTTCCTTCTCTGTAAGAAGCACAGAGTAATGCAGAGCTGTTATGAAATCAAATGAGATGACACAAAATGCTTTATAAAACTTAACGTGCTATATGTGAGCCATGATTCTATGGTGTTTTATGGCAAGATGTAGACAAATAATTGTACAGAGTGAAAAAGCATGGAGCCTTTGCAATTTGCTTTGGTAGAAGAAGTATTAACATTAAAGGAATCATGGATCCATCACTATATAAAGTGCCAAAGCACTCCAACTGTTATCCAATCTGTCTATTTCCATCAAATACTTTGGCTACATTAGCCCTAGGTAGAAATGGCAGAGCAGTGGTGTGTCCAGCTGCTCCTCTGCCCATGTACTAGGTGAGCCCAAACTCTCCCGACCTTTAGGCTTCTTTCCCTTTATTCTTTGGAAGGGATTTAATTCCTTTAGTAATCAAATATTCAGAATAAGACACATATTTGGGCATGGGAAATATGCCAATTTGGATGAGGTTTTTAACTATATATCTATCTATCTATTATAAATATTTTGTTTTTCTCTGTTTTTCAGTAAGATGGAAAGACAAGAGGGAAAGAAAAGAATTACTGGTTAACTTATAAAATTTAATTAAAAGCAGGCATATAAAATATTTTTAAATAGCTATCCTAAATAACAGCCATTTTAAAACAGTTTTCTTAAATAAGATAACTTCAATAGTTATCTTAAATAAATAGCTATTTCAAAATACCTTCATGGAAAGGTAAAGAAGCATCTTTTAATAAAAACAAAAACTCTTTTGTAATGTAAATAATCACACACCCAATTTAATCTGCCTAGTATTCTGAATGTTTCATAAATCAGATTTTCTTAAAGCAGAAAACAATGTAAAAGAGAGTTAATGCCCATTCAATCCATTAGAAACCAAAAAGGAAAGTTAAGTCTTCCACTCTATCTTGATTATTAAGCATTCCCCAATTCCTCACTCATTATCTGTGAGGATTTGGGGTTTTTTTTCTCACTTAGTAGCCCTGTAATTCCCTCTTCAATCTATTCTAAATTAGGCTCATCCCCTTCACTGCTAGCAGTCAAACTTCTGAATTCTTTTGCATCTGCTGCACATTCTACATCAAAATTCCCAATGTGCTCTGCTCCCCTTTCTGACAGCTAATGAATTCTTCACTTGGTCAATAACCCTTAACTGCTTGAAAACCTCAGTAATCACAACACAGACTGGAAAAATGCTTCATTGGGGACCCATTTTTAAATTCTTGTATAAATTTACTCATTTATTCAACATGTATTTGTTCACCTTACTGTATGCAAAAAGATTGTGCCAGGTGTGATGGAGGATACAGAGTGTGTTAAAAAATGACAGATGGTTCCAGGCTTTGAAGAACATACAACCCAATAGAGGAAATCAGCTACATACAGAAGAAGGGGGAAAAAACACTATAATCACAACAGAGCAAGACCAAGATTTGTCATTTTCTTTGGGTTCAGACATATGTTTTTAACAATCAAAAGCTCCCAATGAAGAAAATCCCTCTATCAATAGGCAAAGCCTCTACCTCATTAGAGAATTTTCTAAGCCCCAATAGAGGTTAAATGCTTTGCTTAGTGACAAAATTATAGTGTGTGAGGTATGACTTAACCCATGGCCTTCTCTGACTACTAAGATCAGCAGTCATATAGCCACAATGCCATGTTCTATCTCAAAGAACTTTATACTACAGTGTTTTCATAGTCAAATATTGGGCACTGAGGAAAACCATCATCTGTTCAAATTTTTTCACTGAGATAGGTAGTCGGGGCAGTGATTAGAACACTGTACCTGGAGTCAAGAAGACCTGCGTATATATCAGCTTCAGTTACTCATTAGCTATATGACCCTGAACAAGTCATTTGACCTCTGTTTGCCTCAGTTTGTTGTTGAGTCATTTTCAGATGCGTCTAACTCTTCATGATCCCATTTGGGTTTTCTTGGCAGAGATACTAGAATGGTTTGCCATTTCCTTCTCCACCTCATTTTATAGATGAGGAAAATGAGACAGATAGGAGTAAGTGACTTGCTCAGGGTCACATTGATAGTCAGTTTCTAAGGCCAGATTTGAATTCATGAAGATGAGCCTTCCTGATTCCAGGCCCAGTGCTCTGTCTGCTACGATGTTTTTGCCTCAGTTTCCTCATTTGGAAAATGAGAAGAAGAATCTCAGCTCTCTCTCTCACTGTTGTTATGAGTCCAAACTGAGATGATATTTGTAAAGTACTCTGTAAACTAGTTCTAGTTCAATATTTAATTTAACAGATGAGGAAACTGAGGTCCAATGAAGTTTGTGGCTTTACCCAAAGTCAAATAAATATTAAGCATAAGAGTGGAGGTTGTGGGGGCAGCTGGGTAGCTCAGTGGACTGAGAGCCAGGCCTAGAGACAGGAGGTCCTAGGTTCAAATCCGGCCTCGGACACTTCCCAGCTGTGTGACCCTGGGCAAGTCACTTGACCCCCATTGCCTACCCTTACCAATCTTCCACCTATAAGTCAATACACGGAAGTTAAGGGTTTAAAATTAAAAAAAAAAAAAAAAAAAAAAAGAGTGGAGGTTGCTATCCAGATCCTTCAATGCTATCTCCCTGGTGTAAGTAAGATAGAGGTTAAAAAAAAAAAAAGCCTCAACTTTCTCCTCTTCTGATTATCCTTACTTTCTCACTGTTGTACTTTCTTCTTTTCTTACCTTTGTTCCATCTCTCTTCTTATTACTAACACCATCTATCCCATGGAATATCCTTAGATGTGGACACATTTTTCTGGCAGTGATTCAAATGGGGGGGGGAGGGGTAGGGAGAAGAATCCTGGTATTTGCTATAAGAACATGAGTTCTGTGTTAGTTATTTTAAAGGAGGCAAAAAAGCCTTCCCAGAGATACATGGTAAATGCTTTTATCATATTAAGTTTACTCTCTTTAAATATAGCTCAAAAAGGAATAAAGCTAGGGGGGTGTGAACCCAGGATATGAACTTCTAAGGGACTGGAGAGTATAGGATAGTAAAGACAAGTTAAGTAAGGTCAGTTGCTAATACCAGGATTATGAAAGGCTATAAGAGATCTCCACCCAAAACCAAAACAAAACAAAACAGAATAAGAGAAAGACAGAAAGAACCTAGAACGAGTTGATACAAGGGGCTGATGATGACTGACTGGCTATCAAAGGCATCTGAGAGCAAAGACGAAAGAAGAGTCAAAAAAAGATCAGGATACACAGAGAGAACATTCAGGGAAGGACTGTCCTAACTAGTGAGGGACGTGGCTGTTCCAAAACAATTGTGTTTGGCTATATGAAATGACAAACACAAAAAATTCAGAAAAACTTTCAAAGAGCTATATCAACTGACTCAGGGTGCAGTAAACAGAATCAGAAAAATGATACACACAGTAATTACTATATTACTACAATAATAAATGAACAAAAAGAACACTAAAATGAAGTACTATGCTGTGTTAATACAATAATAGCCCATCTTGCCCCCAGAAAAGAGATGATGAAGAAATTGGTCCTTCCTCAGAGAAGTATGGGATTACAGGTACAGAGAAACCCATTCACTGTCAGATAAGGTCACTCTTTAAGTTGGTTTTTGTTTAACTGGTTTTCTTTGTTACCAGGAAATGCTCATTGGCTAGAAAGAAGAAAGTGATACTATAGTTGTAAATGGATGTAATGTCAAAATAAAAGGCATCAAAAAATCACTTATTCTAGCATTTATATGGCACTTCAAGTCTGGCAAAGTACTTTTTAAATATTATCTCATTTTATTCTCACAGCAATCCTGGGAAGCAGATGTTCTTATTGTCGCTATTTTATAGACGAAGACACTGAAGTTAAATGTCTTGCCCTTGGTCACACAGTTAATAAATACATGGCATTGAATTTGGATTCAGTTATTCCTCTAATATCTGAACTCCAGGTCAGGCCATTGTGCCACCTAGCTGCCTCTAGTTTTGATCAAAATCCACAGTGGATGAGTTTGGAGGCCAAACAGGAAAAGACTTTGCTCTTACAAAGATCAGTGAGAAGTTAAAGGAAAAAGCTTAACCTTGGGTCAGAGAGAAGAAAGTAATGTCAAAGAGGAAATAATAGCAAGAAGCTCCTAGTTGCAACTGTTTATCTTTTAAGCCTAATCCAAAGTAATTCAGTAACATTCCATACTTGGTATTAGACTACAGTATGACAAGATGGTACCCTAGCTACTGTGATCCCATCCTTAAATGCCTTTTTTTTAAGCCTTGAGCTTCTCCTCTTGTTAGTTAAAATGTGCCATATTGATTGGTCTTATGTATAAACACCCATATATGCACACACATATTTATATATAAAGCTATATTTACATCTAGCAAAATTAACAGGGTAAAAGTATTTACTATGTGACCATTTGCCTCACATGTGTGTATGTGTATATGTGAATGTATATATTTATGGGTTTCTTATGTAAAAATATTTGAAACTTTGAAAGCTAAAAGAGTAATTAAGAGAGAATGGAGAGAGAGAAAAGAAGGAGGATCAGCATAGCACTTTGGGAAACACCTACAATTACTGGAGTTAAGAAGACCTGAATATACATCTGGCCTCAGACACGTTAGCTGGATGTCCATGAACAAGCCATATGACCTCTGTTTGTCTTGGTTTGTTGTTGAGTCTTTTTCATGGGTCGGAATGGAATATAAAACAGCAAAATAGATTGAGAAAGAACCATCAGACAGGGAAAAAAGAAAACCAAAATTGAGCAGTGTGTAGAAAATCCAGAGAGGAGAATAGCCAGGAGAAGAGGGGAGTCAATAGTGCTGAATACTGAAGGGAGTCTAAGAAAGATCAAGACTAAGAAAAGACCTTCCAATTTGGAAATTAAAAGATAGATAAGCTGACTTTTCCAATGTCTCAGAATGAATAAATGGGGAGGATTAGAACCTGAGTCCTCTGATTACAAATCCAATATTCCTTTCACTATAATTTGTTCTCTCCATTGGATGAGGACAGGTTGGCAGATGTAGGGAGTTGACTGGGAGAGGGATGGGCAAAGCATGAATTTAATTCAAACAATTATGTTCCAATGATTGAATGTCTACATAAGTGTATAAATGCATTCAAAAAGTATTCTTGTATTACTTTGCTGAAAATTCACATTAAAAGAATTACAAGTGTAACTACAAAATATAAAAAAGAAGGATCTGTTTTAAACTGATAAGTACAAATAAAGCTGACAAATTAAAATGATTGATAAGGGAATGGTTAATAGAGTTGGGTGCTCAGTATTATGCCCTTGCAGAAAATAGCTTATCATTGTGACTATATATAACACTCACACAATGAAGAGGAAATTATATTACAAAAAAAGAATGAAATCTTGAATGTTCTTTTAGAAAACTATTATAAAATCACTTTTTAAAAGTAAGAATTTTAAAGAAACTATTAGAAATTGCTTCAGGCCATGTTCCTGCTGAGAGCCTCAGCTTTCGTAAAAAAACAATCCCTCCTCATAACTGACCCAAAGGAACTCTTCCTTTGAACCTAGGATTGTGTGTGTGTGTGTGTGTGTGTGTGTGTGTGTGTGTTTACTGAAATTTAAACCTCATTGATTCTTAAACCCTGGCTGAAAGCATGAAGCCCCTATTTCCATGGTCACTGAACAAAGCATAGCTATGATAGTTTGCCCTTTGATCTCTCTCTCAGTACTTTTCCACTGGCCCCCAGGAGATGATTGCCTGAGAGATAAATTGGAAGAAGAATTTCTAATGATGCCTGGGCAACAGAACTCCCCACTAAACAAGGTAGGAAAGGGTCAGCCTAGTTCTCAGTGCTCTATGTAGAGAAGAAAGGGCCCCTAATTGGTGGAAAGAATGTTATGGACTAGCCTAAGAGACTTACTGAGTTGATTCCAGAGATTCTTTGGGACAGACTCTATATTTTGGGACAAGAGAGGACTGTAGAGAAAACAAAAAGAAAGACTTTGAAATGACAGGCATTCCTAAGGAGTCAACCTCACCATGTCTCAGCTTGTTTGAAATTCGAGGAACTGCTAGAATGGATATCTTCTACTTGAGAATTTTATTCTCTCCCTTAGACTGAGCTGAGATCTCATTCATCCATGTGTATTCATTGGTATAGTCCAGTGATGGCAAGCCTTTTAGAGACAGAGTGATGGGTCCAGTCCCCACTCTACCCCCCCCCAGACCAAGGGCCTTGCCCCTCCACCCCACTGAGTGCCAGGTGTGCCCTTTACCCCACACAGGGGAGGGAGGAAGTGCTTCCATTGGACTGCTGGGCAGAGGGGAGGAGGAAGTGACCAATGTTCTCAACACAGGTGAAGAGGGGGAGGGGAATGGCCCAAGCGTTCTACTCTCCTCCAGCTCTGCCCCCTGTGAACCACCCACCTTACTCCCTGTGTGCTCCCATTGGGCTGCTGGGAAGAGGGACGGGATGTGAAAAAATGTCATCAGGTGCATGTGGAGAGGCGGAGGGGAGTAGCTCTGCCCACGTTCCTCTGCCTTTCTAGTAACTAACTGGAGGGAGGAGGCAGCTGAGTACCCACAGAGAGCACTCTGGATGCCATCTTTGTCACCTGTACCATAGGTTCACCCTCACTGGTATAGTCTAATCTTTATACATTCTCCATGATCTCACTGTTATTTGGATAAATAGGTTTATTTACTTTTGGCTATTTGTGATGTTCTTTTGTATGTAAAAACATGCCTGTCACACAAAGACAAGCATCTACATGCCGGGAGCCCACCCCGGCAGTCTAGGTATCTCAGGGGTGGGACAATTAAGTGGCGTGTTAAGATGACAAGAATGAACTCGAATTTAGAATCTTGGCCGCTAGTCCATCAAGACTTAGATTTCATTCAGCATGCCAATCTGAGATACCTAATGCAGTGTAGGACAGACTTACTTGAGGCAATGAGAATCCACACAAAAAGACCAAACTAGTGGCAAAAGTTTGAAAAACTAAAACAAGGGGAAGAAGAGCGCCCAAGTAGCTTTCTTGATAGGGTAACCGAGGCAGGAGAGACAAATCTTGGTCTGCGAGATACACATGCCCAGGATACTATAGACCACATACGTAGGCAGTTTGTAAAGGGAACCTCAATCCCATTACAAAACTACTTCAGGCAAAGTTGTCCACAGTGAGAATCACTGCCACTGGAGGATGTAAGGCAACATGCAGCTTACATTCACAACTCAAAACAAAAAGAGGCAAGAATAGCTAGACAAACTGAATCTGACAAGGACGAAATGATAGTGGATTTAAAAAGGCAATTAAAGCAAGTAAGGAGAGAGAAAGAAATCGAAGAGGTGAAAAATTTTGCCCTCCAAATCAGTAGGAGCTAAAATCAATACAGGCAACCTACAACCAACACCCAAAAAACTAAATCATCATCCCCTCGTTGTTACCTTTGTGGATGGCTTGGTCACATTATTTGTTTCTGTAGGTTCAAACAACAAATTGATTTCTCCAAAAATGATAACAATCAAAATCAAAGAGACAGAGGAAATAGAATGACTTACTACAATTCTAAATGGTCCAGGAATAATCATGATACAAAAAGAAATGATGATAACAAACATGATGGTTTGTGCTATAACCGTGCATGTAAAAATATAGTCAATCCCCATCCTTAGATGATATGGAAAGCTATATACAGATGGGAATGAAACCTAAATCATTATGAATCAAAATTCCTATTTCAAAAAGTTCTAATCAGTGTAATTTGGGTGTGACAGTGTGTAGTCTGAGTGAAAAAAGTAGAATTGAAAATCTGGGCAAAATAGAACAAGTATCTAAAGCAAGCTACACAGAATATAAAAATAGATCTGTGTCAGATAATCTACAATGGGAAGAGATAATGCAAGTGCACAGAGAAATTTATGGCAATAATAAGGATGATTATATAAGGGATCAGCTTTCTCATTCCATAACAGAAACATTGGGTGAGAAGCATAAGGATCAATCAAGCTATTGCAACAGCTTGCATCATGAAGCTCTGCAATCTTGTTCAAAATCATCAAACCCTCGAACTCCTCTCTTTATTCCAGGCATAAAATAAAGGGGCAACTTGGATAAAGAACATTATGGCAAGGATTTACAATGTTTCCAAAAAGGAACACATTTAGTAACCTCAGGGGAGTCAAATGCCAAAATTCTATCCCATTCACTTGCTTCAGACACAATGTCACAGATTGAGGTTAAAGAGCAAACAAATCAGTATGTTGGCAAAGACTTGATTTTAAAGACACAACTCGGACTTCCGGTTAAGATGGCAGCAGAGTAAGGAGCAGCTGCTTGATCTCTCCTAACCAAAGCATACAGGACTCCTCAAGGGGACATAAAAACGAATCCAGATGAACGAAGGGACCCCACAACAGGGCGCAGCATTGAAGACACGTGGAATCAGGGAATTTCCATGCTATAAAGGAGTGAAACAGTTCTCACTAAAATTGCGAACGGAAGCCCCTCCCCCACCCCCCACACCACATACAGTGCCAAGGCCAGCGAACAAGAGTTAGGACAGGTTTGGGGCACCCATTAAGTCACTGGCAGCTCCAGGACTTGTTCCTGAGAGCAGAAAGACTTAGGACCTCATGAGGCTAAAGAACACACACGGACTTTCTTGAGTGCCTGCGCAGGTGAAGGCATTGCCCAAGGCGTGGAAAAGGATCTCAAGCACAGACTTGGATCTCGAGTGAGGACCCTGTGTAGACGGGAGCACAGCCGTGGAAGCAGCACCCTGAAACTGCTGAAGGAGCCTCGGGCAGAGGGGCAGACCAGGGATGACCAGGAGGCTCAACCCTGAGAACAACGAGACCTGAGACCTCGGGAGCCTAGAGAGCACAGACAGACTCTGAGTGTGAGGATAAAGCTAAGAAGGCGCTGGGCTAACAACAATGGCAAGCCAAAATCTGGAACCCCAGAAGAGAAAGATTATCAAGAAGAACTCTGTAACACTCGACAACTTTTACACAGAGAAAATCCAGACAACAGAGGAGAACAAACAAGTAATCATATCTAAACCTTCCCAAAATAATGAAAACTAGTCACAAGCTATTGAAGAGTTCAAATCTGAGATGATGAGAAAGGTGGAAGAGATATGGCAAGAAAATAACAGTTTAAAAGGCAGAATTTCACAATTGGAAAGTGAGGCTCAGAAATCAAATGAACTGATAAGCAAATTGAACATCAGAAATGACCAGATTGAAAAGGAAAACTAGTCCCTAAAGGCTAGAATTGAGCAATTAGAAGCCAATGATCTCTCAAGACAGCAAGAACAAATAAAACAAAGTCAAAAGACTGATAAAATAGAAGGAAACATGAAATATCTCAATGAGAAAGTGACAGACCAAGAAAACCGGTCTAGAAGAGATGATTTGAGAATCATTGGTCTTCCTGAAAAATGAGAAATTAATAGAAACTTGGACTCCATACTAAAAGAAATTATTCAGCAAAATTGCCCTGAAGTTCTACAACAAGAGGGCAATATAGACATTGAAAGGATCCATAGATCACCCTCTACACTAGACCCAGAAAAGACAACACCCAGGAATATAATAGCCAAATTCAAGAGCTTCCAAGTAAAAGAAAAAAATCTTACAAGAAGCCAGAAAGAGACAATTCAAATATCAAGGGGCACCAATCAGGATCACACAGGATCTGGCAGCCTCCATGCTAAAAGACCTCAAGGCTTGGAATATAATATTCAGAAAAGCAAGAGAGCTGGGCCTTCAACCATGGATCAACTACCCATCAAAACTGACTATATACTTCCAGGGGAAAGTATGGGCATTCAACAAAATTGAAGATTTCCAAGTTTTTGCACAGAAAAGACCAGGACTAAATGGAAAGTTTGATATCCAACCACAAAAATCAAGAGAAACATGAAAAGTTAAATAAGAAACAGAGGGGAAAGAAAGAAAACTCATAATTTTTTAAATTTGACTCTTTAAGGGCTTAAATAAGATCTAATTAGCTGTATTCCTATGTGGAGAAATGCTATGTATAATTCTCTGTAGTGAACTCTATTCACTATTATAGTATTCACTATTATAGTAATCAGAAGAATAATTCATAAGGAGAGGACGAAATACTAAATGGTCTAAGATGACATGGGGGGTGGGAAAGAGGGGAGTGAATAGTAGAGGACACCAAGAGAAACTTGAGTGAATAAGAAAAATAGAATATTCTATTACACACAAAGAGGGCATGAGAAGGGGAGGGGACAAATACTATTATAAGAAGGAGAGGAAGAGACCATTAAGAGGTAATATTTAAACCTTACTCTCAGTGTAATCAACCCAGAGAGGGAAGAGTAGCTATATTATCCATTGGGATATAAAACTCTATCTAACCCTACTGAGAAAGTCAGAAGGGATAAACCAAGGAGAGCAGGGGAGAGGGGAGGTCAAAAAAGGGAGGGGAGAAGAAGGGGGAGGGAATTCATTAGACCTTTAAAAATAAAAATAGGGGAATAATAAGGGAGGGGGTAGAAAGGGAAGTTAATCAAGGGAGGGGATAAGGGATACCAGCTCAAAGCAAACCACTGGTTTAAAAGAAAATAGTGTAAGAAGAAGAGGTAGGACTAGGGGAGGATACAAAAATGTCAGAGAATGCACAACTGATAATTATAACTCTGAATGTGAATGAGATAAACTCGCTCATAAAATGGAAGCAAATAGCAGAGTGGATTAGAAACCAAAATCCTACCATATGTTGTCTACAAGAAACACATATGAGGCGGGTGGACATACACAAGTTTAAGGTTAAGGGCTTGAGCAAAATCTTTTGGGCATGTCAAAGAGCTAGGCAAAAGGGGCCATAAAATTTCCAAATCGAAAATTCAATTTGTGATGGAAAAAGTAAATTATTTAGGATTCATCCTAGAAAAAGGCTCCAGAATGATTTCCCAAAAGAGAACACAGGATATACAAAATTTGAGTTTGCCTAAGACCAAAAGGCAGCTCAGGGCAATTATAGGAGTAACGAGCTTCTGTAGAAACTGGATTCCAGGTTATGCTCTCATTGCAAAACCACTGATAGAGCTAACCAAGAAGGAAGTTCCAGAACCATTAAAACTGACTAAAGAGGGCAGCTGGGTAGCTCAGTGGATTGAGAGCCAGGCCTAGAGACGGGAGGTCCTAGGTTCAAATCGGGCCTCAGACACTTCCCAGCTGTGTGACCCTGGGCAAGTCACTTGACCCCCATTGCCTACCCTTACCACTCTTCCACCTATAAGTCAATACACAGAAGTTAAAGGTTATAAAAAAAAACAACCTAAAAGAAAAAAACTGACTAAAGACCATGTCCATGCAATAGAGAAATTAAAATCACTTACTCTATCAGCTCCAGCCCTAGGTATCCCTGATCATGACACACCATTCCTCCTTTATGTACACAAGGATAAAGGGATAGCCTCTAGTGTTCTCACACAATCATTCAGGAATATGTTAAGACCAGTAACCTATTATAGCTCAAAATTAGATTCAGTGATCTGTGGTATGCCTGCTTGCTTAAGAGCCATAGCTGCTGTAGCCATCATGATTAGAAAATCATCATCCTTGGTATTAGGGAGTGAACTGAAAGTATTTTCCCCACACCAAGTGGAATCTACTTTAAGAAACACCACGTTACAAGTATTCGCCTCGCAAAGACTATCACAATACCAAGCAATCTTGTTGGCTAATGAAAATATAACTTTTCACAGGTGCATAAGCTTAAATCCTGCGACTCTGATCCCAGATTTATCTCTGGAGGGAAAAAGACTACACATCTGTGAAGATGCACTTAGCATCATGCATAAAACAAGGGCAGATTTAGATAACAAGCCCATGAAAAACCCTGATATGACCTTATTCACAGATGGATCGTCATATAGTAGACAATCCGAGATATACTGGAGCAGTAGTAGTGAACTTGACGGCTCTTAGCACCTACATGCCTATGTATCACAGCAACCTACAACATGCCCTTGTCATGAAACAACATGCAGTGATAAGTCTGTGTGCTGCAACAGCAGGTCTATGTCACACAACAATACATCTGTGTCACAAAATGACAGGTTTGTATCATGCAATGTTGGCATGCCTGTGCCAAAATGTCATGTCTACATCACAACCTCATGTCCCACAATGCCATGCTACATCACTCCATGACACACTTATGCTTCACAGAGGCACATTGGCATCACACAATAACATCCCCATATCATGTAATGACAAGCCTGAATCACACCATGGCACTTCTATCCTAAAACAACACTCATGGGTATATCATGTAATAACATGCCTGTGTCATAATGTTTGTGCCATACAATGACACATCTGCCTCACAGAATGACCCACAGCACACCTCTATCATGTAACTGCCTATGTCAGGCCACACAATGCCACAACACACTTATGTCACACAAAAGCATGTCTCTACAATGCAATGACATGAAATAACATGGCTGTATCTCTTGATGATATGTCTGCACCATAAAATGACACATATGTGTCATGCAGTGCAATGTAAGGATATGCCTACATCATGAAACATCACCTGACAGTATACCTATGATATGCAATGATGAGACACGGTGACATGCCTGAATCATATAACATCACACAATGGGCCTGTGTCATGCAGGGACATCCATGCATTACTCAACACATATTATGGCAGGCCTGTATCATGCTACAACAATCTGGCTCATGCAAAGATTTTATATGTTGTCATGTGGTGGAGGTATGCCATTGTGGATTGTCACATGATAGAGGTGTGCCATTGTGGGTTGTCACAAGATGGAGGCATGGAATCACATGACAGAAGCCTGTTGTCAGATACAGATATGTCCAGAAGCTGGAAAAGGCTGGTCCAGGGCTCAACCGGCTGGCAACTCCTCCTCTTCCAGACCAACAGTTAACCTCCAGGAACTTATCACTCCAAAGTTCAAATGCCCATAGGAACTCAGCAACCTCTCAGCTTCTGAGTTCCGCTCATGAGCCACTCAATTTCCAGCCTGAATTTCCTTGTACCTTACCATTCTCTTTTCCATTTCCAATACTGTCCATTTTCAGGCTGCCAAGTAAAACCTCATGGTTGTTTTAGTTTGCATTTCTCTTATTATTAGTGATTTGATCCAGTCATTTCTGATTAAGAAAAAGGTACAAAATGGCAAGGTTTCTCCCATGCCTTCCTACATGCCTCTGCTCCAAGACAATTTTAGGTAGCATTGATAGGAATCCAAGAAAGAAAATCAAAATTTGTCATAATTCAATGCTGGGTTAACACTCCTAATTGTTAAGCAACCATATCACTACCCTCTTCCTGTTGTGAGGGTTATTTAGCAATTAATTTAGTATTAGTGTTGGACCTAGCAGGAAGGGCTGGAGGATTCCAAGATGGAATGAAGGAGCAGGAACTGGGGCTTGTGCTCTGAGAGGGACTCCATTAGTGGTTGGGACATAACTGTTGCTAATCCTGGGAGATCTCAGATTAGGGGAAAAAAACTGCATCCAGATTCCCTGGGATCTTGAGAAGTGAAGGCTTTCAGCAGTGGACAACAGACCTGCAGAGCAGCACCAAGTGGGGAAGTGGTTTGTGATCTGGTGGACAGCATTTCAAACTCACTCTCCCTACTTGGGTTCCTTGGATCACCTGGTGGAGTTGGCTCTTGGCATCCTTTGACCATCCTTGGCTTACCGTGAGACCCCAATTGAAAGCCATCCTCAGGCCCTTTAGCTGAGCTGACCAAACCTGGCTGGAACCAGGTTTGGAGGAGCTTTCCCTGTGACTTCAGTACTGCTTCCTTTGGGCCCTGCCTGGCTTAGGTCAATAGAATAGTGTAGTCAAGTCCTTCCCTTGCCCCTGTGGTTTTCCCTTAGGTTTCAAGTATAGAATCCCTTATTCCCAACCTTTGTTTTTGTTTCCCTCAATTAAACTGTTATATACTTTTACCTTTTTGCCTGCTGGTTCCATGACCCTAGCCTAAGAGAGCTGAGTGACCGTTGGGCCTAACAGCCATTCCTGTGACAGTTAACAGCTTGGCAATAAACCCTGGTCTCCCTATCCTGTTTGGTCCTGTCTCTCCTTCAACCCAATGTGAACCCACAAACCATTTAGGTTACATTCTAATAATAATAATAACATCCCTGGTGCCCCACCATTACATTCCTCCTGAACTATTGTCAGGGAGTAATCAATGGAATTCCTCTCATAGATCTATATGAAGAATATAGATTGAATATGATGCCCTTGGAGTGCCTCCAGTTTAGTGGAAAAGGGTTGGTCAGTTGTTGCCCTTCAAACTGTGTAAGAGCATCAAGATTATATAATTAGTGATAGTTTTTGCCTTACACATATATTGGATTTAAGTGAGTCAGAGTTGCATAAAGTCTTCAGCCGCATTCTCTCTTTCTTCTTTTCATTGAAATTCAGTGGCAAGACAAAAGTCAAGACAGCTGGTTATAGTCTGGGATGCATTGGATGACCTTGACTTCTTCAATATCTAATTAAGCTCTAAGCACTCCACAGTGCCTGCTTCAGCCACCTTCATGACCAGAAACAAATTGTTCTCATTCTCCTCTTCTGCCAGGGGAAGCCTTCAAAAAGCTTTCAGTGAGTTAGGTATCTAGTCGAAGAGGGTACTTCCCAAGGGGCAGGCCCTAGCTTAATAAGGGGTTAAAAAGAAGACAGTCTTTAAAAGAGTCAAAACAGTGGTCTCCTACAGGAGTGGGAAAAATTAATGTTCTAATCTCAATGAGAGGTTCTTTTTGTTAAGTTTTCAATTATCACACTTAATCTATTCACTTAATGAAAAACATCTTTGCCTTTTTTCCCTGACCTATATAACACTTGCAAACTGGGAACACACAAAGTTTTTTTATTTTTTATATTTTCAATGTTACAGCTAAAGTGATTATTGTTATTCTTCAGTATGACCTCAGGTATTCCCTTCCAGCAATTTTCTGAGAATGATATAGCCAGAAAGACTATACAGCATAATGGATATTGGAACAGAAAGATCTGAGTTCAGGTGCTACCTCGGACAAATACTGGCCATGTGCCTGTGGGCAAATCATTTGTCAATGCCAACTCTAAGAACATAACTTTACAAGAGAAGGGTCGATTTTGCATTAGTAAAAGTGAATTTCCTCTCTCTGCAGTTCCTTATATACCAGCAAAATCACAGGTCCCTCCACTTTTACCTATGGCCATTCTAAAATAAACACCATTGCAAAGTTGTTGTTCATCCTTCATTTTGAAGGGAACCAATGACCTCACAGGGTGACATCTTGATTGGCTGGTGAATTGGATTTAACTGAGGCAAAGTTGCATAAAGTCATGTCTCACTCTCTTCCAGAGTCATCAAAGTCCAAGGAAAAGACAAAAGTCAGAATGGCTCAGGATGCAGTGGATAACCTTGACATCTTTAATATCTAACCAAGCTCCAAGCAGTCCACAGCAACTGCTTCCACTGCTTTCATGGCCAGAACAAATTATTCTCATCTTCCCTTCCTCAATGCTTGGGGTAGACATCCCCACTAATCCTCTGACTTGTTCAAGATCCATCAGGCACCCTTCTCCTGGTTTAACCCATCTGCCATGTCAGTTTAACTGAGGTGTGGTTGCTGCATATGCTACAGGTTCTGGGAGCCATGGGTGAGAGTTGAGCAAAAGGCAGACACTAAAAGTGGATGAGCAGCCCTGAAAAGGGCTCAGCAAACCCTTACACCAGAGATGCTAGTCCTCCCTGAAGACGCTATACACCCCAATATCTTTAAAATGGATTTGCTCAAGCTACAGGTCCAACATTGTTCTCCTTCTTTAGAGGGATACTTTCAAGGTTGTACTAATTTAAATGCTATACCTTGTTTGATAACATGAGGCTATGGGATCTTCTTCCACTGGAGAGGTAATCTTTAAAAACAGAAGAAAAATCAGTGGATACAAAATTAGATGAGGAACAAGATGATCTCTGAAGAAATTCTTGATCCTTTCAAGCCATTTGAATAAGTGGAAGATGCTTTTATGTAATTTTCCTTTGGGGCAGAATGCTATGTTCCTACAACAGGAACATTCAGCACTTCTAATGTGGGAAAACTAGTCATAACCAAGGCTGTAATGAAAAAAAGGTAATGGATAGCATCTATGTCAAAATATCCTATGTTTAGAAGGATAAATTTATTACGTAGTAGAGTAAAATCCATTCTCTCCACTCGTTTTAACAATGCCTAACAGCAAATGTTCATTTTTGAAAAGTATAAGAAAGTTTTCTGACAGGAATTTACTTAATCTTTCAGTGGTATAGGCAACTCTGTAAGACAGTAAGAAGTTACAGATAAGTTGCCACTTTTCATTAATTGAGTGATTTTCCACACCAATAATTCCCTACATAGATTAAAAAAATCACAGGTCCAGAGTGTGAAATTATATTTTGAGGATCTGAATATAAATCCTGGGGCTCTGCCAATCACTGCCTATATGACCTTGGAAGTCCCTTAGCTTCTCTAAATCCCCCTTTTTTGTTTACAAAATAAAGTTGGGCTACATGACCTTTTAGATTTTTATTCAAGCCGAAGTCTGAATTGAGAAGAAATCCACACTTTTCATTTATTAAGAGAAAATAAAGATCATGTGTAAAATAAAATTAGTTTAGTGTGAGAATCAGAAGACCAATCGATTTTAACTTGAGAATGTAAATTCCACTTTGTGCTGTCATATATACTCTCCTCCATTTTGTTGCTTTTCTGTTATTCATCCCTGAGAAACTAGATTATATAAATCATCTGTTATTCCATGTGTACAAGTAGTTTTAATTAATCAGCATCTTTTTATTTTAATAATGAAGGACCCTGAAACTGATTCATCCTCTTCTCAGTTGGGTTGAAACCTATTCCTTACCCCTCCTCATTTGGAAAGTCTTTCCAATTAGAAAATAGAAGACCTAATTTCATAAACTGATTGTTTTTGTTATAATTAATTGTTATAATTGTTATAATACAATTAATATAATTTAGACATATTTGATTCTTTGGGGGTATAATAATTTGCTTTACTCTACATTTGGAATTTTCAGACTAACTAATTTGGACTAATTGAATTCAAATGACCATTATAATCAAATTGTTCCCCAATTATTGTAAATTTTTTATTACAATTTGATTGATCAATACTGTATATTCAGTCAATTAGCAAGCCTTTATTAAGTGCTTACTGTGTGCCAGGTACTAGTACTTTGGATGAATATAAGGAAAAAATACTCCCTGTACTCAAGTTTTCTTTCATTCTATTTAGACAGACAATATATGTACATATTACTATAAACCATATATATATACATATGGGTATATATACACACATATATAATTACATATTTTGTATATGTATTATGTATACACATATGTGCATATATATTTGTGTTTGTGTTTTCAGTTGTTTCCATCATGTTCAACTCTTTATGACCCTATTTGGGTTTGTTGTTTTTTTGAGAAATACTAGAGTGATTTGCCATTTCCTTCTCCACTCATTTGACAGATAAAGAAAGTGAGGTAAAAAGGGTGAAGTGACTTGTCCAGGATCACCCAGGTAGTAAGTGTCTAAGGCTGGATTTGAACTCAAGTCTTCCTAATTCCAAATCCTGCACTCTATGCGCTGTGCCACTAGCTTCCCAGTATGTGTATGTATGTGTATGTATGTATGAATTTGTGTGTATGTGTGCGTGCATGAGTGCAAAATTCAAGAAAGGTAAGAAGTAAGAGGGGAGAAGATCAGGAAAGGACTGGTGGAAGAGGTGACATTTGAAAGAAGTTTTATTGTCATTGTTTTTAATGCCCTTACCTTCTATCTTAGAATCAGTACTAAATATGGACTCCGAGGCAGAAGGATGGTAAGGGCTAGGTAATGGGAGTTAAGTGACTTGTCCAGGGTCCCACAGCTAGAAAGTGTCTGAGGTCACATTTGAACCCGGGACCTTCTGTCTCTATACACTGAGTCGCATAGCTGCCCCTTGAACTAAATCTTAAAGGAAACTCCGAATTCTTTTTTTTTTTAATTTAGGATATTTTTCCATGCTTACATTATTCATTATTCCCCTCCCCTCTCTTCCTTTCCCCCTCCCAGAGCTGACAAGCAATTCCACTGGGTTATACATGTAACATTGTTTAAAACCTATTTCCATGTTATTTGTATTTGCAGTAGAGTGATCTTTTAACATTAAAACCCTAATGAACTACATATTCAATTATATATTTTTCTTTCTTTTTTTTTTAATCCTTAACTTCTGTGTATTGGCTCCTAGGTGGAAGAGTGGTAAGGGTGGGCAATGGGGGTCAAGTGACTTGCCCAGGGTCACACAGCTGGGAAGTGTCTGAGGCCAGATTTGAACCTAGGACCTCCTTTCTCTAGGCCTGACTCTCAATCCACTGAGCTACCCAGCTGCCCCCAATCATATATTTTTCTAATGCATTTCTGCTCTCACAGTTCTTTCTCTGGACATAGTGTTCTTTCTCATAAGTCCCTCAAAATTGTCCTAGATCATTGCATTGTTGCTAGCAGAAAAGTCTATTACATTCAATGTGCCATAATGTATCAGTCTCTGTGTACAATGTTCTCCTCATTCTGCTCCTTTTGTTCTATAACAGTTACTGGAGGTTGTTCCAGTTGATGTGGAATTCCTCCAGTTCATTTTTCCTTTCAGCACAGTAATAGTCCATCACCATCATATACCACAATTTGTTCAGTCATTCCCCAATCAATGGACACCACCTCATTTTTCAATTTTTGGCCACCACAAAGCACGTGGCTATATTTTTGTACAAGTCTTTTTCTCTATTATCTTTTTGAGGTACAAACCAAATAGGCTTGGTCAAATGCCCTTTGGGCATAGTTCCAAATTGCCCTCCAGAATGGTTGGACAAATTCACAACTCCACCAACAATGCATCCGTATCCCAATTTTTCCACATCCCCTCCAAAATGTTGATTTATCACTTTCCTTTGCTGCCATATTGGGCAGTCTGATAGGTATAAGGTGGTACCTCAGAGTTGTTTTAACTTGCATTTCTCTAATAAGGAGGGATTTAGAACACTTTTTCATGTACTTAATTGATAGTTTTGATTTCATCCTGTGAAAACTGCCTGTTCATGTCCCTTGACCATTTGTTGATTGGGGAAAGGCTTGATTTTTTGTAAATTTGACTTAGTTCCTTATATATTTTGTAAATTAAACCTTTGTCAGAGAGTTCTGTTATAAAAACGTTCTCCCAGAGAAACCGGTTATTCTAAAGGGCAGAGGTGAAGAGAAAGTGAATTCCAGGCATAAGTACAGTCTGTACAAAGGCATGAAGATAGAAAATAGAATGTCATATGTGACAAATAGCAAGAAGGCTAGTTTGACTGAACCTTAAAGTGAATGAAGGGGAGAACTGTATAATAAACCTGAAAAGATAATTTGGAGCCTCTGGAGAGTGTTTTTTCTTTAATCCTAAACTATTAAAGAATTCTGTTCATTGATAAATTTCCCTTAATTTCACCCTTCCCATTTGCCCACTAGTAAGAAATAAGTTTTAAGGCTTTTATCTAATGAAAGCTTGGAAATTCCTCTATATATCAGAAAGTGCCTGCATCAGAGTAGAAAACAACCTCATTTCCAAACAGATTATTTTAGTAAGTAACTTATATCAAATCAATAAAATGGAACATTTGAAAATTTTCCTCTAATCATTTGGCTGAATCTTACCTTTCTAAGTACTCTGAACATTTATTTGATTTATGAAAACAAGGCAGGATATAAAACCAGATTTTCATGTGGTAAAGAAGCTTTCTGGTGTCTCAGTTTGTCAAGTGCCTGAGCTGTTTCCATACTTGGGCACTGCATGTATTTAATTTGGATATTTATCTAACCTCCAGTGGAGTTTAGAAATAAAATGCTGACAAAACAGAAATCGCAAGTCACAGCCAATTTAATTATCTACTAAGTAAGGGATAGGAACAACTGGTTTGTGGCTTAAACTTTACAATTTGTCCTTTAATATATTGCACTTCTGGACTTCAAGGATCTGTGATTTCCTGAATGCAGACTCCCTCCATGTATGTAGATCAAAACTTTTCTATATTAGAGTGTCTCCTTGACTGACTGTGGCTAAAAATACATTGCCTAAGTAATGAGTTCCTCTGTGCTTGACTTGTCTGGTCATCAGACCACTAATATATAGCACTGAGACTATATTTCCACAAATATATTGCTGAGACTATACTTAATCAGTGTGGACCTGCCAAAGCTTGCAGAACATAACTTTAGAGAAACCAAATTCAACCCATTCTCCCCGTGCTATGATGGACTTTCCAATTCATTAATGATTTTTTAGCTCTTTAATGATTCCATTCCCATTGTGTAAATAGAATTAGCTCAATCCCATTAATAGTCAAAAATCTACTCAACCCAGGCGTGCTAATGATGTCACTCCCACCTCCCTTAGTGGGGAGGGGAGACGAGTTACCCACACGTGACAATAAGTAATAAATCAAGAATAAGGGACTGCCCTTTGGGCAGTCCAAATCAATGTAGAAACTGCCATTTGTCCATTTGAATTAGAGGTGGACCACAGGAAGCGATGAAAGACACGATTTCTTTAAGTAAGTTAGTGAACTTCCTGTGGGGGCAGTTGCCGTCTCGAACTGGAAGAAGAAGCATCTCCTGAGACCACAGACAGATTACACTCAATATTGTCACGTGGGTAAGTTAGGCTGACTTCCTTGCCTAGCTGGGCCAATTCTAACTCTGCCTATCTGGCTGTTGGGCCCTGTGGCTTACAGCTTCATTATTAAGCTTATAACCATCTTCTCTCTCAGTCCAGAAAAGGACTAGCCTCTACTTTTCTCTTTATTCCTACTTTACCTACCGATTGTAAATAAACTCTTCAACCCGATGCTGACTTGGGTCTGATTTAATTACGGAATCAACCTAAATTGTTGATTCCTGGCGGCCACATATTTTTAATATATATCTATAATACCTAAAATATAATTATAAATATGAAAAATGATAAAGGCTGATATAATAATATAAATTAGTATTTTAATTAAAGCCATGTTTATAGATAAAATCATTAGACCACGCGCTTGTAAGCATTCAAAACTGCCGCCTCCATTACTGTCTCCTGTTTCCTGGAAGCTCCTACTCGCAAAAGAGACCACTTCCTCCTAACCCAGGAGATTTAAACCCTTCCCTGCGTCAAGACGTAAGCCTTCCCAAGCCCAAAAACCGGAAACGGAAACCCGTTGGACCACGGGAAATGTAGTTTGATACATTTCCCAAATTTCACTTTTACACCATGTAAATAACTAAGATATTCTAAGTTATATGAATATTCAAATCATTACAAAGGACTTACGAATGCAGATGCTGTTCACCACCAGAGAAAGAACTGATATATGGAACTATGGATGGTATAGTTTCATATATACATACATATATATGCATACATACATATATGTATTTTAATATGTTTATATATTTTAATGTGTGAAATATTTGTGAAATATTGCCTTTCTCTAATACAGAACTTGGAGGCAGAGAAACAGCTTGCAACTCAAATGTAACAAAAATAAAATAAACATTTTTTAAAGTTTCCATTTTTTGATTCTTCTAACTTTCTATATTTCTCTTTTTAAAATAATTTTTCTTTGTTACATTAAAATGCCCAGATATCTCCTGTACTCTCTACTCTCACTGCACTGGAGAAAGGATCATTTTAACAAAAAGATATTTGTATATATAAAATTGTGTCTTGCTTGTTTCTATTTATCAGTTCTTTCATGGGAGGTGGATATGCACAAGTCATTTTTCAAACAATCTTTCTGTTGCTATATATAATGTTCTCCTGGTTCTGCTTGTTTCACTCTTCATAATTTCATGGAGGTCTTTCTTTCCATGTTTTACTAAAATTAACTTGCATTTCTTATGGGGCAATAGTATGCCATCATAATCATATATGATAACTTGTTTAGCCAATCCCCAATTGATAAGCATACCTTCAATTTCTAGTTCTTTGCCTACAATGAAGGAATGAATGTGAAAGACAAACAGAGAGGAGACAGAGAAAGAGTCAAAAGTAGGCAAATAAGCAATTTCAGAAAGTGAAAGGGAATTCTTTATTTTCTTTGTCTAAGTAGAGTTAATCAACCAAAAACTTTAAAACACTCCTACTTAACACTAAGTAAGGGAGTTCACAGTCACTTACTTGGGGAGCTCCACCCTTTTAACTCTCTCAGAAACTTAATCCTTTGATAAGAGTTTACACCTTCAGAGGATAAAAGGTATGGATCCCAAACTTGTGAATCCTATGACCAGAGTTGACACTATATAGTTAGAAATATCATGAATCCCTAAAAACTACATTACCCCAAACTTCCTTTCTGTATTACCTACAATGCTTTTCCTTTTGTCTACATTTTCGTGGTCACGTTTTGTATAAGTTCTGAGGCTCCGCCTCATTCTTTCTTTTGCTCTTGGGAGAGGGCTGGTTAGTACCTTTTTAGTTAGCTATTGGGTTAGTTTATTATTAATAAAAACTGTATTAAATATAATATTTGGTTGTTTATTATTAATTTTAAAATCCACAATACCTTCAGAGGCCTTTGATAACAGTGGACACCTTCAGAGGATGAGAGGTATGAATCCCACAAACTCTGCCCCCTGGGCAGTACTAGACAATTTGGAAACTGTGATTGGCCCCTATGAAGAGGGGCAGGGACAAGAAGTCACCCTAAAAGCAAGCCCCAAACTTCCTCAGAGCAGATTGTTTTTGAGAAGATAGTCTGAAAGGATTGTCTTCTGGAAATAGTCTTCTGACTGGGGAGAGTCTTCAAGGGAGCTTCACTGGAGACTGCAGCTTGGATAGTAGCTTAGAGCTTGGCTTCAACTTAGATCCTGATTCCTGTACTACTTACTTCATTGGGTGAGTGAAAGGCTGACTCCTTTCCTAGTTTCCTAAGGGACTAGCTTCTATCTTGGAGGAGGCCTGTGTGGTTACTCACCACCATCCTTCCTGGTTGAGAGCTAATTAATCTCTGCCTGGATTAAGCAAAACATTTAGGTTGAAAGGATAGATAATTTCTCTATCCCCCTCACATTCTCTTCTTTATTGTTTTCTCTCTATTTGTAAATAAATTTCCAACCTGAGATATAAAAAATATCATAAAATTATTATCCAACCATTAAATTTAACCCTTACAAAAGGAAACAAGACAGAAATATAAATAACACTTTCAGATTGCTTTATTGGTGCAAACTACCACTTTTACTTTCTTGCATTTCTAAAGGCAGCCCCTTAGCACCACTTCTTCCATCCTCTCAAAGAAATTACCTCTTTAGTTTCCTTGAGCAACCTGATGACACAACATTCAGATAGAAGTGATAAATCCCCTTAAGACAAGAGTCCCAAACTTATTATCTTCCCCAACCCCAGAAAAACCTTCACCTTTACAGAATTTTTCTGAAGCCAAAGCTGATTGTTAAATTTTCACTATGGAAGTATTTACACCTCAGATATTGGCAACTACTGCAAATCAGAGATTGATAGATTGTTTTATTGGTTGTTTAGACTTAAGAAAGTGATGGAGAAAATGTTAATAATGCAGCTTAAACTCAAAAATATATCCTGTGTGCATTTTTTTCAGAGTTGATTGTTATAAACATTTACCAGCACACCACTGTTTCTTCCCAATTTCTCTATTTCTGTGGAAGACACCACCATGTTCCTAGTGATTCAGTCTCACAGCCTTAGTATAATCTTTGATTCCACACACACCCCACATATCTAATGTGCTGCCAAATCTTGTCATTTTTAACTTTCAGAACAACTCTCCTGCATGTCCCTTCTCTCCACTCATACAACTCACTCCCTTTTACCAGGTCTCATATCTCTTTTCCAGACTATATGATTCAATGGATAGTCACATTGTGCCTAGAATCAGAATGGCCAGACATCAAATTTGACCTCAAACACTTAATAGCAAATCACTTACCTTCTGTAAGTGTTAAGATGAATGGTCTGGCTACATATATGAAAATTATAAATCTTTTATTTATAAAAGAGGTAGAAAGAGTGAAAGTACAAAAGGGTAGAAAAGACAACCTATCTAACTAAATATTATTCCAGCGTTTGGCTCAGCAGGACTTGTTAACCTTCAATCAGAATTAAATTATCTCCAGAAGACAGGAAGGGAAAACCAGCTATCCACTCACCCAAGGCACTGATTGGAGCTGAAGATGACTCCTGAGGCCTACTTTCTTCTTTGAGCCGACCTTCTTCTTGAAGCCAACTTCCTTCTTGGAGTGACTCTCTTCTTAGAGTTCATTCTCTCCTGCTTGGAGTGATTCTCTTCTTGGAGGTCACTCTCTACTAGCCTCCTTCACCAGACTGCCTTCACCAGCCTCCCTCCTCAGGGATTTTCAAGGCTTTTATGGTGGTTTCCTGTCTCTGCCCCTTTTCATGGGGGCCAATCAGTTTCCAAATTGTCTGAGTTCTCACCTTTGGAACCACACCTTTCTGAGTGTGTGAACTCTTAAATTTCTGGCTTGTTCTCACCTAGCATCAAGTAAGGTGTGAACTCACAGAGAACCAAGAATTTCCTTTCAGATTTCTCATCTGTGAAATGGACACAATAATGGTACCTACCTCACAAGGTTGTTGTGAGAATCAAATGAGTTGATATTTGTAATGTTTATTTTCTTCTCTCCTTCCTTTCTACTAATCTCCCAAATCAAGTATCTTTTTACTTCAATCCATCTTTCACTAAGCTGCCAAGGTGATTTTCCTAAAGTGCAGGTCTAACTAAATAAATAAATAAATCCTAGTGGCTCCTTATTATCTCCAAGATAAAAGAAGAAAAAGAAACAAGGGAAGGGAAGGGGAAGGGGAAAGAGAAAAGGAAGGGAAAGGGGAAAGAGAAAAGGAAGGGCAATGACTTTCTGTGTGATTGAATGAGGTTATAATGTCAAGCTGAAGGAGGAAAAATAGGTTCACTCTTCCACTAGGTATTAGATTGACTTCTAGGAGTTCAAGTATGGCATAGATCAAGAATAATTTAATTTTCTTTTTTTAAAACTCTTACCTTCTGCCTTAGAATCGAGACAAAGCATGGATGGATCATTGTGATGTAATATTACTGTATATAATACAATGAGCAAAATATTTTTTTAAAAAACTTGGAAAGATCTACATGAAGTAATAAAGATTGAACCAAGGATCAAGAGAACATTATATACAACTATAGAATTAATATTTAAAGAATAATTTGTGAATATCCACATTTAGAGAATGAACTAAAAAAAAAAAAGAAACACAAAAAATAGACTTAAAATAAAAAATAGACCATTCTGAATGGCTAATCACCTGTACTGGATCTGTGATGTTTTGTATTGAATATCAATCAGCCTTGTGCTGTTCTACATTATTAATTGCTCATATTGTTCTGTATTTACCTTAGTTCTGAACTGTTAGGCATTATTCACTACCCATAGTGGTTGCCTACTGAACTGTATCTCCCCCACCATGTTCCCATCTTTGATGAAGGCATTCCAGCAAGAAAGTAGTGACAAATAATGGCAAGATATGACAATGGAGGAAACATGGAACATGTGCACTAAGTGCTCTGGCAATCCAGGGAAACATTTCTCCAGTCTCCAAGTTCACCTATGATTTGTCAAACCCCAAAACACAACTCTACCTGAATTCAGACTCTCCTTCACTATGCTCATCTTTTGGGGTTCTCAGCCTGTAACTCCTAGAAACACCCAGGGGTAGACTATTCTGAAAAAAGGTGCATATTTCCCTGGAATGGGAAGCAACATGCCCCCAAACCCTCAAAAAATATACAAACCCTGATCCACACAAGAGAGTTGCCATTCTGTCAGCTCCATAAGTGCGATTCCACCATCCCAGAAACTACTCCATCACCCCTGCTCCTGCAGCTCTAGGGCTATTCCATCATCCTCAAGGCTACTCTGTCAGCCCTGTGGAATTTTACCAGTCTAGGCTATTATACTATCTTAAAAACCTCTTCTTCAAATAAAATTGTTCCTTACTTCTGGATTGAACACTTTGAGCCTACCACTCTTGGGGCAAGACCCTGCTATGAACTTGTGTGTGTTTTTCCCCCACAACAATATCTTCTTTGGAGCAGGGAGAAGAGAGATATCTGAGAATAAGTTCTATTGAATAAAATGTTTACATAATTTTAATAAAGCCTAAGGGGGGGCAGAATAAAGAAAAGAATCAACACTAAGTATTAGTTCCAAAAGTAAGGGCTAGGCAATTGGGGTTAAGTGACTTGCCCAGGGTCACACAGCTAGGAAATTACTGAGGCCACATTTGAACCCAGAACTCCCATCTCCAAGCCTGGTTCTCTATCCACTAAGCCACCTAGTTACCCAAGATCAGGAATAATTTTACAGAAAAAACAGGAATGAAGTTTAATTTAGAACTGAAGTTCTAGAACTAGAAGTACTATCCATTATTCATCAGAGACATTGGATAGAGTTGAGCCTCTCAGGTCACTCATGTTTCAGTAGATTCAAAGGATATAGACAAAAATGAAACAGCCTGTGCCTTCAATGAGCTTACATTCTTTTGGACATAGAAGATGACCAAAGTTCAATGAATAGGGACAACCAGATATAAGTAGGAAGAGAAACAACAGAGGAGATAGTAACCAGGAAGAGAGAGTGGTTAGTTATCAAATATTGCCAAGAACTCAAGAAAGATAAGAGCAAAAAAAAAAAAAAGCCATTAGATTTGGGAATTAAAGGGTCATGAGTTAGTAAGTTATAGAAAGACAGGCTCATTGATAATGTTGGTGGAACTGTGAATTAAGCCAACCACTCTGGAAAGCAATTTGGAATTATAAAGAGATGGCTAAAACCTCCATAACTCTGACCCAAAGATCCCACTGCTGTGCACTTACCCAAAGGAGGTCAAATACAAAGGACTGATATGCTCCAAAATATTTATAGCAGCATTTTCTTTTAGCAGCAAAGAACTAAAAACAAAGTGATGGCTATTGATTGGAGAACGGCTGCACTCATAGAACATGACAGTAACAGAATATCACTGTGCTTTTAGAAATGATATTAGGACAGAGAACTGTATAGTAAGGCTTTGTTAATGAAGTCAGTAGAATAAGGAAAACAAGGTACATCATGACTACAATAATGTAAAAAGAAAGAACAAGAATAAAATAATCAAAACAACACTATGTAATTATAATGACCATGCTTGGATTTGAAGAGGAGATATAAGAACTCGTTTTGCTCCCTTCTTTGAAGAGATGAGGGATTATAGATGAAGAACACTTCAGATACAGTTAGACTTGGCTGAAGTATAGGCTAGCTTTGCTGAACTGGCTTATTTCTCATTCTTTATTAGAAGGGATCACTCTCCAGTTGTATTAAGGAGGGGAAGGGACAAATTGGAAAATAATATTGATGTAAAAACAAAAGACATCAATAAAATTATTTTTAAAGTATATTAGTAATTCCAGAAATTTTTGTAAAAAAACTAGGTGGCCTGGGGTTGAAAAATGAGAGAAATGGAGGTAATGAATTTAGACAGATTTTTCTACCAGTTTGACTGTGAATCATTCAAATATCATCTATTAATAACTATTATTTACCAGGCAATATCTTAAGATCAGATGCAATCAAAAATCAAAAACTATCCCTGTCCTCAAGGAGCTTACATCTAAATGGGGAATTAGGGTTTTGGATAGACAACATATAAATAAACTGGTATGTGCAAAACATCCTAAGATAACCTTTAAAAGGAAGGCATTAGCAGCTGGGGGTGGACTATAAAATGCCCCCTGCAAAAGATATCCATTTAGCTGGAGTCTCTAAAGAAGCCAAGGATTCTAAGAGGCAGAGATGAAGAGGAAGGCCATTCCAAGAACAAGGTTCAGCCAATGAAAAGGCACAGACAGGGAGATATGGCATACTGTGTGTGAAGAACAGCAAATAGTCTACTATAGCTGTATGGCTGGATGTACTATAGATGATGGCTAGAAACAGCTGGATGGCCCATTGCATAGAATCCTAGTCTAGAGTCCGGAAGACTTGAGTTCAAATCTAGCCTCCCACATTTCCTAGCTATGTGACCCCAGGCAAGACACCCCTGTTTGTCTCTGCTTCCTCATCTGTAAAATGAGCTGGAGAAGGAAATGGCTAACCACTCCAGGATCTTTGCCAATAAAACCCCTTAATGAGTCAAATATGACTGGGAAGAGCAGTTTGTAAGAAGCCTTCATCTCTTAAAAGCTCTCCCTATCTTTCTTCAAAACAAACTGTGTCACCCACCTTCTGATGTCCCAGATAGTTGTAGTTTTTTTTCTATTTACTTGTCTATACGGTCAGTACCTGCCCCAGAGTAGGCGCTTATCACATGCTTGTTGCCTCCTATGTGGACCCGTTGGATGACCCCCCACCTCTCAGTGTTAAGTATTTATTGCATAGTGTCTGCCTTATAGTAGGCGCGGGACGCATACTTGTTGCGGCCACTGTGGACCTGTTGGGTCCCACCCTTCTCTTCAATAGAAAATCAACCCTGTCAGGTCGGGCCACTTTTTGCTTTTTTTTTTTTTTTTTTTTTTTTTTTTTTGCATCCTGGACACTTTCCCCTACTTTGAGCACCGTAGGCACAAAGCTAGAAGTTAGCAGAATCAAAACGAATTAATGGCAGGCTGTGCCGTTCCCAGGCCCGACCAGCAGATGGCAGGAAAGGATCACAAAGCGTCCCCGGCGCTCCCCTGGAAATGCCTTCCTCTCCCTCCCCTCCGAGCCTCCCGGGAGCCAAATACTTTATTCGGTCTTCCGGGCCGCGCGCGAGGAGACTGCCGAATCCCGCGGTGAGTTCTCTTCCCCTCGGAAGGGAAGGACTTTTGCCGGCCGCGAGCTTCCGGGAAGAGGTAATGGCTATTTTTTTTTTTAACTTTTCGATCACATTCCGCTCGGCCTACACTCTCATTCTCAATGAGAGGCGCCCCTGCCCCTCTGGGTTGAGGTAGGAGTTATCCTACAGCTAGGCGACGCCATATTCCCCTAGCACGTGGCTGCGTGAGGGGGCGGGGAGCCCAGAGCAGCTCGCCATTGGCCGAAGGCGGGGGGCGGGCCGGAGTGGGTGGGGGTCCTCCCGAGAGGTGTGCTGCGGGCGGGACCAAAGGAAGGGGTTGGAAGCCGAGGGGCCAACCAGGAGAGCCGGAGTTCCCCCTCCATCGCCGCCTCCCCCGCTCTCTCAGCCAGTCCAGAATAGACATTTGGATTTGTTCTAGGTTCTATGTCGTCTCCCCCCATTGGACTGTATTCCCGGGACTTAGCACAATGTTTGGTACATAGTAAGAGCCTAATAAATGCTTGTTGTACGTTGAAGTAGACTTTGGGGAAGCTAAGGCTCAGGGACCTGAAATGACTTGCCAGGGTTCACACTAGGTACTAAGTGGCAGAATCAGGATTCAAACCCATATCCAATGATTATAAATACCACGCCCGTGGCACTTTGCCACTGAGGCTGGCCACAGTAGTCACAGTTCTCATACAGACTGTAAAACAATGGTTATAATCTGGCTTCCGTTTATGGGTTTGGGGGAGGGGGAGGGGAAGAGGGTGTTCTTCCAGTTTTGGACTTAAGAGTCAGGAAGATCTGAGTTTAAAATGTGACTTAGATATTTACTAGTTTGTGACCCAGGGCAAATCACTTAACTTCTCTCTGCTTCAGTTTCTTCAACTGTAAAATGGTGATAATAGTAACACCTACTTCCCAAGGTTGTCATGAGAGTTCAATGTACATAAATTGCTTTGCAACCCTAAAAAAAAAAAAAAAAAAAAAACGCTAGGTACTATTATTAATATTTTATAAAGTTGATGTTTAATAAATAATTTGATAATTCTTAACTAATTTAAAATTACTTTCTGTAAAATTTTCTTACTGTGTAATTCCATGTATTTTATTTCATGCTTTTTAAAAATGTTATGCAAAGAATGTATCCATAGATTTCATTAGACCAACAATGGCTCCATCACACACACACACACACACACACACACACACAGGTTAAGGGCCTGAGAGATCTGTGTTGCCTCCTTCCTCTATCATTTAGGAATCAGGCCATCTACTGCTTCTCCTACTCTAGAGTTTATAAAAATATTATAAAAGGATTAATTATCAGTTGCTATTTCACCAAACCAAATCCAGTAGACAAGCAACTATATGTAGAATAAAGTTTGGGGCCTAACTTGACATTATTATACTGAAAAGTTAGTTGTTTCATTTTCTAGGCCCGAACACACTGAAGAAAAGGACTGTTATTTCCAATCACCCTAACAAACATGAATTACACCCGATTCATCACAGCAGTCAGTGCAGCAAGAAAGCCATCTCCAATAAGGCTCCTGAGTGAGTATGGGGGTTTTCTGGTTATCAGTTTTCCCCTGGTGTTTCTGACAACTGGACAAGTACATTCAAGTTTTAATTATTCAGTGTCCTTGATTATGAATTGGTTATCTCAAACCTTTATTTCTCTTCCTGATCTCTGCCATGAACGTTTATGCAGGTCACTCATTTGTAATTCCCATATCTTTAGAAAGAGGGTAGGGAGAAACAAATTAGGTCAGTAAGACAGTACTGGCAGAAAGGCTTAGTTGAACTGAACAACACTTAAAAAGGACACATGTGCCAGTGTTCTAGGCACAAGAGATATAAAAACAAAAAAGAAAGCCCCTGTCCTCAAGGAAATTGTATCTTCTGAGAGGAAACAAAATGTCACGCAGCAAGGGTCCTCTTAGAGTCAAGAGGACCTGGGTTCAAATGTGGCCTCAGACACTTCCTAGCTTAATGACCCTGGGCAAGTCACAACTCCCAATTGCCTACTTCTTTCCCTTCTATCTTAGAGTTGTTACTAAGAAAGAAAGGGTTTTTTAAAAAAAGTCATACTGCCTGTATGACCGGGGACAAATTACTTAACCTCCATAGGCCTCATTTGCTTTGTCTAGAAAGTGAAAGATTTTCATTAGATGACTTTTAATATCCCTTCCAGCCCTTGATCTATGATCCTTTGTATACAGTAAGCAAATAAAATGTAAATTAAAAATAAAAACTAAAAGCTATACAAAATGATTTCAAGACAGAGAGATCTAATATCTTGGGGAAATCAGAAAAGGCCTCATCTAAGCAGTGGTGTTTGAGTTGGTGGAGAGGTTCAAAAGAGTCAGCCAGTAAGAGGTTTTCAGATCACAATTATTTCACTGATAAGCTGAGTACTGGTCATTCTTGAAGACCACCTAATAATGTCTAACATTATTCAGCATTTGACCAGTGCAGTCTCATTTGATCCTCACAATAACTCCATGAAGTAAGAACTAGAGTTTTCAGTGAAGAGACAGAACTTCTGCAGGTACAGATAAGAAAACTGAGACATAGATATGAAGGGAGAAGTGACTTGAACAGTCACACAGTGTTAGGAAGGGATTCAAACCCAAGTGTCTTCACTATTCCATTACCAAGGGATAGAGGAATCTCATTCAGCTTTGGTGAAAAAAATCATTTTCCAATGTAATTGTAGGTCTTGTTATATATCAAACTAAGATGAAAATTTTCAGCCTTCTGTGTCTTGAAGAGGGGGAAAAAAAACACATTGTGTGCTTTCCTTGTTGAAAAGTGACAGCTTGAATGAAGGGATTTTTTGTCATTTACCCCTCTCTATATTTCTTCTAGCTGAACTGATGCAGAAATCACCACCATCACTCATTTCCTTGGCTGGAGGAGCTCCAAATCCTAACACTTTCCCCTTTAAGACTGCAAAGTTCACCATAGATGATGGAACTGCCATTGAATTTGGGGAAGATTTAATGAAGAGAGCTCTTCAATATTCCGCCTCAGCAGGGTAGCTATCAAAAAGATGACATGGTAACTTTATGTCCTAATTTTCAAGAGTATGAGTATCAGCAACACAGTAAGTTCTGTGCTTAGCAGAATTAATGATGGTATTTTCTAACACAGCTTTCAATCTAGATCCATTTGGAGGATTGGGGAAACAGAAGCAGAGGGGAAAATACTGGCAATAGAAAGATTCTTAGAAAACAATAGTAAAAGCTGAGTTCTCAGCATGGGTGAGTTTCAGTGTGCGCCAGTAGAGGGAGGACTCACACCAATGAGTTCTGAAATCCACTAAACTACCAAGTAATACTCCTGCTCCATAGGCACAGTGGCCCTGCTTTGGAATCAGGAAGTAAATGAAATGCAGCAAGGATTTGAACGCCTACTATGTGTTGGGTGCTAAAACTCCAGAGTTCAGAAGAATATAGACTATAATATTGGGGAGGGGGGAGGTAGAGGAAAACAAATAATTATAGCAGCTAATATTTAAATAGCACTTACTATGTGCCAGACATTGTAGTAAGCATGTTACGATTTTTATCTCCTCACAGCTACCCTGCTAGGTAGATGCTATTATTTTCCCCATTTTAATATGACCTACCTAGCATCACACAGCTGTATCTTGAAACTGGATTTGAACACAGGTCTTCACTTATACACAAATAAATAAAAATATAATTTGAAGTAAATATAAAATACAAAGTATATAACCCCATACACATATGCATATACATATGTAGATAGGAGTAAGGACTAGATTTGATTTTACTGGGATAGAAACTCTCATCTGAGAAAATTCTCCTTACTAATGAAAGTCAGCACTTTCTTTGGGAATTTAAGTACTAAGAGGTTAAGCGACTTGTCCCAAAACCATGCAGTCTATATACTATATACACAGGGTGCCCCCTGCTTCCCCGCCTTACCCCACACAGGAGAAGGAAAAAGCATTCTCATTGGGCTGCTGGGCAGAAGGATTGGTGAGCTGAGGAATGTCCTCAGCAAGTGTAGAGAGGGGGAGGGGAGTGTCCCAAGACTCTGCTCCCCTCCAGCTCTGCTGCCTGTGAGCTGCCCACCTTACTTCCTGTGCACTCCCATTGGGCTGCTGGGCAGAGGGGCAGGTGGTATATGAAAAAATGTCAAGCATGGTGGAGAGGGGGAAGAAGCAGCTCTGCTCAAGTTCCTCTGCCTTTCTAGTAACAAACTGGGGTGGGGGAGGCCACATACTCACAGAGAGCACTCTACATGCCATCTTTGACACCCAGGCTATAAGTTTTCCATCACTGGTATACAGTATATGTATATATAGTATATATACACACACATACTCATCTAGGAGATACATGTCTAGATATAGACATATGTATTAAGCATGCACACACAGCAAGTCAACAAATATTTTTAAAGTGCTTACTGTGTGCCAGCCACTGTGCTGTGTGTTAATGGTTCAAAGGAATTTTTTAAAAAGTCTGCCTTCTAGGAGCTCATAATCTCACATGGTCTCATTCATTAATTCATCTAATTATTATTTATTGATGTATACAAGGCATTGCCAAGTGTTGTGGGTAATGCAAAAATGATTAAGATCATCTTTGGTCCTTATTTTTATTGAAATTATTCTAATTCTAAATTTTCCAATGGAAATGTTTGCTCATACATGTGTATACATTTATGGTCATGGACTGCTCATTAAAATGACATTTATTTAATACAAGTGGAATTGTGGCTATTTTTAAAATGCCATTTCTATACAGCTCAGTTTGAGGTTTCTTATAGTAAATGGATCATTTGCGCAATTTATCCTACCATGTAGTTATTGGAAAAGCTGAGGACATTTTGAGCTTTGAAAAAATCTTGCAAGAGGGCACTTAAAGTCATACCATCTCTTTACTAATCACTAAAAACAGATATTTCTTTGGCACACTAGATTTGTAAGTGGTGGATTTGTTGGTATTTAAGAAAGCCACAAGAAAGATCCCAAATCTAGAAAACATAGCCTATTAGAAATTGATGGAGTCCCTGTTTTTTTTGCCAAAAACCACTAAGTGCCATTATATGGTTGATAGAAAGCCAGTTTAGGGGTCATAGAAACCTAAGTTCAAGTTATACCTGTGAGACAAACTGCCCGTATGACCCTGAGCAAGTCACATTTTGATCTCTCACTGCCCCAGACTATTCTTATTTTTTTTCCAAGCCAATTCTTTAAGGCTATAAATTACTGAGTTTTTACTAATCTATAGAGTTCCCTATACCATTAAAAGCCTTAGTATGGACAAAAAACAAAAATCCTAGGAGAGGAGATTATAGTCTCTATATATACCAAAAGTTATTTTATTTTGCTTTTTTAATCATAAAGAGATGTCACATGTTGATACTTAAGAGAAAAAGGAATATTTTAAGCTGCATTGAAATATAAGAATAAGTTTCCTGCTTCCAACAGTTACTACTTGTGTGGTAGTTTGGGCACTGTCACTTAATTTCTTCATCTGCAAAAAGAGAACTGGGCTAGATGGTCCCTGAACTCCTTTTTACCTCAAGATCTATGATCCTCAGAATGTGAGGAGGGGAAGGGTCTACTAGTTGGTGTTGAGATGACATCAGACCATCATTTGATAAGCTGGTGTCCAGACCAAGTCAGAGTAATACATTTAATGTCTCCAAAAGCTACATGTGAATAATTTTCAGTAAGGAGTTGGAAGCAACAAACAAGTGTGGTAGACCTTGTGTTATAGATGGAAAAAGGAAATTGTCTTCTTTCATTAAAGTAGCCTGCTTTTCCTTCCCTTCTAGTATTGTCCTTCCTAATTTGCTGGCCTCTCCCTCTCATATTCCCTGCCTGTTTTTATCTCTTTCTACAGCCCCACACCCCATTGTATTAAGTTCTTTGCTTTCTTTGGACTTTCCTTGATGGTTGGCCCTGGGACATAATTGGGAAGCAAAGTAGTACCATGGATGGCACACTGGATTCGATGTCAGAGAACCTCCCTTCAGTTCCTTGTTCTGCCAGGTCTCCTGTGTCACTTTAGGAAAACCACTTAATTTCTCTGAGTCTCATTTTCTTCATCTGAAAAATGAGAGGGTTTGACTAAATGACCTTTAAAGACTTTTCTAGCATTGAATCTAAGACCCTGTGATTTTATTCAAGATAACTAAAATATTGGTATTATTTTCTATAACGGTATATGTGAGGGCAGAGGGAAGTTAAGTGTTTGAGATTGAGGATACAGCAGAGAAAACTCTTGAGAGGATCTGCTACCTACCACAGGGCCATTGTTAACTTGCTTTCCATTTCCAGCATTTCTTTTTTGGTCCAGGTGTGCCAAAGGATACAGTAGTCTTTCTGGAGACTTCTACATAGCCCAAAAGTTTCAATTTGATCAAACAATGGCTAATTGATTTTGAGATCCTTTCTGGGCTTATTTTACAAGAATTCTCTAATAATTAACTTGTATTTTTTTTTCTATGCTGGCAGAGACTCCAAAATGCAATTCCTAACATTGTGTTCTGCAGAATTATTCATGTGCCTTTGTAAAATTTGAAAGTTAGAAACTTGTCCTTGCTTCCTTCAACGTGAAGAACATGCAGTCCTTGCCCATAATACCCCATTGTCAGCATGCCCCTAGAAAATGAATTTATTTAGGGCTTAAATGTGGTTTGATTGACTAGACCAGAATTCTCTGCCTGACCTTGAAAGCTAAGAATAAAATACTAATGACATTATCAATAATAACTGGCATTTACATAATGCTTTCAGAGCACTTTACAAATATTATCTCATTGAGCATTTGGGAAATAGTTTCTACTCTAAGCTTGAATGAAGTGGGAATGGAATTTAGAGAACTGGCCTTGAACCCAGGAATCCTACTACTGACATACAGGCCTAAATGACTTTGGAAAAATCAATCAGCCTATCATCATTCTAAAGCCAGTGGTGTCAAATCCAAATAGAAACTAAGAGCCACTAAACTATACAGAAGGATCCCTTTAGGCACATATTGACTTAGAAAACCACATGGTAACATTATCTATGTTCTAGTATATTTTTTTTTTATTTTGTAAAATATTTCCCAGTTACATTTTAATCTGGTTTGGGCTACAGTCTGGAGTGCTAGACCTGTGACCTAGCCCATGTTTGACCCTCTGCTCTAGGTAACAATTTAAAATGATAAATTGTTGACTACTCCTTTGAAAAAGCTAGGTGGTTCAGTAGATAGAGCGCAGAGCCTGCCTGGAGTCAGGAAGATCTGAGTTCAAATGTAGCTTCTGACACTTACTAGCTGTGTGACCCAGGGCAAGCCACTTAACCTCTGTTGACCTTAGTGTCCTAGAGAAGGGAATGACAAACCACTCCAGTATCTTTGCCAAGGAAACCCCATGGACAGCATTAGCATGCTCTCATCCACAGGGTCACAACAGGTCAGACACAGCAGAACAACAATTTTGAAACGGAGTTTCCTTACCACCCTGTGTGAACCTGTTGCCTTGGCAACGCTTCAGATTTGGAATTCATAGATGAAGTTGTTATTGCATACGCTGCAGTGAAGAATTCTCAGCACACTCTGAAACAAAAAGACCTCTTAACTGAGGTTTGCCACTCTAGATCTTGGGTAACTTTTGCTGCCCCTGCTCCTAATTAAAGTTGAGGGAGCTTAATGGCAAGGAGAAGCTTCTTCAAAGAACTTGCTCCTGGCATTCATGGCTTTCCTCCACTCCCACTGTCCTTAATGTCCAGAGTATCCAGTACCAGCACAGTCTGTTCAAATTTGCAGTCATTTTGAAAATGACTTGTTTTTTACATCATTGACATTTTCCAGGGTATCTTGCTTCCTCCTTGAGAACTATCTCTTATAACAAAAATCTAAAATGAAAAAAAAAAAAGTAATTCATTAAAACAAACAACATACTGGAAAAGTTGGAATGCAAAATAATAATAAAAGTTGTAAAAAAATAATGCAATATTCTGTACCCAGAATCCTCTACCTCTGCAAAAGAGACGAGGGTTCACAGGTATTTTTACTCAAGTCTGAAAGACTCTTGTGTTACAAACTATATAGACAGAGTAGAAGACAAGTGCAGTCTCCCATTGCCCAGTTAACATGGCACAGGTTAAAGGCATTAACCAGTTTCTTCCAGGCATTCTGGGTTGCCGTTCCTCTTTTATTCTCTACTCTTTCCAATCTCCAGCTCCATCCCTTCTGAGATTCTTCCCAGGGTTCTTTTTTTTTTCCCCTGAACTCAGAGGTCATCTTGAGGAGTCCTTTTTCATCACAATTCCACCACACCCTCCCTAGCATCATCAACCCACTCAGGTGGCCCAGAGCTCCCAACCATCTCGCAGGAAATATCACAACCCCCTGCCTAGACAATGCCAACTCACCCACACCAGGCATGAAGGAAGTCATTCAGCCCATATATATTGTCCTGGAATGCCATAGCCTTATTCTCTCCCTTGCAACATCTGCACACTCAAAACCTCATATTTACATTTTAACACAGCTGTCCTACAATCCAAGATCTCCCACAGGTTCGTAGTAATTTGACGGGAGGGGATATTGCTAGAGACACACATAGACAGTACACAATGGTTAGTGTCAGACCTGGAGTCAGAAAGACCTAAACTCAAATCCTGCCTTGGACACTTCTTAGCTTTTTTTACCCTGGGCAAGTCACTTAACCTCACTTGGCCTCAGTAGTTTTCATAGTAAAATGGAAATAACAATACCTCTTACCTCACCAGGTTATTTTTGAGGATGAATTATATGCACATGAACACACATACATATATAATTTCATATGATATATATCATTACATCATATATTGTCATTTTATATTACATATATTTATGTTATAGGTATATATAACTCTGAAAACTTTAACATGCTCTATAAATGCTAGATATTATTGCTAGTTAGGATATCAGGAATTGAGAGTGTCCCAGCACTATTTTCACTCCTTGGATGAGGCTCCACCATTGATAGATTATATTAATTTCAGCAAGTCCTTAACCTCTCTGCTTATTTCCTCATTCTGTTGCCCACCTAAAGAAGAGAGATAATTGATGATCAGCTAATGTTGGTAATCCCCCTTATGGATTCTCAGAAGCAAAAAAAAGTACCATTTTAATTAGAAGTGAACAAATTGTATTACAGGTTTAGAGCAGCAGTTTAACTTTCCAAAAGTAATATACATGGCTGCTTAAGTAGACCAAAAATGAGCTCAAACCCAGAAGCTTCCCTTAATTAGGGCTAATGGATTAAAAGACTTATATTGTCTTCTAAATGGGACAGCAAACAAATATACCTATTCCTTAGAATAAAATGGAATGTTTACTGAAATTAAGACTATTGCGATAGGATACAAAAATAAATCCTTTAATAAAAAGTCATTGGTCAGGGACCACAAATAAAAGATACAGACCCAAATGGAGACCTAGCAAAGCAATACTAAGTAGTGGGTAAATCAAATAACAAATCATAAAAACAATTAATAATTATGTGAAAAAATTATAACAATGAAACATACCAAAATATCTAGGATCCTGCTAAGGCAATCCTTGAAAAAAATCATATTTCTACAAAAACATAGGAACAAAATAGAAAAAGAAAAAGAAAAATTTAATGAATTGAATGTTCATGTTTCTTTTTTTTTTTTTTAAACCCTTACTTTCCATCTTGGAGTCAATACTGTGTATTGGCTCCAAGGCAGAAGAGTGGTAAGGGTAGGCAATGGGGGTCAAGTGACTTGCCCAGGGTCACACCTCATGTTTCTTAATTAGAAAGTCAAAATAAAATCAGAATATGCACAGGAGAGGAGATATTAACAGTTGGAGGAAAATAAATACATTAGAAAGAAAAACCCCATAAAAATGATAAATAAAATCAAATCTGTTTTAAGACTAATAAAATTAATAAACATGACTAATCTGATAAGAGGGCTGAAAATAAAATCAATAAAATAGCAAATAAACAAGTCAAAATTGTAACAAAACCAGAAGGAATAAAAAGGACAATCAATACATTATGCACAGTTATATGCTAAAACTGAGAACACAAAAGAAATAAAGGAATGCCTTCAAAAATATAAAATACCAAAATTATCAGAAAACCAGCTAGAGTTCTTAAATAACCCATTCTCAGAAATGAAAATAGATTTAGTTGTAAGGAATTACTAAAGAAAAAGACTTCTAGTCTTGATGGATTCACTAAAGAATTCTATCAGATTTTTAAAGAACAATAACTATCAATACTTCACAACCATTCTCAAAAACTGAGAAGAATCACCCTACCAATATCCTTTTTGTGAATCAAATATAGTTCTAATACCTAAACCAATGAAATATTAAACACAGGAGGAAAACTATAAGCTAATATCATTAATAAATATTGGCTCAGAAATTTTAAACCATTTTCTGTCAGAGTACTTTGATTTGTCCAAGATATCTTTCATTATAACCAAGTAGGATTTATGCCAGTGAAACTTAAGAATGAGTCAATATTAGGAAACTGGTAAATATAATTAATTATATTATAAACTAAAACCATCAACAACCACATGACCATCTTAATAGTTGCAGAATAAAGCTCTGACAAAGTATAGCATTTTTTAAAACTAAAAACCCTACATAGATTAAGCCCAGAGGAACTTTTAAAAAATAGTATAAAAAGCATCTCTCTAAAACCAAAAGCAAGTATCATAAGAAATGGGTAAACTATTAAACATCTTTCCTAATATAAGTGAAGCAAGGATGCCCACTCTCCCTACTGCTATTTGATATAGTTCTGGAAATCTTAGCAATAGCAATAAGACAAGAAAGAAATTAAATGCAGGAAGACAAATATAAGATAAAACCATCCTTATTTGCTGATGAGATGATAGTTTACTTGTAAAATCCTAGGGAATCAGCAAAAGATATTAATTGAGAAAATAACTTCAGCAAAGTTTCAAGCTACAAAATAAACCCTCAAAAATCAACAGCATTTCTATATAACAATAACAACCCAAGAAAAAAAAATAGAAGGAAAATCACATTCCAAATATAAAATATCTGGGGATCAACTTGCCAAAACACACAGAAGATTTATATAAATTAAGACGCAAAGTGCAACAAAGAATAACTTAATGGAGCAGATAGCAATAGTTCATTGAAATAAAGAATATCTTCTTGGTCTTTACTAAAATGCAGTGTGGGGACGGGGGCGGGCAGTTGTATAGCACAGTAGATAGAGCACTAGATCTGGAGATGAGAAGTCTTGGGTTCAAATTTGACCTCAGACAGTAACTAGCTGTGTAACCCTAGACGTTTAATCCCCATTGCCTAGCCCTAACCTTTCTTCTGCCGTGGAACCATTACATTCTATCAATTTTAAGACAAAAGGTAAGGGGTGTTTTGTTTTTTTCTTTTTTAATGCTCTTTGCTCTTTACAGTTAAAATAACTTCCTCCACAATTCAATTCCCACCTCCCTTTTCATTCTTATTTCTATTACTCCCCTCTCCCCACTCTTCAGTACAGTCAAATTGATTTGCCCCACACACTAACATTGCAGCTTCTGAATCCCATTTTATAGATTGAAATGTGTTCCTTCACCTCTTTGCCTAGTGGAATCCCTAGCTTCCTCCAAAACATGACTCAGGAGCCACCTTTTACATGAGACTTTTTTTGATCCCCCTCTTGAAATTTCAGAATTATATTTTATGTTTACTTTTATACCTGTGAATTTGGAGTCAGAAGGCTTAGGTTTAAATTCTACCATTGACACTTACTACCTATTGTAACCTTGGAAAAGTCTCCCTCCAGGAGCCTCATTTTCCTCATCTTTAAGATGAAGGTGTTGGACTATAAAGCCACTAAGATAATCCTATGTCTATAATCTATAACCCTATGTTTCCAGTAGCAAAATAAATACAGAAATAGTTACATTCTCCCAACATAATATAAATTCCTTGAAATCAAGTCAGCAACTCTTCTGTTTTCATCTTTGGCTACTCTGTGCTCTTCCTTGTAGATGATTAACAATTGTTTGTTGAGTTGAATTGAATTTTTTTTTTTTCTGCAAAGTGCCCAAAAGCAATTCCGAGGTAACCTGTGTAAGCCTGCCTCTGTATAATACAGAATGAATTATGCACCAAGGAAGAACAAATACTGAAATTTAATTTGTGTTTTAGGATTCCAGAGTTGTTGTCCTGGCTGAAAAAATTTCAGAATAACCTCCACAAACCCCTCACTGCCCAGTTCAGTCCTGACCAAGGGCAAATGGAGATGTGCATCACCACTGGGAGCCAAGAAGGCCTTTGTAAAGTAAGACTGAAAGAAAAATGGACCCTACAGGTAGAATTGAATATGTTTAGAAACACATGCCCCTCTTGGTGGATTTTCTTGTTTTCTGGATTCTAGTTGGTGCCACATTAGTGACCATTTGAGCTGAAGACTGAGGAATCACAGATTGGGGGTCATGGAGTGTTGCTGATTGCCTAACCCAAGCAAAAGAGAACCAACTTTTGGGTTCTCTACATCTCTACTTCCTCCTATCAATGTATATAGTGAAAATTTTATTAAAATATTATCATTACCAATTAAATATTGCTTCAGTATATCCTTAAGTCATTGATGATAACAAATCACAAATCTTCCTATACCTCCTTTTTCCACCTACTTCTTGATTGTGGCCTTCCATAAATCCTTCAAAATCTTCTACCTGTAGTACCTGAAGCCCTTCCTCTAGGTCAGGGTTTCTTAACCCAGGAATCAGTAAACTTATTTTTAAAATATTTTGATAATTATACTTCAACATAATTGATTTCCTTTGAAGTCCTATGCATTTTATTTTATGGAATTAAAAATATTCATCTGAGGAATAGCTCATAGGCTTTACTAATCTGCCCAAGGGGGTCCATGACAAAAAGATTATTATTATCTGCTACTTCTTCATTTATTTTATGATTTCTCCATCTCCTTTTCATACATGGTTTATCTTTTATGCTACCAAATCTTCATCAGTAATTTGCTATAGTTTGGTGGATCCCCACCAAATGTATCACCATCACCCTTTGGGTCAATGTCAGTTTTGAGTAGTTGGAGCTTATGATGTCCATGAAAGTGCTGCATTTTTCCAAATATAGCCAAGCCCACCCTCCTTCTAGGCCTGCTTCTTGATCCATCTACACTTAGTCTTTTTTATGATATTTCTACTATAAAGTAATTCAAGGGATATTCATCCAACTACTTGTCATGCTATGGCAACATACATTCTTCATTCACTTAGTTCTTCCTAATATTACTTCCTAGATAATTTCTTTTGAGTAGATGTGGTTGATCTTGCAGAGGAGCTCCTATAGTATTCAGAATCTTTAAGGAATCAGCACAATGTCATTCACCAACTGAAGTTCTAGAAAACTTCACTATCTGTAGGAATCCCTCTCATACTATGAAGAGGGCATTCTTCGTAACATCAATGAACATTTTGAAATATATATCTCCGTACTTTGTAACTTATTTGATTTTTATAGTCAAAAGATCATTAATCAGAGTTATATTTTTGTTATCATATCTATCAAAGAATCTTGAATCTTAACAAATAACATATGAGACAACTAATAAGAGAACAACTTTTAGTGTACATTTTGTTCAGAATGATTTTTTTTAATTTTTATTTTGAAAATTTTCCCCTAATTACATATTTCATGTTCTTTCCCTCTCCCCCAAACTCCCTTAACCCCCCCCCTTAGCCAATGCACAATTCCACTGGGTTTTACATGTATCACTGATCGAGATCTAATTCCATATTATTGATAGTTGGACTAGAGTTATCATTTAGTGTCTACATCCCCAATAATATCCCCATCAGCCCATGTGTTCAAGCAGTTGTTTTTCCTCTGTGTTTCTCCTCCCACAGTTCTTCCTCTGAATGTGGCTGGTTTTCTTTCTCATAAGTCCCTCAGCCTTGCTCTGGATCCTTACTTTGTTGCTAGTAGAGAAGTCCGTTATGTTCAATCTGAATGATTTTTTTTAAATCCACAAATAAGAACAGTGAAGTCTTATGTTCTGACTCTCTTCTTCAATAAATTGCTTATGATTTACAAATGTGACCCTTCTGAATTATTAGAAAACATCTGGCTACTCTCGATTTCTAATCTCAACATAGTTGTTCACCATACTCCTATATGCTCACCTGTACATTCAGGTCTCTGAGTATCTAAGTATATATTGACAAATAGAAGGATCTAGTTTGGAGGACCTAATCAACCTTTTCATAGAATTTCTGTATTTCTTTGTTATAGTAGATCTTGACAAACTGCAATTATCTTAGGGCTTAGACTTATCATAAACATTTCAAGAAAAGGTAACTATGACCAAAAGAAAACCAGTACTGAGTGAAACTTCTTGTTGCCTTTGGGTATGTGATGTCATGCTCCTGTGTCTTTTATTTACATTGCATTTTTATTTGTAAGAGAATATTGTTCCATTCAGCTGCATTTTATTTATGCTTTCTGATTTAATTTACAAGAATATCAGTGTTGAGATAAGTTAGTTCCCCTATCAATTCTTTGCTCACTGGATAAAATCTCACTTTTTAAATAGTAATGGTTAAATCAATGTTTCTAGTTGGTCTAAAATCCATGTAAATTCTTGTCGCCTTATGCCCCCCTCTCTGTCACTCTACAATCATCCCTGCCTACATGGACACCCCCTCGGGGCTCTTTTGTGGATTTGTCTATTTCATGGGTTGCAACAGCCAAATTATTCATCACTTAGTGCTCAGTCTAGTGTTGCTCTGCTTCTTCACACTTAACTCGGCTGTTTATAGCACAGAGAACTTAATTTGTCATAGTGACCGCAATTGGGAGCCTTTCCAATTTGGTACAGTCACCCAGACCTTGTCCTCAACTGGCAGAGCCTCTGAGAAGTTACTTCCTCAGCATGGTTAAAGCTTTGGGGAAAGCATTTTTGTGGTATGACTCACATAAAGGTCCAGAGCTTTCCAATACAACCTATGGATGGCCTAAGATGGATCATGGCTCCTGGAGTACCCATACTCAGCCCTTTCAGAATAAGATCATTTAGAAATGAAGCACAAAGTAGATGGGAAATGTATCTCAGCTGGCAGGAGAATGATTAGTCATCATGAACTCTAAAGAAAAATGGGAAAGATTAAATAAATATAAAAACAAAAGACTCATATTTGCCAAAATATCAAGTTACTACAATGCTATGTGTTCTATCAGTGGTTTCCATGATCTCATGACCCTACTTTATTCCATTTCTATTATTATAGTATGACAAAGGAATTTTTAAGTGACTATGGGGATTTTAATTTAACTTCCCCTGAGCTCACTTTTCTGATGTTTCTTATACTTAACATTCATTTGGTTGGTGACCAGTTATGTGATGGAATGACAAGACTTTGGAGACAATTAACCGAAAAGCCCCACTGAAGACTCAATGGAGCACACGCTTATTTTCATCTACCCCATGAGACATCTAAAAAGCAGTAGAATCTCCATTTCTGCTGTTTCAAGATGATGATGAAATTTAGCTAATTAACAGGAATGTACTGTACTAGCACAGCCAAGAGGGGACTATTACTCAAGTCTGCCTCTTTAACTGTCTTTGCCTTTGTCTTTTTACTTCTGTAGTCTTCAACTGAACTTTTTTTCTATAAACCAATAATCCTTAAATTTAAAAAAAAAAAAAGATTCCCTCTCCTTGGTTGGGTCTTAAGGTGTAAAATTTGGTTATTCTTGGGGCAGCTGAGTGACTCAGTGGATTGAGAGCCAGTCCTAGAGATGGGAGGCCCCAGGTTCAAATCTGACCTCAGATACTTCCCATTTTTGTGACCTTTGGAAAGTTACTTAACTCCCATTGCCTAGCCCTTGCCACTCTTCTGCACTGGAACCATACTATTGGTTCTAAGACAGAACATAAGGGTTTTTTTTTTAATTTGGTTATTCTCCATGAGAGTAAATTATTTCTTGTACCATAAATTGTCTGGAAATTTAGAAGATACATAATCATAAGCTAAATGATACCTGTTTTGTTAGGTATTTGAGATGCTCATTAACCCTGGAGATAACATCCTCTTGGATACACCTGCTTACCCAGGAACCCTTGCAGCCGTGAGTATGTGTGTTAACAGCTACACTTCCTTTCCTTATAAGTTTACAAAATCCAGTTTCCTGTATGTCCTTGGACCTACATCTTCAGTATAGAATCAGGAGAGTATAATGAGTTAGAAATCAGATGACCTAACTTCTAGTTGTAACCATATCAATACTTTTCTATATGAAACCTCTCTGAGTTTTTAACTTCTTTATCTTCAAATTGAGGATAATAATACCTGCCCTGAATGCTCATAGAGTTATGAGAATGTGATAAAGCCACTGAAAAAGCACTTTACAAACTGTGAAAGATAGGTAAGGCAGGTTTATTTTAGGAAGCTTTTCTCTGATCACTGCAACAAAAACAAAACTTGAAACATTTCCCCCCAATATCAGTAAGCCTGAATATTAAAATCTGAAAAAACTAAGGTTTTTGAACATTTATATTGGACAACATAAAAACTGAAAAAAGCATCTGAAAAAAGTAGCTGTTACAAATTCACACAATTAAAAGGAAACCATTTATTCAAAACTATAAAGTGCTATATAAATGTGATTGTTATTGTTAAAAGTCAGAAATTTACTGTATTAGGATAGACTAATTAGGACTGCCTAAGTATGATAAGTCTGATCTATGGCCCTAAGATTTCTGCCATTCCAAAGAAAGCATGAATGGTTACCTTTAGTGTATAATTTTACATTTTACTACTAAAAGAAACATTTTCTTTTCTTTTTTACAATATATTTGGGAAAATAACTTGATCCATGTTCTCCTAGAATCTAAATTGATGTCCTTTCATTTACTGGATTCCATAAGATATCTATAAAACTACAGTCATCCTTGCAAATAGTTCATTAATTCATAAAGCAATATGGCCTAGGAGAAAGAGCAGTAGAATTGATGTTAGAAGTCCAGGGTTGGGAGGAAGCTGGATGGCTCCATGGATTGAGAGTCAGGCCCAGAGATGGAAGGTTCTGGGTTCAAATGTGGCCTCAGATACTTCCTAGCTGTATGACCCTGGGCAAGTCATTTAATTTCCATTGCCTAGCCCTTACTGCTCTTCTGCCTTGGAACCAATACACAGTATTGATTCTGAGACAAAAGGTAATGGTTTAACAAAAAAAGTCCAGGCTTTAAGGTCTTTATCATTTACTCACCATGTGCCTTCGGACAAATTACTGAATTTCTTTGTGTCTCAGAGAAATAGAGAATCTGAGGAAGAGGGATACCAATTCTTCTGCTACTGACCTCATCAAGGTAATAAAGTACTTTGCCAAGCCACAAAGCGCCTTTTAACAGGAGTCATTAGTATTGGCAGATGAAGCATTTTGTACAGTTCATTGTGCTTTATGATGGATCATTAACAATGTTCACCATGAGCCTACTATGTCCAAAACACTTTGCTGGAAAGGGGGCACCAGAGAAGGAAGGGGCCTGGGCAGGCCCTCCAGCTTCTTACCCTCCTGGCGTCCCATAGTGAGAGCTGCATCCTGAGAAAATAAGTGCCTCAGCCTGGCCCAACTACAGGAGCCTGAATGTCCCGGGTGATGAGCAGCAAACCCATAGTCGCCACACTGGGCCACCCTGCCACTGGCACTGTTAAGCAGGGAGGTCTCCTTCCTTCATGTCTTCACAGCTGAGGCCTTTGGGCTGCAACATCATCGGCCTGAGCAGCGACCAGGACGGCCTGATTCCAGATTCTCTCCGAGCAGCACTTTCCAGGTGGAGACCAGAGGAGGCCCAGAAACCTAACCGGCAGACCCCCAAGTTCCTTTACACAGTTCCAAATGGCAGCAACCCTACAGGAACGTCCTTAACATATGAACGCAAAAAAGAAATCTATGAGGTATTCCCAGACACCCTCCCCCGGCGCCTCTCTTCCTGGGCCTGTTCACTGTGAGCTTCTCAGGGCAGCATGTGGTGAAGAGCAGCAGGCTCCGGAATGGGGAAGACCTGGGCTCACGGCCTGACCCTGACTCACACAGGCTGTAGAACCACAAGTCAGTGCCTCAGCCAGGGCTCTGAGGCCCAGTTATAGATGCCTTAACGTTGCATTTGGGAGGAGGGACTTTACACCCTGGAAGTAAAATCTTAGATCTAGTCCAAAAATGGACAGTCTCTAGAAGTATGTTAGCTACTTTCTCCTCTAGAAATATAGCTTCTTACCTCATGAACAATGGGAAAAATGGAAGGAAAGGCAATAAGGAGGAAGAAATGCCATTTTTTAGATAAGATGAAAAGTTCTGAGTAAGAGGAAATTTCTAAATCTAGGTGTAGATATGAAAACCTATCACGCAATGAGTATCTGAATGCTAAGGCAGTTGGAGGATAAATCTCATCAAGAAGAAATCGCCTGTCTGCTAACTTATTTCTAGGTCCATAAACTAGCTACAACCAAAGCAGCAAATAATTAGTTTAAACATAGTACATCTCTACAGTTGAATATTTATGAGGTTTTGTTTTCCCTTTCTATTTTCTGTGGATAATTTTTATCCACAGGAATATGGTCTGTGCCTGAGGTGAATACTTATGAGGTTATTCATTATTAATTGCCTCCAAGTTTGCTTTGTAATATGTTGTTGTATTTTATGTTTTTAACCTTCTTCCTCTCCTAACTACTATGTGACCCTCATGTCATTAAGAATTACCTCTATTAAAAAACAGGGATGACATATACTTTGCGGAGGTGGGGGTTGCCTATTTATTTTATTCTTTACAAACAACCTCCCCAAAATGAACATTTCCCTATATATCCTAGAAAAGAAAAAGATGATTATACATGAAACTTCAGATCACTATTACATATAGCTTACTTTTCCATGTAAGCATAGAAGTTCAACCTATAGCTTTCTAAACTAGGACATATACTTTGTGAATTAATCTTAGGTATTCATAGATTCTTCCTGGTTTTTCACTGCACATTTTTAAAGGGTTAATGAGAAGTAAAAATGTAAGTACATTAAATTAAAGAAAGGAAAAAAAGTGAAAAAATCACCCATTAGGTTGTAAGCTCATTAAGGGCAGGAATTTTGGGGTTTTTTGCCTTTCTTTATATTCCTATCACTTAGCCCACTGTCTGCAACAAAGTAGGCTTATTGACTGGATGACTGAATGTTGAACTGGAATAGAGTCTCCAGCTCCATAGGTTCAAGAGATATTTTAAAAGAGGATGCATTTTTACTGATGTTATTTTTTTCCATTTGAAAAAGAATATTATTAGCTGTTTTTCACACTTAATAGGATAGATATGGATATAATAAATTTAGTTGCTAATTGACTTTAACTGCCAACTTGTTCCTAAGAAATAATTATATTATTTTAACATTTTTAGCTGGCAAGAAAATATGATTTTCTCATCATAGAAGATGATCCATACTATTTTCTCCAATTCAATAAGGTAAGATATAATGTATGCTTATTTAATAGTCAAAACTACTTCTGGAACTTAGATTCATTGTTTGCAGGCAGCCATCAAACTCCTAAAACCAGAAATATAGTAGAAAGAACACTGGTCTGAGTCAGGAAATGTAGGTACTAATAATAGTCAACTCTACCACTTACTAGCAATGTGACGTTGGTCAAATAACTTAATCCCTCAAAACCCTAGTTTTGTCATCAGTCAAAAAATATGGCAATGATAAAATCTTCCTTGTAGGTTCCAATGGACATTACTTGAGACATTGTGTTTTAAAAATTGACACAATGGCAAGATGGCAAATTGCATGGTTATGAATGAGCACAGCTCCCCTTCATTGACAACTGAACCAAATAAGGTGAAAGACCAACTCAAAAATGGAGGAGAAAGGAGAGAATTCTTGGGGTGGAGGGGATCACCACACAAAAAAAGAGAATGACTGAAGAATTGATTAGGAAAAAAAAAGAGCTTCCAATATAATAAATAAATTTTATGAGGTAAAAGAAAACAAGAAAAGGACAAAAAGATAGACTATAGCAATGACAACAAAACCTCTCAGAAGTGAAGTTTGATCTTCCAGATGAACTTTCAAAATGGTTACTAAATTCAATATGAGTCAGAAAGGAAGAAAAGAAAAAACAAAAAAAAGTTAATCGAGGTTCAACCATATGGAACATTCTGAGGAAAATCCTAATTAAAAGATAGATTATCTAATAAAAGAATTATTCAAATAGAAGATAGAACTGTAGAGTGAGCAGAACTAATAATAAAATCAAAATAAGAAGAAAGGAAGATTTGAAATTAAAGTTATAGAGAGCTGAGAAACAGAATTCATTAAACAATATGAGACTTCTTGTTCTCCTAGAAAAGTTTGAAGAAATAAATAGCCTAAATCAGTGATTGGCAAACTTTTCCAAAGGAAAGGAAATGCTCATCTGTCAGTCTTTTTTTAAAGCAACTCTTTCCAAGTTCCATTGTATTGTATCCTACTCATTGTATTCACTAGGTTAGGTATAATGTCACACAGCTGGATAGAACATTTCAGGGGGCTGCATCTGACCCACAGGCTGTAGTTTGCCCATCACTGGCCTAAATAGCTAAAATCAGGAAACCAAAGAAAAGATTTCCCAGTAGTGTTGATAACAGGGTAAGGTGCAAACCTAGAATCCACAAGATACTGACAAAGGAATTCCAAATTTAGATCCTCTAGAAACATAGTCCTCAGTCTTCAGATCTTCAAAACAACAGTAAGAATCTTCCAAGCTTCCAGAAAGAAATTATCTGACAGAAAATACCTAATTCAACTTGCACATTTTTTCCAATTGAGGATAAGAAATGTTGACAAGCACATGAAAAAGTGATCAAAATTGCTTCTAATCAGAGAAATGCAGACTTAAAACAACTCATCTTATCACCACATACCTACCAAATATGAAGAATGTGAACAATCTAAAGAAATGTGAGAGGATATATGAAGTGATGCAAAATGGAAAAAAAGAACCAGAAAAAAATACACATTGATTATAACTACTTAAATAAATAAATTTAAACCAAGTACCAAGTTTAGAAAATGGTACTATCTTGTTCAAATTAAAATAAACTTCCTCTATTTTCACAAATGGTAAATAACAGAATTTTATGAATCAACATGCAAGAATTCACTAATTGGTTAGCATTTAATTAGTCCACAGAGTGTTACCACAGATGACTTAAGTGCAAAAAGTTGCATAAGAAACCTCATCAAAGAGGGGTGTGTGTGTGTGTGTGTGTGTGTGTGTGTGTGTGTGTGTGTGTGTGTGTATGACTATTTCTCAAGAATAAGGAATAACATGAAGAATGACAGACCTGAAAGATCTCTATTGCAGTAAATAAATAAAACTTTTGTGGATGATTTATGGAAAGAAATGAATGGATCTTTGATATCTTTGGCATGAGTGGTGCTTTTACTCATGCTGATTGCAACCCATTAATTTTCAGAGAATATTTTTTATAAAGTTTACAGAATACCTTCTTCCCAATGCTCCTAGAAAGTAGATAATAACAGATAAAGAAACTAAAACACAGAAATGTGAAATGAATTGCCCAAGGTAACACAACCTGGAAATGTGTTTTATCTGAGACTTGAACAATATTATCTCTGTCTGAAATTGTTAGCACTTTTACTTATTATTATGTTAGCATTTTATTTATTAAAGGGCTCTTGTTTACCTACAAAATATGAAGCAACATAAACTGCTGAACATGAGTTTCTAGCCAGATCTTCTTGTTTTCCATAAATTTTGATTTGACAGAGTAAACCAGTTGGTATTTTTATATGAATACCAAATTGTTTTCTATGGTTCATATTTTTTTAAGTATTACACTATAGCCAATGCTATGGCCTGAAGGCTGACAATAGAAAAATGGATTTTCAGTGTGTTCATTCGTGAGCTCCAAATGTCATGCCCTTTATTGCCATGTCAAAGTAGAGTCCCCCAAGGAAACTGGAGCTCTTAAACATAAGCTTGTGTTTCAGAAACAACAGGAGCCAGTTTGAACAATGGCACAGACTCATAGATTATATGGTAATCTCCATATTCCAGAGATTTAGATTTTGACATCTCTACTACAATAGAAGAGGTAGTTGCAAAATCATACAAGGTTAATGGCAGAGCTATTGAACCAGAGAGCTGTCTCCAGAGATGGCATTCAAAGGCCAGTTGTCTAACTACAAAGATTTTTGTGACTACAATAACAAAGATAGTAAAGACCTATGACTGAGATAAGATTGAAGTGATAGGGATTATTAGTCACGTGAGACAAAGACTGATGCTTTTGTGACTTTGGAAGACTGCAACTCCGTGGATAAGGTTATTATTCAAAAATATCATCATGTAAATGGAACAAGTGAGAAAGGGCCTGTATAAGAAAGTAATTGATAGTGATTTTCTCTACCAACATAGGCACAGAAGTTCTGGGAATTTGGTGAGATGGCTTTGACAAAAACCAAAGCTTTGACAACAGTGGAAGTTGTTGTAATGGTTTGGGCAGTTGTCTTGATGGCAGAGAATCAGGCATGGCTATGATGGACTTAGCAACCATCAGAGCCATTTCAGAGGTGGCAGATGCTACAGTGATTCTTATCTATTACAATAATTGGTTTTCAAACTTTGGTCCTCATCAAAGAAGGAAACTTTGGAGACAAAGGATCTTACTTTTGGACACAGGAGTTGTGGCCATTCTGGTGCAGGCCAGAGGCAGCAAGGTGGTTCAGTAAAGAGAGCCCTGGACCTGAAGTCTAAATCGAACCTTAGACACTTACCAGCTACCTGACACTGAGCAAGTCATTTACTTGTGTCTGCCTCCAGTTCATCATCTGTAAAATGAGAATAATAATAAAATTATCTTTTGTATCCAATTAGAGTAGTCCAGGCCCTATTCTTTAAATTATGCCAATTCCTGTTTATGTTTTCCTCTTTTTATTTGCCTCATTAACTTCACTATTTTGCCAACCATTCTTCATTTTCACCTTGTCCCACAGTCTTTTCTCTTAATCTGTTTCATCCTAGTGGAGTGAGAGAGACTGTTAGGAGTTTCCCTGAAGTTCATAAAAATTGTGTTTCTTCTACAACAGGAGCTTCTTCTAAAAGTACAGCATATTACTAAAGAAGTCATGAGCAAGGCCTAGTGTTTACAAGAGAAAATGACAATGGAAATAGTACAAACCCCATCCTAACAGGCCTGCTCTCTTGCTCTCAAAAGAAAAAAAAAATTTAAGAAAGTAGGGATTCTGGGAAGATGGTGGCTTAGACAGAGCAAATCTTAAAACCACTCTATACCCTTACACACCGAGAAAGAAAACAATGAGCTTCAAGAAGAAAGAGGACCAAATCTAACAATGGGACAGAGCAGGGGGACCCTACTACTGGACAGCTAAAGAGGTACGCCAAGAAAAAGGATTGAATTCTTGAACTGTTGATTCTGAGGGTATAGAAGATGAATCCCAGGACCCCTCCCCCACGCACTATGTGGAGTCTCCAGCAGCCCCTGAAATCTCCCAGTGGGCCGGCACACTGGCCTAGAGAGAGGGCCTTCCTGGCGCCAGATTTGGGGAATTGAACACAGGCACCAGGGAGGTGACTGGAGGAGAAAGCCAGAGAAACACAGCAAAAACGCCAGAAGATGGCAGCTTAGATGGAGCCAAACCTCAGACCACCTGCCACCTGGATTCATTACACCAAAATAGAGAACAAAGGGCTTCAAGAGGAAAGAAAACCAGATCAAACACAAGGATAGAGCAGGGGGACCCTACTGATATTGTCCCTGAACAACTTTTTTTTTTCCCTCTCTCCAGTTTTTAGCCTCAGGGCACATTAAGCAATACAGACTAATCCAATCAATACAGGCTTAATCCCATCAATTGGACAGATAAGAAGTCTTCAGAGGGCAGAGAAACTCCAACACCCCTCCTCCTGCAGAGAAAGTAACTACAAACCTTTATTACCAGCTGGGGGAAGATCTTTCGTCAAAGCTCATTAAATCCAACTGCTTAAACTAGCAGAACAGAAAAGGAAAAAAATATGAGTAAACAACAGAAAAAGAGAAAAGAAATGACAATTTGACAGCTTCTTTCAAGGAAGTGAAAAGAGAGCAAATGAAATAGAAATAGAAGAAAAGGAAGAAGTCCCAGTGAATTGGACACAAGCTTTGGAAGATCTCAAAATTCAACTAACTCAAGAACTTCAGGAACTCAAAAAGCTGAAGACAACATGAAAAAGGAAATACATGAACTAAAACAAGAAAATAAATTCTTAAAAGCCAGAATTAACCAGCTTGAACAGTAAGCAAAGAAGACAAAAGATGATCTACAAAGAAAATCAGACCAGAAGGAGAAAGATGACCAGGGATGAAATTCAGTCTTTAAAAAATAGTACTCAACAACTAGAAGAAAATGACTTCACAAGGCAGCAAGAATATATAAAACATAATTAAAAATGAAAAATTTGAGGAGAATATGAAACACCTCATTGATTCAACCAAAGATCTAGAGAACAGAGCTAGAAGAGACAATTTAAGAATTATTGGTTTACCAGAACATTGTGACAAAAGAAAAAGTTTAGACAGCATCCTACAAGAAATTATCAGAGAAAACTGCCCTGAAATTCTCAAACGAGGGAAAAATGGAAATTGAAAGAATCCGCAGATCACCTCCTACATTTAATCCACAACTGACAACTTCCAGGAATATTATAGCCAAATTCAAATACTACCAGACCAAGGAAAAAATATTACAAGCTGCTAAAAAGAAGTCATTCAGATATCAGGGAACCACACTGGCTGCATCTCCATTGAAGGACCAGAAAGCATGGAGCATAATATTCTGGAAAGCAAGAAAACTGGGTCTACAACCAAAAATCAACTATCCAGCAAAACTGACTATATTTTTGCAGGGGAAAGTATGGTCATTCAATAAAATTGAGGACTTCCAAGCATTCATAAAGAAAAAGCTGGACTTAAACAGAGAGTTTGCTGCCCAAACACAGAACTCAAGAGCATCACCATAAGGTAATTAAGAGAGCTGGGGGGAGTGGGGGTTGGAGGGGCAGAAATCTTTTCTTTAAGGGACCCAATAAGTTCAATCGATTTATATCCCTAGAAGAAAAGAAGATATTGGCAAATATTAAAAATTGTTATTACCAACAGGGTAACTAGAAGAAGTTAACATAGAGGGAACAGTGACAAACTGTATAGGATGAAATGTCAAGATATATATATATATGTATAAATATATACAAAACTAGAGGACAAAAAAAGACGGTAATATTAAGAAAAATGGGAAAACAAACAAAATGGAATAAATTTATATTCCATAAAGAAGTGCGTGGGGGCAGACAGGGAAGAATAACAATACACTGGAAGGGTAAAGTGGTTGGAGAGAGAAAATATTTAATACTTAAGTGCATTAAAATCAACTTAAAGAGGGAAGAACAATCAGATCCATTGGGGCATAGATTTGATTCCCACCCTATAGAGAAGTAGAAGTGTAACAAAAGGACTGGTGGGGAGGGAAATAACACTAGGAAGGGAGAAGGTAGGGAGTGGGAGAGATGGCTTAAAAAAATCCTAAAGAAGAATAAGAGGGGAATAAGAAGGGAGGGGGGAAAGGGGAAGTACAAGAAGGGCGGGGATTAGGGGAACTGATTAAAAACAAAACACTGGTATAGAAGGAAACAGTGAAAGAAAATAGGACAGGACAAGGAGAGGGAAACAAAATGTCTCCGAATACATAGTTGATAATTATAACTCTGAATGTGAATGGGATGAACTCGCCCATAAAATGGAAGCAAATAGCAGAGTGGATTAGAAACCAAAATCCTACCATATGTTGTCTACAAGAAACACACATGCAACAGACAGACATACATAGAGTAAAAATGAAAGGATGGAGCAAAATCTATTGGGCTTCAACTGAGAAAAAGAAGGCAGGGATTGCAATCATGATCTCTGACAGAGCCAAAGTAAAAATAGATCTAGTTAAAAGAGATAGGGAAGATAATTACATCCTAATAAAAGGCAGTATAAACAATGTAGAAATATTAGTACTCAACATGTATGCACTAAATGATATAGCATCCAGATTTCTAAAGGAGAAGCTAGTGGAGCTCAAGGACGAAATAGATAGCAAAACTATACTAGTGGGTGATATCAACCTTCCCCTATCAGATCTAGATAAATCAAACCAAAAAAATAAATAAGAAAGAGATAAGAGAAGTGAATGAAATCCTAGAAAAACTAGTTAATAGATATATGGAGAAAAATAAATAGGGACAAAAAGGAATACACTTTCTTTTCAGCAGCACATGGAGCATTCACAAAGATAGACCATGTACTAGGGCATAGAAACATGGCAAACAAATACAAAAAAGCAGAAATAATAAATGCAACCTTATCAGATCATAATTGTAATGCAAAAGGGTGCTGTAGATCTCGTCCCACAAGGTTTGAAGGACATGATGGCATCAATAGGAAGGTGTGTTCAAGAGTTAGAGGTCCAAATTTTAGCATTTTAACTTTTAGCTTCGGGACTTGTTGTGATACCCCAGAAGCTCCTCTTACTCTTAAACTGCCTTGATATTGGCATCCTTCAGGTGCCTCACATAACACGGAACAACTTGCACCAGTGTCCAGTAGTCCTTCATAGTGTACCTCCCCCGATTTCTAGAGTAACTAATGGTTCTCCACTGTCATTGGACTTCACTGGCACTAGGGGTAATAAGGAATCCTCAGTATTTCTTGTATACTTATCATTGGTCCAGTGTTGCGTATGGTCTTTTGTGTCTAAACCCAAACTTCCTATAACACCATTCAGCAAGTTCAGTTTAGAATCAGGAATACAGAAAGCAGGCTTAAAGAGCATTCTCTCATTGAGAGCTGGTAAGTCATTGTCATTTGTGCAAATTTCATGTTGGCTTTCGTTAAGGGCTGCAGAAATGGAGGTTTGATTTGATTTACCATCCACTCTGATATTTAAAGAACTGTCATGCCCCAAATCAGAAGTTTTCCCCTCAGTAGTATCCAGGAATGTATGGTAGTTAGATTGTGTTCCCTTCAACACTTCAGATACAACTACTGATTCAAAAGCTGACTATGTTTCCTATCTTGCCCTGCTGTTTCTGTGACTGAAGTCAGATGGTTTTTGTTATCAATCACAACAACAGTTTCATTGATGTTATCATTAGGTACACTGGTTACTGGAGAAAACAACTGCTCCCTTTCCCTTCCCCAAAGTTTTGGTTGAAATTCTGTAGCTAAGAGGTTGAGAAAGGTGGATGTGGAATTTCCTAAACAGTTGCTATCATCCTGCAACTCAGTGAGTTGCATCTTTAAAATCAAATCTTTCCCAATGTACTGAATGTTTTGCTCTTTAACCTCAAACTGTGACACTGTGTCTAAAGCACATGGATGGAAAAGAATTTCGACATCTAATTCCCCCGAGGTTACTGAAAGTGTTCCTTTCTGGAAACTTTGTAAATCCTCGCCATAATGGTTTTTATCCAAGTTGACTCTTTGTTTTATACTTGGAATAAAGAGAGGAATTTGAGCTTCTGATGATTCTGAACAAGATCATAAAGTCTCTTGATGTGAGCTTTTGCAATGGCTTGATTGATCCTTAAGCTTCTCACCCAATGTGTGTGATATGGAATGAGAAAGCTGATCCCTTATATAATCATCCTCATTATTGCCATAGATTTCTCTGTGCATTAGCATTATTTCTTCCCATTGCTGATTATCTACCACAGATCTATGTACATCTTCTGTGTAGCTTACTTTAGACACTTGCTCTATTTTGCCCAGATTTCTCATTTTGCTTTCCTCACTTAGATTAGACTCTGCCATACCCAAATTACATTGATTAGAAGGTTTTAAATCAGAATCTTGATTCATAATGATTTCTTAGGTTTCATTCCCATTTGAATATATCTTTCCATATCATCTAATGAAGGGGATAGACTATATTTTTTACGTGCATAGTTACAGCACACACCATCATGTTTGTTATCATCATTTCTTTTTGATTCATTGCTATTCTTAGACCATCTAGAATTATAGAAGGTCTTTCTGTTGCCTCTGTCTCTTTGATTTTGATTATCATTTCTAGAAAAATCTATTTGCTGCCTAAATCTACAAAATCGAAGGACATGCCCAATCCGTCCACATAGGACGATTTTGTTCTTTGGGTGTTGCTAGTAGGTTGCCTATATTGATTTTGGCTCCTACTTGTTTGGAGAGCAAAATTTTTCACTTCCTCTATTTCTTTCTCCCACTTTGCCTGCTTTAATTGTCCTTTCAGATCAGATATCACTTCATCCTTATCAGTTTCAAATTGTCTAGCTAATCTTGCCTCTTTTTGTTTTGAGTCGTGAATGTATGCTGCATGTTGCCTTACATCCTCCAGTGGCAATGATTCCTACTGTGGACAACTCTGTCTAAAATAGTTTTGTATCGGGATTGAGGTTCCCTTCACAAACTGTCTACGTATGTGGTCAATGGTATCCTGGGCATGTGTGTCTCTGAGATCAAGAATTGTTTCTGCAGCTTCGATTACCCTGTCCAAAAAACTACTCAGGTGTTCTTCCCCTTGTTTCAATTTTTCGAATTTTTGCCATGCATTTGGTCTTTTAGCATGCAATCTCATTGCTTCAATCAAATCTGCTCTGCACCTCATTAAATATCTCATATTGGCATGCTGTGTAAAATCTAGGTCTTGGTGAACCAGTGGCCACAATTCCAAATTGGGATTCGTCCTAGTTTCGTTGAGGAATTTTTCCTTTTCTGAGGGAGAGTAAAATTCCCCCAAAAGAAATTCAATGTCATCAAAACTAGGGTTGAATAAAGTGAACACCCTTTTTAGCTCTTTGAGGCTCTTGAAAGGTTTTTCATAGAACTTGGGGAACTGCCTTTTTAGAACCTCCATATTGCTTGGAGTGAATGCCTTGTATGTCTTTACGTGCACCACCCCTTCTCCTGGTTGAACAATGATCCTGTCCACAATCAGAAATACAGAGACTACAGCATTTTGGATTGATTGATTTTCCGCGATGTTATTGCTTCCTAAAAATTTCGATTTCACAATCTCCAGTTGGAGGATTGAGTGCTTATCTAATTCTTTTCCCTCTCTAATTTGTTTTAACACTTGGAACAATAGCTTGATATTCTCTACTAGGTCCCCAGAGTCAGCATCAGTTTTTGCAGGAGATGTCTTAAAGTAATTACAAAGGTGAGTCAAAACTGCCTTAGAGATTACAAGGAATTGCCAAAGAGATAGGATAATTACAATAGCCGTGAGGATGAAACATATGCATTCGGCTAGGGTAAAGGCAAACCATTTATAATAATCATTTATTTCTAGCATTTGTTGCACTAGATTTGGGACTTTTACTAACCAAAAGTTGCACAGACCTTACATGAGTGAACAAGCCATTATGGAGACACTGCCTAAAATAAATGTAATTCTTGCCAGATTCACTTTTGTTGTTTTAGAAGATTTGTAGGGTTTTTTTTTATTAACTATGCTCACCAGATGTTATAAGGGGAGTAAGCTAATAAAGTGGTTGTAATAAGGGATTAGGCTAGGTAATAAGGGGATTAAGGCAGAGGTAAGGTTGTAGTAGGGGATAAGACAGGTAAGGGACTAAAGGTAGTGTGGATAGGGATAAGGTACTGTGGATAGGGGTTTGTGGATCCCTAAGGCAGTAAGTAGATAAGGAGAGTACAATAGTGGTGGGTGATAAATTGAGGCGATAGGAGAGGTAAAAGAGTTGCAAGGGAAAGGATGAGGTATTTTGGGCAGACAGATGCAGCCTGGGAAACAGACTGGGTACACAGACTGGGTATACAGGTTTGAGACAAAGACACTGGAGGGAAACAAACTGAGCCCTTCAAGTAGGAAGAGCACTTCTACAGACAAAAGTTAGGGCCAGCCAAAAATGGCTTGAAACTGACTAGAGAGCTTTCTAGTCAGTTTCTCAGGTTCACAAAGGAAGAGTTCAGAGGAAATATTGAGATTACACTTCCTCCAAAATGAACACCTCCAATTCCCCTCAAGACCCAGAGACAATATTATTCCTTTCTCCCCTTCTACCTCTCTTATCAATCAACTAATGAACTAGCCAAAGGTTTGATTAAGTGACAAACATGGTTTATTGATTTTTAGGGTTGATTGGAAGGGATGGAGGGATACAGGGTAACTCTAACAGCTGCCTAGAGAAAGCCTCAGGTAGGGGAGGGAGACAGGAATGTGAGACTGAGAAAGGACCTGCCTAACTCACCCCCAAAGAGTTTTGTAGCCTATAGGGTTAGGAAAGTTGGATACAATGATTTAAGAGATAATTTGAAAAAAGGGTAAGCCCTATTTGACTACAGGAAACTAAACCTACCAAGTTTGAAAGCTAACACTCAGATCCATTCTCCTTCAAAAGCCCAAGAAATTTAGGAAGGGAAAATGATGATTTGGAATAAGGGAGGTTAGGGAGATCTAAAGCAAATAGTTAAGCTAACAAATTTTAAGAGAAAAGCTGCAGAATATAGGCCAGGTTTTCAATCCAAAGAATAGAACTCAGTTGACCCTTCTACTCTGATTGAGTCCCCGGGGTCAACTGTCTAACCTCAGGATTCTAAACCCTTTTCAACTGTCAGAAACTCTGCAGTTAGGCTTTGCAGGCTAATATGCACCCTTTTCCACTACATAATGCAATAAAAATAGTTATTAGTAAGAATACATGGAGAGGCAAACAAAAAAACTAATTGGAAAATACATATTATGATTTAGTGAAAGAACAAATCAGAAACAATAATTTCATTGAAGACAAGGATGAGACTTTTTACCAAAATCTATCGGATGCAGCCAAAGCAGTTCTATGGGGAAAATTTATATCACTGAGTGCATATATTGACAAATTAGGGAGGTCAGAGATTAATGAATTGGGCATGCAACTTAAAAAACTAAAAAATGAACAAATTAAAAATCCCCAAATGAAAACTAAATTAGAAATACTAAAAATCGAAGGAGAAATTAATAAAATCAAAAGTAAAAGAACTAGTGAATTAATAAATAAGACTAGAAGCTGGTATTTTTTTAACATTTATTAATATTCATTTTTAACATGGTTACATGATTCATGCTCCACCTTTCCCCTTCAACCCCACCCCCCACACCCCCTCCCACCCTTGGACGATGCGCGTTTCCACTAGTTTTGTCATGTGTCCTTGAACAAGACCAATTTCCAAATTGTTGGTAGTTGCATTGGTGTGGTAGTTTCGAGTCTACACCCTCAGTCATGTCCACCCCGACCCATGCGTTCAAGCAGTTGTTTTTCTTATAT
>NC_058135.1:96976198-96990922 GCF_016433145.1 Gracilinanus agilis
TCTTCCATAGCTTGTGAGGAGTTTTCCTTATTTGGGGAGGGTCTGGATGGTTGTTTGTTCTCCTCCTCTGTTTGCTCGGTTGTCTGGATTTTCTCTGTGTAGAAGCTGTCGAGTGTTAAAGACTTCTTTTTTTTGTTATTATTCTTCCTCTTCTGAATTTCCTGTAACTGATTAGCCATCATTAGCCCAGCAGCTTCTCAGGTTTATCCTCGCTCTCTGTGTCTGTCTGAGATCTATTGACTCCTGAGGTCTGAGTTCTAGTTTTTTCCAAGGTCAAGCCCCCTGGTGGGCCCTCTTGCTTGATCCTCTGCTGGAGGTTTCTTTACAAGTCTCAGGGCGCTGCTTCCACAGTCGTATACCCGTCTGCACTGGTTCCCCACTTAGGCTTTAGTTCCTGGCTGTGTTTGCCTCCACCCAAGCCTCTGCTCAGCGGGCGCGCGCCCCGCGTCCACTCTCTGCTCCCGCGCGCTCAGATTTCGCGTGCGTTCTTGACTTAATGGGGTCCTAAGTCTTGCTGCTCTCAGGAACAGGTCCCGGAGCTGCCGATGACTCGATGGGTGCCCCAAACTTGCTCTATTTCTTTTTAGCTGGGTTCGGAGCTATAGGTGAGTGTGGAGGGGGTGGGGGTGGGGCAGTTGCTCAGCTCGCGATTGAGTGAGTGAGAGCCCTTTTTAGCCTGGAGATGTCTCGATTCCACGTACCTTCCACGCTGTGCCCTGTTGTGGGGTTCCTCCGTTCGTCTGGACTTGTTTTTATGTCCCCTTGAGGAGTTTTGTGTGTTTTGGTCAGGAGAGGTTAAGAGCTGCTTCTTACTCTGCAGCCATCTTAACCCGGAAGTCTAGAAGCTGGTATTTTGAAAAAACAGATAAAATAGACAAAGTACTGGTAAATCTAATAAAAAGAGGAAAGAAGAAAACTAAATTGACAGTATCAAAGATTAAAAGGGAGACCTCACCTCTAATGAAGAGGAAATTAAGGCAATCATTAAAAACTATTTTGCCCAATTATATGGCAATAAATATAGCAATCAAGGTGAAATGGATGAATATTTACAAAACTGTAAATTGCCTAGAATAATAGCAGAAGAAATAGAATACTTAGGGGCAGCTGGGTAGCTCAGTGGAGTGAGAGTCAGGCCTAGAGACAGGAGGTCCTAGGTTCAAACTCGGCCTCAGACACTTCCCAGCTGTGTGACCCTGGGCAAGTCACTTGACCCCCATTCCCCACCCTTACCACTCTCCCACCTATGAGACAATACACCGAAGTACAAGGGTTAAAAAAAAAAAAAGAAATAGAATACTTAAATAATCCCATATCTGAAAAAGAAATTGAACAAGCCATCAAAGAATTACCTAAGAAAAAATCACCAGGGCCTGATGGATTCACAAGTGAATTCTATCAAACATTCAAAGAACAACTGATCCCAATATGATACAAATCATCTGATATAATAAGAAAAGAAGGAATTCTACAAAGTTCCTTTTATTACACAAATATGGTACTGATTCCAAAGCCAGGTAGATCAAAAACAGAGAAAGAAAACTACAGACCAATCTCCCCAATGAACATAGATGCAAAAATCTTAAATAGAATACTAGCAAAAAGAATCCAGCAAGTGATCAAGAGGGTTATCCACCATGATCAGGTGGGATTTATACCAGGAATGCAAGGATGGTTCAACATTAGGAAAACCATCCACATAACTGACCATATCAATAAGCTAACAGAAAAATCACATGATTATCTCAATAGATGCTGAAAAAGCCTTTGACAAAATACAACACCCATTCCTATTGAAAACACTAAAAAGTATAGGAATAGAAGGACCTTTCCTAAAAATAATAAACAGTATATATCTAAAACCATCAACAAGCATCATATGCAATGGGGATAAATTAGAAGCCTTTCCAATAAGATCAGGAGTGAAACAAGGATGCCCATTATCACCTCTATTATTTAACATTGTACTAGAAACACTAGCAGTAGCAATTAGAGAAGAAAAAAAATTGAAGGTATTAAAATAGGCAATGGGGAGAATAAGCTATCACTCTTTGAAGATGATATGATGGTCTGCTTAAAAAAACCTAGAGAATCAACTAAAAAGCTAATTGAAATAATCAACAACTTTAGCAAAGTTGCAGGATACAAAATAAATGCACATAAATCATCAGCATTTCTATATGTTCCCAACACATCACATCAGCAAGAGGTAGAAAGAGAAACACCATTTAAAATCACACTAGACAATATAAAATAATTAGGAGTCTATCTACCAAAACAGACACAGGAATTATATGAACACAACTACAAAACACTTTCCAAACAATTAAAACTAGATCTAAACAATTGGAAAAACATTGATTGCTCATGGGTAGGACGAGCTAACATAATAAAAATGACCATTCTACCCAAATTAATTTACTTTTTTAGTGCCATGCCTATCAAACTACCAAAAAACTTTTTTACTGAATTAGAAAAAACTATAACAAAGTTCTTTTGGAAGAACAAAAGATCAAGAATATCAAGGGAAATAATGAAAAAAAACGTGAAGGAGAGTGGCCTAACAGTACCAGATATTAAACTATACTGTAAAGCAGCAGTCATCAAAACAATATGGTACTGTCTAAGAGACAGAAGGGAGGATCAGTGGAATAGACTTGGGGTAAGTGGTGTCAGCAAGACAGTCTATGATAAACCCAAAGATCCCAGCTTTTGGGACAAGAACTCAATATTTGGCAAAAACTGCTGGGAGAATTGGAAAATAGTATGGGAGAGATTAGGTTTAGATCAACATCTCACACCCTACACCAAGATAAATTCAGAATGGGTGAATGACTTGAATATAAAGAAAGAAACTATAAGTAAATTAAGTGAACCAAAATAGTATACTTGTCAGATCTCTGGGAAAGGAAAGATTTTTAAACCAAGCAAGAGTTAGAAAAAAATTACAAAATGTAAAATAAATAATTTTGATTATATTGAATTAAAAAGGTTTTATACAAACAAAAACAATGCAACCAAAATCAGAAGGGAAACAACAAACTGGGAAAAAAATCTTTATAACAAAAAACTGACAGAGGTCTAATTGCTCAAATATACAAGGAGCTAAATCAATTGTATAAAAAAAAAAATCAAGCCATTCCCCAATTGATAAATGGGCAAGGGACATGAATAGGCAATTTTCAGATAAAGAAATCAAAACTATCAATAAGCACATGAGAAAGTGTTCTAAATCTCTAATAATTAGAGAAATGCAAATCAAAACAACTCTGAGGTATCACCTCACACCTATCAGATGGGCTAAAATGACAGCAGGGGAGAGTAATGAATGTTGGAGGGGATGTGGCAAAATTGGGACAGTAATGCATTGCTGGTGGAGTTGTGAACTGATCCAACCATTCTGGCTGGCAATTTGGAACTATGCCAAAAAAGCTCTAAAAGACTGCCTGTTCTTTGATCTAGCCATACCATTGCTGGGTTTGTACTCCAAAGAGATCATAGATGAAAAGACTTGTACAAAAATATTTATAGCCACGCTTTTTGTGGTAGCAAAAAACTGGAAAAGGAGGGTATGCCCTTCAGTTGGGGAATGGCTGAACAAATTGTGGCATATGCTGGTGATGGAATACTACTGTGCTCAAAGGAATAATAAATTGGAGGAATTCCATGTGAACTGGAAAGACCTCCAGGAATTGATGCAGAGTAAAAGGAGCAGAACCAGAAGAACATAGTACACAGAGACCAATACACTGTGGTAAAATAGAATGTAATGGACTTCTGTACTAGCAGCAGTGCAATGACCCAGGACAATTCTGAGGGACTTATGGAAAAGAACACTGCCCACATTCAGAGGAAGAACTGCAGGATTGGAAACACAGAAGAAAAACAACTGCTTGAACACATGGGTTGAGGCAGACATGATTGGGGATGTAGACTCAAAACTACCACACCAATGCAACTATCAATAATATGGAAATAGGTCTTGATGGATGACACATATTAAAACCAGTGAAAATGTGTGTCAGCTATGGAGGGGGGTGCTTTGCTGGGGTGAAGGGGAAAGTAAGAACATGAATCATGTAAACATGGAAAATTTTTCTAAAAAATAAAATTAAAAAGAAGGTAGTTGTCTAGGGTCTAGTACGATCCATAATCACTTTTGGTTTTGTTTTTCAGCCTTGGGCACCAACATTTCTTTCTATGGACACTGATGGTCGTGTCATAAGAACAGATTCTTTCTCAAAAATTCTCTCTTCAGGGTAAGATCATTTTTCAGATAATATGCATGTTGGAATTCCTTTTGTTGGTCATTTCTTTGCCAATTCCTGCTAGGGGACTCTTTCACCCTGATATTTCCTCAGACACTTTATGTCCCATTTCCTCAACCTGCTCAGTTCCCAAGACTTACTTAAGCCTGCTTCACCTCAGTTACACAGGGACCATCACATTTGATTTTCCCATCACCCACAAGTATCCTATTTCCTTTTTCAAGAGATCTGGAAATCCCGTGTGTGGTCATAACCTCTTCTCACTCCCTCTTTCCCTCTGCCTCACCACTCCATATCTATTCTTTAACTCACCTCCAGGCCTGCCTCATAGTACTTCCCAGGCCATCACTCCCACCCTAGAAGTACTTTTCTCTGAACTCATTAGTTAACTAGTTCAATTCTATATTATCTTGTGCTCTCAAACCCCTGTTACCTTACCAGATCCTGTTACTAGTCACACTATGATGACTTCTCATTCTATATTATTCCCACCATCTCTCTCCTCTGTTCCTACTCACTGGTAGCTGAATAGAGTTTGAAGAAATCCCAAAACTGCATCCTCTACAAATTCACATTATCTAATCTCAACTGGGATCTTACTATAACAAAACAATCCTTTTACTTCCTCCTAATTGATTATCTGACAAAAGTCATTGCACATATTCTCTTCTCTCTTCAAATCCTTTTCCCCAGTCTTTCAGTTGAAAACTTCATCTCATCCCTCACAGCAAAATCTGAAGCCATTCACTGTGAATTCTCTCATACCTTTCTTTTTTGTTTTTTATATACTTTGTAACCACCACCAACAAAAACATTTAAGTAAATAAATGCATAAAAATTACGTGTAAAACAACAAAATCTACATTGTTTACAATTTATTTAAAAAGATGTAAATTATATATATGTGCTAATATGAACATCCTCTACTTTTAAGTTCCCACCAGATCTGTTTTACTTGGATACTTTTTTCTCTTGATTGCGTGGCTTTTTTTTTTAATGTAATCATAGTATTTATTTTTCTTATTCTCTTTTCTTTTCATCTCTTCATGTGTTTTCCTTATATTTTTTATATTTCCAATATTTGTCATTTCTAATAACATGATATAATCCATTACATTCAAATATCACAATCCATTTCTCATTTCAGCCATTTCTCCCAATCATTGCATTTGTGTCATTTCCAGTTATTTTGCCATTATAAACAAAGCTTCCATGAATATTTTCATACATTCATACATTCACAGCTCTCAGTAATGCCCTTAGGGCCTCACCCTAGCAAATGGTCAATGAGGAAATACACTCACCAGAGCTAGGAGGCACAGGGAATAGAGCCCAGGACCTGGGATCAGGAGCATCAGCCTCAGACACTTATTATTTGTGTGACATTGGGTAAGTCACTTAACTTGTGTTTCCCCAACTGTAAAATGAGGATAATAGCACCTACTTCCTAGAATTGAGGTAAGACTCCTGTGAGATAATATTTATAAAGTGTTTAGGATAATGTCTGACACATAGTGGGTACTATATAAATGCTCCCTATTACTATATTATTTTCTCTATATTTCTAATATTTGTCATTTCTAATAATATAATACCATCCATTACATTCAGATTGTTATTGTTGTTGTCACCAGCAAAACTGATGAGCCAGTCTTAATGTGGTCTAAGCCTGTGGCTACAGCCATGTATTCTTGCCTCCTTGAAGCTAGACACTTGCTGAGGCACTGATTTTTTAGTCACCCTGAAATAATAAAAGGGACCTATAAAACCTAGATTGGTTTCTCTTTTTTAGAAAAGTCAACCATGAAAATGTTATTATTTTAGTTTGCACATTTTATAACCCACTTGTCTTAATAAAATGCCCTGAGAAATGCCGACTTTTCTGTCTAATTATTAATATCTACCTTTTCTTCCTTAATGAGCCTCCCTTTTTCAAAGACTCTTAATTGTTTTCAAATCATTGAGTAAAACTGATAAAACTCAGGCTATGGAATATTTTAACTCCTAGATTTTTCAGTTTCATATATATTTGATGTAGTTCTTCCAGAAATATGGGTCACAGTTTAACCATTCATTAAAAATTTATTCTTACGTTTAAATTCATTCTTTAAGTGAGAAATAAAATAATATGATTAGAATGCTATACACTTCTAGAATCCACACCCTTGAAGACACTATGTGGCCCCTGAGCTGAAATGGGCCTTCTAAATGAATTGAGTAACTAGTTAAATTTAAGAGCAATAAATTATATTTTTGGCATTTGTGTAATGATATTTGTTCTCTTTTCCACAGGTTGAGAATAGGTTTTATAACTGGTCCCAAACCTCTGATTGATAAAGTAGTTTTGCACATGCAAGTTTCAACAATGCACACTAGCACTTTTATACAGGTAAGGTACCGGTGACGAAATGGAATCTCTTTTATGTGATGTGTGGAAAATAATATTTTTTTTCAAATGGAGCAGAGTGGTAGGGACAGGAAGGAGGCGTTCTAGGAAGGACCCTTCCACACATTAGAACATTTGGATTCTGGCACCTTCCCTACCTCCTATAAGCCATGTGCTCTTGGGGAAAGGAGGGTAACATGAGGTAGAAGAGACATGAAAACTGGGTTGAAATCCCACCTCTGGCATTTACTAGTTTGCCCACATGTGACCAAGGGAAAGTCATTTAATAGCCTTGAACCTCAGTTTTCTCATTTGTAAAATGAAGGTAATGACATGGAAAGTACCTGTTTCACAGAGTTCTTGTGAAGCTCAAAAGAAATAATCTTTGTAAAGCTTATTTGAAAATTTTTACAAATGCTACATATGTGTCAATCACTTAATCATGGTAACTCTCTTTCCTTATCTTTAAAAAGAAGGGGTTGGACTAACTGATCCCTGTGGTCCTATTGCAGCCCCAACCATTATTGTAAAATGGTCTTTTCTCTAGGACCAGTTAATTAATTGTAAGATCTTAATTAAGATATAGGATCTAAAGGAGAAAAGAACCAGAGAACAGACAATTTTGAATTAAACCTGAAGCAATGTACCTTCAGATTCTGTCTGTCTCTGAATCTTAACTAGTTCTAGAATTGTAATCTTTTCCCTATTTATTTAATCACAAACACTAATGCTCATACTTTCCTCTTTAGAATACCATATTAGGTGTGCATGTGTGCATGTGTGTTTACATATAAATTAAATAAGGGAAATTAAGCTTAATTTTTATTTTGAGGGCTTTTCTGAGTTTCATGACATCTTTGGAAATAACTGTAGCTATTTCAAGGTCAACAAAGCAAAACACAACCTTTAGAGAGAAAAACAATCCTGAAGAATGTAGATTGAAGAGACAAGAGGATTGTCAATCTACAGCTGAAAAGGACCTTAGAGGTTATCTAGTTCAACTTTCATTTTATAGATAAGGAAACTGAGGTACATAGTGTTTATGACACATAGATTGTGACCCAGTTTTCAGATCTGTGTCCTCTAACACCATACTAGAAAAGGTTATTTACATATTTCTCTTCATTCCAAAGTAATATTATGGAAGTTTTCCATTTTTGTAACATTTAGGTATCCCCTACATATTTTCCCCTCATTTTTACAAAATATACCCATCTGCTTAAATAACATCTAGCCCTTCCAATTTAGGACATCATTTTCAAAGCTACACTACTTGCGAAAACTGATAAAATTATCATTTAATGTCTATTATATGTTAATATTGTTCTAGGAGGTAGATACTATATATGAAACAAAGCAACAGTAACAGTAGTAACAGCTGATATGTAGCATTTTAGAGTCTGCAAAGAGTTTGAATTCGCTCACCATAACCCCCTGTATTGCAAGTGACATTTATCCCATTCTGTGGATTAGGAAACGGAGTCTCAGAATAACAAGGTAATTCTGTTGAAGAGCCAATAAATATGTGGTTGGAAATACAAATATTATCCTCCTCATTTTACAGATGAGCCTGAGGCATAGAGATTGTGATTTGCCTAAGGTCAACACATCCTTGAAGGAATGGTTTAATAACCAAGGGATTTTTTTTTAAGAGTATAAAGGTAGGAAAAAGAAAAGAAAGAAAATGGGTAACATTTGTTGACATTTAGCAGACTCTTGCGCTCTTCCGTTCTATATCCTCTTTGTATGATTTCCCTCAAATAGAGGTGTTCAGAGCTGCTTTTCAGACTCTCCCTCTTCCTATCTAAGGATAAGGTGAGCCACTCTCTGCAGGCTCAAGTGTGATGATCACTGAAGGCCATAGTGCAAGGCCAGGTTGAGACAGGGAAGCCAGGGCAGGTTAGGAAGCCTTCTCCAGACTCTCTTAATCCCAGGGCCTTCCCTCTGTCAATGATTTCCTACTTATTCTGTGTATAGTTTGCTTTGTATAGATGTATATATGTATACATATGTGTTTGCTTGCTATTTCTCCCATTAAATTGTAAGCTTCTTGAGGGCAGGGGCTGTCTTTTGCCTCTTTTGGTACCCCTCAGAATAATAAATACTTAATAAATGTTTCTTGATTGATTGATGTATATATGAACTGTAGCCCTTGAGGCATAGCTTTCCATCAATTTATTAATAGTTGCTAAATAGATATTTGTTGAATTAAATTTGAGGAATCTGACCAGCCCACACATCTCGGCTAGATTATTCATTATTGTCAATTTCTGATATTCTCCGGGGAAATTACTTTGAAAATCAGTAATTTTTCCTTATCCTTATGAGCTTAACTGAGCAATCTCACTTCTCTCCCCATGACCCATACAACAGTGAAAAATGACTCCATGGTTCTTACTCAAGGAAAGAGTCCAAGAGACCATTCCCGAGGAATAGGAATATGTCTGTTGACAAAAGTTTAGGAATTTCATTTCTGGCCACCATGATTTAAGAAGGACAGTAATAGGCTGGAGAAGAGCCACAGGAGGACAACCAGGATAGTGATAGGTCTTGAATCCATGTCATGTGGGGAATGTTTGAAGGAACTGAGCATGTTTCACCTGAAGAAAACACAAGACTTGAGGGGAGAGGAGACACAAAAGATTTGTTCAGATCTGGTCCCAGAAAGTAATACCAGGAACAATGGGTGGACATGACAAAGAGACCTATTTAGGCTTCACACCAAGAAATATTTCCTGACAACTAGAGCCATCCAAAAATAGAAGAGGTGGTAGGCACCCTCTCCTTGGATATCCTCAAAACAAGGATGAATGACCACTTGTCAAATACATTATAATGAGAGTTCTTTTCATGTATATGAGTTGGAGGAGATAACTGCGAAGTTCTCCTTAAACATCACATACCTACCATATTTTTGGTTGCTCCAAGAAAATCAGAGAAAAGAAGAAAAGAAATTAAAGTTCTAGAACAGAGTCATAATTAGAAACAACTGAATAGGAAGACAAAAAAGACAGAAATTCCCTCCTATGATTTGTATTTTGTTTTGCTCTTTTCTAATGCATTTAACATTATTTGGATTTATACTTAATTGTGTGTCACATCCTACTACTAATGAGCTCTGTGAAGGCATTCTATGACAAGTTTGCATTTTCCTTAGCACCTAGTCCTGTGTGGGAGACATGCACTAGATTTATTGAATTGAAATGGGAAGCTGTGGGACTCTTCCTAGCCATGGAGTGGCCCTCTCTACCTCAAAGGCTCTCCAAGCCCCTTCCCTTCCAAATCTATTTTGCACAAGTGAGGCAATATCTCATTATCTTATTTGGCTTTTATTTATTTTTAATTCAGGCTTTTTTCAGTTAACACCTCCTAATTCCCAGTGATAAAAAGAAAAACAAATGCCCCATAACAAATATGCATAGCCAATCAAAGGAGTCCCACATTGGCCCTTTCCAAAAAAATAGCTTTTTCCTCTGAGCCCGGAGTTTTAGTGATTTCTTCTCAAGTGTTACTTTCCTGTTTTAGCATAGATAGTGGTTTAATTAGCTTATATGTTTTTGTTCTGAGGGAGAGAGAAAGGAAGAAGGAAATGAGTTTGCAAACATCGACATATTTCAGTTCCTTAGCCTCATCTCAAAAAAGGTTCTAACTTCCAGGCTATAGCAAACACTTGATCTGGAGTCTGAGGCCATGAGTCTTCCATATTGGCTCTGCTCCTTACTGTCTGTGTGACCTCGGGCAAGCGTCCTATCCTCTCTGGGCTTTGGTTTCTTGGTGTACCAGATGAGGAGATCAGAATCAGTAACTTCTCAGGGATCCTGTGGTGTTTCTAAGTATAGATGATATAGCTGTGAATTTCCCTTTCCAAGACAAAATAAATACATTAACAAGAACAAAGCTACTTCCTTTGCTTTGATTCAGTGTTAAACTCCAGGCTTGGACAGCTCTGGCGGGCTCCATTCAGGGCAGTGTGGATCTGAGAGCGTTCAGAACCAGAGCTCACTAAAGACGATGCGCAGCCACCCTCTACTTTTACATTGAACCAGTATGAAACAAATGTCAGCATCCTTTAGCAGTGGGGAATAGGCAAATTTTAGTCAGTCAATACACATTTATTAAGCAACTGCTGTGTGCCTTAGGCAATGAACTGTGACCCTGACAATCATTTTTTCTCTTTTAGCTGCTGATAGCCCAGCTGCTGCAACAGTGGGGAGAAGAGGGCTTCCTGAAGCACGTAGACAGGTACAGAAACCTTTGTGGAGAGGTTCGTAGGGGCTTAGCCCTTGTAACGAGACCGACCCTTCCACCTGTGGGATGGTTTTAATGGGTGTTGGACAGATGCTCCTATTGTGGGTGTTGGGGTGAAAAGCGCCTCAGATTTTTATGTCATTCAGCACCTCTCTATGGAAGTTATTACTGTTGTCCTTCCTTTGTGTGTGTATGTGTTTTGTATATTCCTTTTGTATGTATACAGGGCAGCCAAAATAATGCAGACCTTAGTAATGAAGTAGAAGTTCATTTCCATGACATTTCCTATCACTTGATCTTATTAAGATGCTACTGGCAGGGGCAGCTGGGTGGCTCCAGGGATTGATAGCTAGGCCTGGAGATGGGAGGTCTTAGGTTCAAATTTGACTTAACACTTCTTGGCTGTATGATCCTGGGAAAGTCACTCAATCCCCATTGCCCAGCCTTTTCTGCTCCTCTGCTTTGAAACCAATACACAGTATTGATTCTAAGATGGAAGATAAAGGTTAAAATTTTTTTTAAGATACTACTAAAACACTGCCACACTTTTGGGGGGAGTGGGTCGTTGCATGTTTTTTTTATCTAGACTTGTAAATTTTTCAGTGTGAAGAATTCCTGGTATGGAAATACTTTCCTCTGATGCATATTAGCACCTCCTCTGTAACTCATAGTCTTAGAAACTTTCCTGGGGCACCAAAAGCTTAAATAACTTGCCTCGAGTCACACAGCAAGTGTATGTCAGAAGGTAGACTTGATTCAAGTCTTCCTGACTTCCTCAATCTACTACACCGTACTGCTTGTCATAGTAAGATCATAAAAGCTTTTAAAAAGTGTCAGTTTTATATATGTGTATATTATATAGATAATGCATGTATATAATAATTTTTATAACATATATGTATGTGTACATATATGTTCTAGAAACAGCATTGAAGGCAGTTTTTCTCATACTTAACTGAAAACTCATGCAGAGAATAATGGATTCTCACCCTTGGGAATGCAATAGATACAGCTTTAATAACTTAAAATGTCATTAAGAATTTGGGAGCATGCTCTTTTTTGGTTGTGAGTGCTACATGCACAGAAATTTAGACAAAAGCAACCTGGAGATAGTGGGCTAAGGAGGCATACTGTCTGAATAAGCAAGGCAATTATGCAAATCAAATGAATTACTTTGTTTGCATAGACCCAGTTTCTAAGTCACCCATGTCACTAGTGATGGGCCTGAAAATATAATCTAGTTTCCCTCATTCCCATATGAGTGATTGATTCTGCTGCTCCAACTGTGACCTTATTTTTAGGGTCTGCATTTTTACATTTCCCTTCATTGTTTTGGGGCCATTCCATAGACAAATAGATCTATTATCTTCTTTTACGAAGCACTGTATGCTTTGGTAAAACCTGAAACCCAGAGCAATTTCTCATCAATTGTACTCTAGAGGCCTGTTAGCCTCTGTAACCTTTTCCAAGAATGTTCTGACTTTTTCTTATTGGCTTTTGGCTTCTAGGGTGATAGCCTTCTATAAGGAGCAGCGGGATGCCATGTTGACAGCTGCAGACAAGTGGCTCAAAGGTCAGTGGATTGCACATCATATCCTTATAAATAAATAATAGCTACCCTCCTTGGGCTGAGTGCAACTCCCCATTGTTCATAACTGTAGGCTGAAACAAAAAGGTCAGGAAGAATCTACTACAAAATTCCTTTTCCTCAGAATTATCTGAAAATTAATAAAGAACAAATATCCAGCACAATCCTATGCATTCATACCTTGTTTTTCATTAACTAAGATTTTCTAGCTTTGTTTAAAGAAAATTTATTATCTTTATTATCATTTGTCAGTCTAAAGAGACACCTGGGTATTTACTAAAATTTAAATAAAACTACAGGTTGGCCTTTTTAAAAATTACATTCAATGACTATTGCTAGAATACAAGGGTTCCTTTTTAATTACTTTACATAGAAGATGGCGTTAGAAAAAAGAACAATTGACTCTGGTACTTCTCAGAAGACATACAGTGAGGTGCTCAAGACTAAAAAGCAATCCCATTGTACTCTGCCCCCCAGTGAGACTTCATATAGAATACTGGGTTTGGATCTGTGCATCACATTATAGAAAAGGTCTTGCTAACCTGTAGGGCAACAAGAATTATAGAGCAATCCAGAAGAAGGTAGCCAGGATGGTTAAATAGCCTTAAAAGCAAGAAATATAGGTATCAGCCAAAGGAACTAGGAATGTTTAGCCTGGAGAAGAGATGGTGTGGTGGGGACATGGTGGTAAACTTGAGTATTTAAAGAGCTATTGTGAGAAAGGGACCAGATTCATAATAGGTGACCCCAGAGAGCAGCAGATCTCAGAAAATGGGTAGAATCTGTAGAGAAATTTAGTCTTAATGTAAAGTAACACCAATTAAAGGTAATCAGAAGGAGAATGGACTGCTTCCTAAGGCGGTGTACCTTCAGGAAGTCTTAGCAAGGACTGGAGGACCGTTTGTTAATTATTTTTCACAGATACAGCATGGACCAGGGGGCCACTGAGGCTCCTTCTGTCCGGGAGAGTCTACAATTTTCTTAGGTTAAAAAGTAAATAGGAGAGCAAGAGAACTTCCAGGTTAAGATGGCGGCAGAGTAAGAAGCAGCTCTTAACCTCTCCTGACCAAAACACACAAAACTCCTCAAGGGGACATAAAAACAAGTCCAGACGAACGGAGGAACCCCACAACAGGGCACAGCGTGGAAGGTACGTGGAATCGAGACATTTCCAGGCTATAAAGGGGTCTCACTTAATCACGGGCTGAGCAACCGCCCCACCCCCACCCCCTCCACACTCATCTATAGCTCCGAACCCAGCTAAAAAGAAATAGAGCAAGTTTGGGGCACCCATCGAGTCATCAGCAGCTCCGGGACCTGTTCCTGAGAGCAGCAAAACTTAGGACCCCATTAAGTCAAAAAACGCACGCGAAATCTGAGCGCGGGAGCAGAGAGTGGACGCTGGGCGCAGGCGTGGGTGGAGGCAGACACAGCCAGGAACTAAAGCTCTGAAAACCTGAGTGGGGAACCAGTGCAGACGGGTATACGACTGTGGAAGCAGCGCCCTGAGACTTGTAAAGGAACCTCCTGCAGAGGATCAAGCAAGGGGGTCCACCAGGGGGCTTGACCTTGGAAAAAACCAGAACTCAGACCACAGGAACCAATAGACCAGGAACAGACACTGAGCGCGAGGATAAATCTGAGAAGCTGCTGGGCTAATGATGGCTACTCAGTCACAGGAAGTTCAGAAGAGAAAGAATAATAATAACAAGAAAAAGAAGTCTTTAACACTCGACAGCTTTTACACAGAGAAAATCCAGACAACCGAGCAAACAGAGGAGGAGAACAAACAAGCATCCAGACCCTCCTCAAATAAGGAAAACTCCTCACAAGCTATGGAAGAGTTCAAAACTGAGATTTTGAGGAAAATGGAAGAGATCTGGCAAGAAAATAACAGTTTAAAAGGTAGAATCTTGCAACTGGAAAGTGAGGCTCAGAAACCAAATGAACTGATAAGCAAATTGAACACCAGAAATGACCAGATTGAAAAGGAATACCAGAAAATTATGGTCGAATACCAGAAGATTATGGCCGAAAACCAGAAGATTAAGGCCAAAAATCAATCCCTAAAGGCTAGAATTGAGCAACTGGAAGCTAATGATCTCTCAAGACAACAAGAACAAATAAAACAAAGTCAAAAGACTGAAAAAATAGAAGGAAACATGAAATATCTCAATGAGAGAGTGACAGACCAAGAAAACCGGTCTAGAAGAGACAATTTGAGAATAATTGGT
>NC_058135.1:96995918-97027127 GCF_016433145.1 Gracilinanus agilis
TTTAAAACCAAGCAAGAGTTAGAGAAAATTACAAAATGTAAATTAAATGGCTTTGACTATTTTAAACTAAAAAGTTTTTGTACAAACAAAAACAATATAGTCAAAATCAGAAGGGAAACAACAAATTGGGAAAAAATCTTTATAACGAAAAACTCTGACAGGGGTCTAATCACTCAAATATACAAGGAGTTAAAGCAATTGTATAAAACATCAAGCCATTCCCCAATTGATAAATGGGCAAGAGACATGAATAGGCAATTTTCAGGTAAAGAAATCAAAAGTATCAATAAGCACATGAGAAAGTGTTCCAAATCTCTAATAATTAGAGAAATGCAAAACAAAACAACTCTGAGGTATCACCTCACACCTAGCAGATTGGCTAAAATGAAAGAAGGGGAGAGTAATGAATGCTGGAGGGGATGTGGCAAAATTGGGACATTAATGCATTGCTGGTGGAGCTGTGAACTGATCCAGCCATTCTGGCTGGCAATTTGGAATCATGCTCAAAGGGCTATAAAAGAATGCCTGCCCTTTGATCCAGCCATACCATTGCTGGGTTTGTACCCCAAAGAGATCATAGATAAACAGACTTGTACGAAAATATTCATAGCTGCGCTTTTTGTGGTGGCAACAAACTGGAAAAGGAGGGTATGTCCTTCAATTGGGGAATGGCTGAACAAACTGTGGTATATGCGGGTGATGGAATACTATTGTGCTAAAAGGAATAATAAACTGGAGGAGTTCCAGGCGAACTGGAGAGACCTCCGGGAACTGATGCAGAGCGAAAGGAGCAGAGCCAGAAGAACATTGTACACAGAGACTGACATTCTGTGGTAAAATCGAATGTAATGGACCTCTGTACCAGCAGCAATACAATGACCCAGGACAATTCTGAGGGATTTATGGTAAAGAAAGCTACCCACATTCAGAGGAAGGACTGCAGGAGAGGAAACATATAAGAAAAACAACTGCTTGAACGCATGGGTCGGGGTGGACATGATTGGGGGTGTGGACTCGAAACTACCACACCAATGCAACTACCAACAATTTGGAAATTGGTCTTGATCAAGGACACATGACAAAACTAGTGGAAATGCGCATTGGCCATGGGTATGGGGGGTGCGGGGGGGGGGTTGAAGGGGAAAGGGGGAGCATGAATCATGTAACCATGTTAAAAATGAATATTAATAAATGTTAAAAAAAAACAAACAAACAAAAAAAGTAAATAGGAGGCCACTGAGGTCCCTTGTAGCTCTGAGACTTTGATTCTCTGAGATTAAAGAAGTAAACAAGGAGCCCCTGAGGTTCTTAAATCTTTGGTTAAAGAAATAGACTCTACTTTGAGTAGAGACAACTTTTTTGAAATCCTTCCTACTGTTTCTTGGGATCTCCGGCCACAGTCCAATTTGTTATCTGTTGAGAACTTTCATTCCAAAGTGATTTAAATCCTGCTAGCTTATTTACATCTTGTGTCAAGCATCAAATGCATATATATATATATGTCTGCAAATCTTTGTTGATATGTCATTAAAATATCATTGAGTCACATTTCCTCACAAGAGGATGAATTCAATGAGTGACTGGCATGACTGTCTATGGTACACTTATAAAATAAAACTTTCTCTCAATTAGAGTTAAGCCTTAAACCTGAGAGAACCAATTTTGTAGTATTAAGTCCCAGGGGAAACCTTGGTAATGATAGAAGTCTTTCTGGCTTGACAAGAATAATGATGTTGTTCTAATAAGTTTGAATGACAGGTGAGGGAGAAGAAAAAGCACAACACATTTTCATAAAGTCCAAGATTTTCTTTTTTTGCAAAAGTCATTTTTTAAAATGGAAATGTTTGTCATCCTTCAACTATTTGTACTAATACTTGGGAAAAAAACAAATGAACTAATTTTTTAAAACCAAATGGCTTGGGGGCAGCTGGGTAGCTCAGTGGATTGAGAGCCAGGCCTAGAGACGGGAGGTCCTAGGTTCAAATCCGGCCTCAGACACTTCCCAGCTGTGTGACCCTGGGCAAGTCACTTGACCCCCATTGCCTACCCTTACCAATCTTCCACCTATGAGTCAATACACAGAAGTTAAGGGTTTAAAATAAAAAAAAAATGGCTTAATTACTTCTGGATGATTTAAACATCAAGAGAAATGATGGGATGTCAATTTTTAGAACTTTGAAAATTATGGTTTTTTAAATGTTATATTTGGGAGAAAAGCTTTGGAGAAAAAAATGGATACAGATTAGGTCTTTGGGTCATCAAGTAAGTTCCCTGATATCACTATTGCAGTTAATGAAGAAAGACGTTTCACCCCTCCCTTCTATTTCTAGGTTTGGCAGAATGGCACATCCCTGTTGCTGGGATGTTTCTGTGGATTAAGATTAAAGGTATTTCTGATACAAAACAACTGATTATGGAAAAGGCCTTACAAAAAGAGGTAAAAAAAAATCCCAACAAAAAATGCAAATTCTTTACTTATGTGATCATGAAATTTCCCATGTTTCCCAGCTTGATGGTTGTGAGTTCTAAAACAGTTATTGATTACTCTTATTACTAAATGCTTTGAAATGTATGTAGGGGACCAAATAGATTACTAGATCTGAGTCAGGAAAGCCTGGATTCAAATCCTACCTTACACATTTACTAAGACTCTTAGCAAGTCACTTAACATCTCTAGACTTTGGTTTCCTAAATATAAAAGAAGAAAGTTGGACTTAATGTCTCTGAGGCCTCTTTAGTGTCTAAGTCTATGATCTATGATCCTTTAGGGAATGAAAGGAAAAAGAGGAGACAGAAAGAGAAGGAGACAAATGAGAAGTTACATTAGGAGAACCAGAATGGTATAGTGTCATAGAAACCAAGAAGCATCCAGAGGATGATGGATTCTCATCCCTGGGTATGTGATAGACATAGCTTTAATAGCTTAAATTTCACTAAGAATTGGGGGAGAGGGGCACAACCTTTTTTGACTGTGCTGTACACACACAGAAATATACACAAGAGCATTAAACAAATTGGGCCAAGTGAAGAAGGAACCACCCATATTGTTTGAGGAAGAATGTTCTACATTTCATGTCACCACTTTCTACCTACCCACTCTTTCTTCAATCGGCTTTCAGCTCAACCTGACAATGAAATTAGTGTAACATAGTAGACATGCTGGACTGGCAGTCAGGAAGACCAAAGTTTGAATCCCACCTTGGCATATGCTTGTTATCGGGTCACTGAACATCTCCAAGCCTTAGACACCTCACCTGTAAAAATGAAATTGTGTCCAATGTCTTATAAGGTCCCTTCCAGCTCCAAATGTATATAATCTTCTGCTAATAATGGGCCTATAGCCAAATCCAGCCATTGTTGCCCTTGAGTTCTCTGCTGCATGTGGTGCCATTCACCATCTTTTCCTTCTTGTAACTCTGTTGCTCAACCCCCTGTTTGTACACTATTCGGTGTATATAGCCACTTAGTTATTGACTTTCACCTCGTGTCCCCAAAAATATCTGTGAGCTTCAGCACTTCTCTTAGACCACAAATTCTGCATGGAAGGCACCTTCAGATGGTATCTATCATGACTGATCATTAGGCACTTAATAAACACTTTCATAAATCATAGTAAGTTCTAATGTGATTTATTATAGGACAAGTTTTCATAACCTTAAACTTTATTTAAAATTTGGGCTTTAGGAGTCCAAGCATTTGAGATCTGACTGCTATTACTAGAAGGCTTTACATTCTCTTAGACACTTCAGTTTCTTTTTTTAGTCTCCAAAATGTTGCTTTCATAATAGAAACCTTTTTAAAAGGTCATACTCAGTTGAATCATTTAAATTAACATAGATCTCTTTTAGGTATTACTAGTTCCTGGGGATGCATTCTCCATTGATGATTCAAAGCCTAGTTCGTATGTCAGAGCTTCCTTCTCTTTGTCTTCTCCAGAACAAATGGATAAGGTGAGTATGGTCTATTCAGTAGACCAGAGATTCTTAACCTGTGGTCCATGGACCCCGGCCAAGGAATCTGTGGATAGATTTCAGGGGGAGGTGGGAGAGGAGTCTGTGAACTTAGATGGGAAGAAAATTACATCTTCATTTTCACTAACTTCTAACTGAAGTTTAGCATTTCCTTCATTATGAATACATGAATGAATAAATGAAAAATCATTTGTTTATTTTATTTTAAACCCTTACCTTCTGTCTTAGAATCAATATAAGTTGGTTCCAAGGCAGGAGAGTGGCAAGGGCTAGGAAATTGGAATCAAGTGACTTGCTCAGGGTCACAAAGCCAAGAAATGTCTGAGATCAGATTTGAATCCAAGGGATCCTCTCAACTCCAGGTCTGGCTCTCCAAACACTGCACCACCTACCTAGCTACCCCTTGAAAAAAAGCATTTATTAAATACTTAATATTCATAAAGCAGAAGATATAAATAAATAAGACTATCCTTTAAGGAGCTCACATCCTATTTGGTGAGGGAGGCAACTCATATGGAAGTTTTCATCTCCAATTGAAGTCTCATGGCCCATTGCATATAGCCAACAAGCCTTCTTTTGAGGAGGAATCCATAGGCTTCTGCACACTGCCAACAGGATCTATGCCACACCCGCAAGAAGGTTACCAACCTCTGCTCTGCAGTAAATAGATCATTCTCAGCCCTAGGTGTTACAAATGAGTTTGGAACTTCTAGCCCAGGGAAGATTTTCTTAGTTTTCTGACTTGAGTAACATGAAACATCCCCCTGAGGTGCATAGCGCTTCCTTATTATACTGCTTTGGGGAGAAGACGAGAAAGCATTAGATATATCGTCCACTGAGGGCCTCCTCAAAGGCTTCTTCATAGTGTCATGGCGGCCCTGGGCTCCTGAGCCACAGCTCTGGCCAGACCTGTGGAGCTGGAAAGGCTTTTGGGTATGAACTCAACAGAGATTGTATAAGCAGGATTCTTTGTTGGTAGTTCAGTAGCTAGAGCTGACCAAAATCAGGTGCTCCTCGAAGGATACCCTACTCATGAAGGGCTTAGTCAGACGGAGGACCTCGAGACCCCTCTCATTCTCCTCTATCAGCATAATAAATGGAGGGATCCTCATCTGTGTGTATCATGTTTATTATTGGGGGCAGCTAGATGGCTCCATGGACTGAAAGCCAGGCCTAAAGATGGGAGATCCTGGGTTTAAATTTGGCCTCAGGCACTTCCTAGCTGTGTGACCCTGGGCAAGTCACTTAACTCCCATTGTCTAGTCCTTAATGCTCTTCAATCTTGGAATCAGTACACAGGATTGATTCTAAAACAGAAAGTAAGGGTTTAAATTTTTTATTTTTGTTTTTATTACACCTCCATGAATGGATTTACCCAGCCTGCTGAGAGATTATCAGGACACCATGAAAGAGAATATATTTATAAGTTAAAATAGTGTCCAAAAAAAGAATGAAAATGAAGAGACTCTTCAGTAAATATAATAACTTTCATGTGTTAAGCCTAATAAATATGAAATATGAATGTATAATAGAAAAATGAGAGCAGAATTACTATTGGTTTGGGTGAGGTGGTAGTAATATAGTCACATTTTAGTCATACATCAAGTTGGATGTTTGCCTTCAAGTCTTACAATGAAAGGAACAATCATGGCTCTAGATGAGAGGCAACATGGCTGGGTGACTAGTGAGTGCCCTGGATTGAAATCGAGAAGATGAGGGTTCCAGTATCAGCTCAGATACATACATGGTGGCTGTGTGACCTTAAACAAATCACTCAAACCAATCTGAGTATCAGATGACTCTCTAAGATTTTAAGTTAGAGACAGACAGAATTTCAATACTTTGAGTTTCCTGGGTGAGATCACAAGGACTGGACCTACTGACAGTGTGGCTCTCCCTTCATCGATGGCACTGCTGAGATCAGAAGAATCAAAAGCTGGAGAGACACCAGGATGTCTGGGCTATAACATTGTTCCTGACTCACACTTAATGAATTTGTGTGTTATGGGGGGAAATTGATTAAATAGGAGAAAAACTGAAATCTGTTTAATAATCTTCTGTTCATTTGTATTAATGGATGTATGTGTGGACATACAAATACCTTTTCCCTAAAACAATTGTATCTCTGCTTTTACTATGAAAAGCGTGATCAATAGAGGAAAAGGCCCCCAAGATACAAAAGGGCAGAACACTCCTAGCTATCACATTGGTTCCTAAGAATGTTAAGGGGTCTTGATGGCATTTTGCTAGAGCACACAAAAAACAGTTAGCATTTATATAGTACGTTGTAAGGTTTGAAAATTGCTTTTTTAGAAATTTGCAAAACTCTTATATGAGAATGTTATTTCATTTGATTTTATAACAACCCTGTGAGGTCAGTGGTTTTATCATCCCCATTTTACAGATGAGAAAATGGAGGCTAAGAGGTTAAATGATATCCAGGGTCACACAGTTACTAACAAAGATCTTTGGAAATCCTCCTAACTCCCAAATAATATCAAAAAAAGGAAGAGAAGGGAAAGGGGAAGGAAAGGGAAAAGAAAGGGAAAGGAAAGGAAGGAGGGAATAGAAGAGAGGGAAAGGTTACATTCCTAGTTGAACTTACAAAGTACTGCCAGAGCTCTCTCTTCTCTGACAATCTTCTTTATTTTCATTTTAGGCTTTCCAGAGACTGGCTGAACTTATAAAAGAGTCTTTATGAAGGAAGAAAAAGCAGAATCATTTTACTCATGGACTTCCACATTGTCAATTTTTATATTTCACGAAGAAGAAATTGGTGGTGATATTACACCTGTGCTCTCATAGAGATTTAATCATGGATATTACATTACTGAAAGACTTTTTAATGACTGCCAAAAATTACAATGGGCCATTATGATTTTTATATAAAATCTGACTATAGGGTTGTTTTTTTGTAGCTGTTTTATTGCAATAGATTGCATTCCAAACTACTTTTTTCAATTGCTTGGAAATTTCTTAAGAATTTTTATCTGGTTGAATTTTCTTATGTCTTAATGGCAGTCAAATATTGAATACTAGAGCAAGAATTTATCATTTTATACTTGTTCAGTGCTATACCTATCAAACTACCAAGAAACTTTTTTATTGGATTAGAAAAAAATTATAGCAAACTTCATTTGGAAGAACAAAAGATCAAGAATATCAAGGGAAATAATGAAAAAAAATGTGAAGGATGGAAGCCTAGCAGTACCAGATATTAAACTGTACTATAAAGCAGCAGTCATCAAAACAATATGGTACTGGCTAAGAGACAGAAGAGAGGATCAGTGGAATAGACTTGGGTTAAGTGACCTCAGCAAGATAGTATATGATAAACCCAAAGATCCCAGCTTTTGGGACAAGAACTCAATATTTGGCAAAAACTGCTGGGAGAATTGGAAAACAGTATGGGAGAGATTAGGTTTAGATCAACATGTCACACCCTACACCAAGATAAATTCAGAATGGGTGAATGACCTGAATATAAAGAAGGGAACTATAAGTAAATTAAGTGAACATAGAATAGTATACTTGTCAGATCTCTGGGAAAGGAAAGATTTAAGACAAACAAGAGATAGAGAATATTACAAAATATAAAATGAATAATTTTTATTACATTAAATTAAAAAGGTTTGGTACAAGCAATACCAAATCAACCAAAATTAGAAGGGAAGCAACAAATTGGGGAAAAAATCTTTATTAAAAAAACCTCTGACAAAGGTCTAATTACTCAAATTTATAAGGAACTAAGTCAATTGATAAATGGGCAAGGGACATGAATAGGCAATTTTCAGATAAAGAAATTAAAACTATCAATAAGCACATGAAAAAGTGTTCTAAGTCTGAGTTAGACTAGCCAAATACTAGGAACCATACAGAGAAAGCTTTATATGTTTAAGTAAGGCACAAGGTTGCAGGATCTAAACCCAGAGAGTAAGAAATCATGTCATCTTGTCATTCAAGAATTCAAAGTCAACTGAAACATCCTAGAAATCATCAACCCATACTTCTTATGAAAAGTTTGATTCAAAGTAAAGCCAAGAGTGAGCAAAGCAAGTAAGGAGACTTTGCGATGAGGTCATTCATTGAGATTAAGGCCTCCCCAGAAAAATTCACTTTGAATTAAAATTAAATGGGGTTTGAATCATCCAATATCTCTTTTAAATTTCAAATAATAGGGACTCTCCAATAAGTATTCTTCTTTAGCTAGAAAAACCTTTGAACTGTTCTAATTCTTTATCAATAGGTAGAAAAGAAAAATAAAAGAGTAAATTAGAAGATAACTTTGTTTACAATCATCTGTCCTCTGTCAAGTGTCTACAAATGGATCTGTATTGAACCAGTAATTCAGTTCTGATTCATATCTTTAAACTGAACTAGGCTGTAAGCTCTGTGAGGGTAAGAATTGTGCCTTATCTAAACCTTTCATCTCTCCCTGTCTCTAATACAGTATTCTTAAATACTTTGTTTGATTGGTGAGTGAATAAATAAATGAATGGCTTTTAAAAATGCATTTGCTTGCTTGCTTTTATAGCAAGGTATCATTAGCATTTGTGAGAAGTAGCTAACAACAACAATTACATCTAATTTGGTCCTTGTTATAAAATACAAAGAGAATGAATGGCCAGAAAAAGTGGAAGGGATGTTCTACAGGAAAAAACAAGGTAGTAACCCATAGTTTCCCCATTAATATAAAACTAAAATCATAGAAGAATGTGTTCTCCTTCATCAGTCTGGTCACATCTCTATTGTGCTTGGATTCAGTCTGAGGGAAAGGAAATCTATTTCACTCAAGCCCCATTCAGTATAGCTTTATCATCTGATAAAGCATTTAATTGAAATATACCCAAAAAATAAATAAGAGAAAATCCAAACCACAAAAATCTTTTTAACCCCTCATCAACCAGTGGAAAATGATCACACACACACACACACACACACACACACACACACACACACACACACTCCTTTTCATGGAAGAAAATACCAAATCCCTTGGTTGAGTAGGGTATCAGGGAGGGAACCAACATGCAGGGGTAAAAGACTCCCACAGGTCCAGGAAAATCTCAGAAGCAGAACAGTGTTAGGGACATGACTGAGACAATGAGAGTAATCAGGTTTTCAGCCAAAATCAGGCATCATAAAGATTGCTCTCCTCATTTTTTGGGCTCTGTTTATTTTATATGCTTTGAGATCACACATAAAGTTGGCATGGAAATCCATTCTCACCATCCATCTTTTTCTTAGAAACAATGTGTTAGGCATGTTTGATGTATCTCCTGGGCCACAGTGGTGAGAGAGTACAGGTTTTTTCATGGGAGACAATTTCTCCATATTTCATTCATTGCTCTTTTGTGTGTACTGTACTGGATCAGGGAGGGGGGAAACTTAGAGACTATTCTGGCCTGTTTTTACAAGCACTTGTGTATAGGAATCTGAATTAGTTTTAAAATCTTTAACATTAACTCACTATATACTGGTTTGTTGTGAAGTGACTCCTAGGAGAATTTCTGTATTACTGCATGTAAGAGTGGGAATTTCCTAGGAGTTATAGGGGACCTGTGGGGGGCTCTGCTATCAACCTGTATTATTTTTCTGTGTTTCCCTGGGGCTGAGTAAGAATATTGATTTCAATAATTTCAGTAAAAGGGAATGCTAGTGAGAAAAGAGTCACATAGGGGAAACTGAGTGGAATCACCATCCTTCTGATACCTGCTTTGCAGGTTTCAGAACTAGTGATGAGCTGTGCCAAATGTCATAAGCTTTGACAGCTTCCCACACCAACACATTGTGAAATCACCCAAGGGAGAGCTGCCCTGCTTTGTTGAGGAAACAATTCTGCCCCAGCTCCTTGCCTCCCCACCTGCAGCTTCCAGTGGGGCTGGAGGGAGGGATGCTCTGAATAACTCCCCTGCACCAACTTGTTCCTCCAGTGGCCACTAGGGAGACCCTGTCTGTGGTGTCAATAAAGCCAGCCCTTTCTCTGTATCATTGCTCTGTGCCACATCCACCCTCCACAGCCACTACCATGTCTTGGAGCTTTTGGCTCTCACCTCTGCTGCGGTAGAACCTGGCAGAAAAGATATAGGCATCTCCTAGGCTGAGCTTGCCATAAGTTCAACTGACTGCCCCCACCTCTTGCATTTTATGCAGTGTGTGAAAAAAAGATGTCCTCTACCCCAAAATACACAGGACCTGGGGATTTATCCACATTTTAAACACAGACATATAAACATAATATAAATTTTACCTATCCAGCAAAAGAAGTATGATAAGTCTAATATCTACTCAAAAAAAAGGCAAAACTTGTCTGTTATACATTTGACTAACTTAAATAGAGGCTGGTCTCAGAGCCAGGAAGACCTGAGCTGGGTTCCACTGCTTTCATATACTGACTATATACCCTTGGGTAAATTACTTTATAGCTCTGAGAAATTTTCAAAGACAAGAGTTCTTTTTTTTTTTTTAATCCTTACCTTATGTCTTAGAATCAATATAGTTCCAAGGCAGAAGAGTGGTAAGGCTAGACAATGGGGGTTAAGTGACTTGCCCAGGGTCACACAGCTAAGAAGTATCTAAGACAAGATTTGAACCCAGGACTTCCCACCTCTAAACTTGGCTCTCAATCCACTGAGTTGCCTAGCTGTTCCCAAAGAGAAGAGTTCATAACTTATACAACCTTTAAAAATTGTTTTAATAATTGTATTTAAATATAATGGGTCCCCTGCATTTAAAAACACAATTCTGAGAATTTCACCAGATTGCTAAAGGGATCCATAAAACAAAAACCGTTTAAGAATCTCTGCTCTAATAATAAGGGAAAATGTGTATACAAAAATATTTAGAGCCACATTCTTTGTGCTGGCAAAAATTTGGAAAATGAAGGGAAGCCCTTTAATTGGGGAATGGCTGAACAAACTGTGGTATCTGTTGGTGATAGAAAACTATTGCATTAAAAAGAAATAATGAACTGGAGGAATTCCATGTGAACTGGAACAACCTCCAGGAACTGATGCAGAGTGAAAAGAGCAGAACCAGGAGAACATTGTATACAGAGACTGATACACTGTGGCATAATCGAATGTAATGGACTTCTCTACTAGCAGCAATGCAATGACTCAGGACAATCCAAAGGGATCTATGAGAAGGAATGCTATCCACATTCAGAGAAAGAACTATGGGAATAGAAACACAGAAGAAAAACAATTGCTTGATCACATGGTTCGATGGGGATATGATTGGGGATATAGACTCTAAACAATCACCCTAGTGCAAATATTAATAATATGGAAATAGATCTGGATCAATTATACATATAAAACCCAGTCGAATTGCTCATTGGCTATGGGAGGGGAGAAAGAAGAAGGGAGAGAAAGAATATGAATCATGTAACTGTAGGAATTAAATTTTAATGGTTTGACTAAAATATATGAAAATTATAAATAATATTGTCACCATTTCAAAGTATTATTGCTTAAAGTTGAAATGACTTTAATAGCTTTTATTTACAAAAGAGGTGGAAAGAGTAAAAGCAAAGATACAAAAGGGTAGAGAAGATGTTAGCTTATCTAACTAAATATTGCACTCAACTCAGCCAGGACTTGTTGACCTTCAACCAGAATTAAACTCTCTCCAGAAGACAGGAAGAGAAAGTTAGCTATCCACACACCCAAGTTCCCTCCAAGAGTCAGGTCAAGATGATGACTTGAGGTGAAGGTAATTCCTGAGACCAACTTTCTTCCTTGAGCTGATCTTCTTCTTAAAGCTGACTTCCTTCTTGTAGTCCAACTCCTTCTTCAAGCCAACTTCCTTCTTGGATTCTACTCTCTAGCCCCAGAAATTCAGGACCTTTTTATAGTGGTTTTTTGTCCCTTCCATTTTTCACGAGGGCCAATCACAGGTTCCAAATTCCCCAGCACTGCCCACACCTGTGGGAACCACTTCTCACCTTCTAGAGAGGTGAATACTCATCAAAAGGGTTCACAGATTCCTGGCTGATTGAGGTGTGAATTCTCATTTCCTGGCTGATTGAGTTGAAAAGGTGGAGAGCTCCTCCACCTAGTGCTAAGTAGAGTGTTCAAGCTTTTGTTGATTCAATTCAAAAGTAGACAAAGGAGAGTTAATCCTGTCTTCACAATCTGGGGAGATACTAAGTAGGGGTACTTAAGTTATTGTTAACCAAAGGGTTTACTCAAAATAGCCAAAGGGAATAAAGGATTCCCTTTCACAAGTGTAAACTCAGAATAGACAAAGAAAACAAATAATTCCCTTTTACATAACCATGGAAAAATATCCTAAATTAATTAATTTTTTAAAAACTTCTGTTTACTGAGAAAAAAAAAATCCCTATTCTAAGAGTCCTCTAAATTGCAGAAGTACCCATCAGCAGAAATAAAGAGAATTCTTCATCTGGGATTTCCAGCCAAATTACAAGTCTAGTACCTATTCCTACTACTCTTAAAACATATCAGACCTTAAACTTGCAAACAATTCAACATAATATAGCTGCCTTTATTGAAAAGAAATTGCCCATTCTCAGTTTGGGCTATGAACTCAGCTGACTTTCCCAATGTTGCCAAATTAATAATTCCATGTGCCATAGAGGGAAAAAGTAGTTTTGAGAACCACTAATATGGTCTTGGCAACAGTATGTGGGTCTGTTGGGTAAATTATGAGGAAATTCACCTCCAAGTGAATCATGAAGATAATCCGCTAAGAAGCAGAAGGCTAGTGATGGACATTCATGAAAGAAGCACTCACACCAATGAAATCCCAAATCCTAAAAGAATTAATGCATAAGAATTCATACTTTAACTTTGCTTGGAGAGTTTACAATATTTAATTTAAAGGAACTGTGGGAAAATTCCTCGTTTAATTTGAGTTATACAAAATCTGATTTTTCTAGAGATTTTTTTAAAGTGGAGCACCCCTGTATTTGGTGTTCAAATTAATGTTCAAATATTTCAAACTTACATTGAGTTGCCTCATATCTTGAAAAATGAATAAATGGAATTAGAATGAAGCTTGTTCTTATTAGAATCTGGACAGTTCAAAAGAATAATATAGTCTACAAAAAGCTCTTTCATCTCTGAAAATATATAGTCAGAAATCAGCCTCAGATATTTCCTAGTTCTATGATCCTGGGCAAATCATTTAACCTCTGCCTCTTTTTCCTCATCTACAAAATGGGATTAATAATGTCACCTTTCTTCCAGGGTTTCTAAAAAAATAAAACAAAATGACATTTGTAATACATTTTGCAAAACTTAAAGCAATATATAAATGCTAGCTGTTATTTACAAAATTTTATGGAATTTTAATTATCTTTTTGGGAAAACTGATTGTCATTGACTGTAATCAAAACAAGTATCCTTTTCCTTGCATTAAATTCATATTCTATCCCATATCTTGATTTACTTCCATGTTTACACCTGAATTGAGATCTCCTTTGGAGTATTAGTTGCTATAATTAAAAAGCAAACATCTAATTTAATCATTTAAAGAGGAAAAGTTTGGGTTCTCCCTGAATTTTTAAAAACATAATTATAAAGGCTCTTTCAAAGCACCATATGGTTTGTTGTAGCACAGTAAACACATTTTTAATGGCATTATGCCCAGGGAATTCAGCTGTGCACAGCCAGAGGGAAGAAGGGAAAAAATTATCTAGGCCAGGGATGAATTGATGAAGATGGGCGAGTTCAAAGACAATGTGTCTAAACCTTGACACACCCAGATGTGATGGTTTGTAATCAGCAATAACTTCTAAAATAGAGAACTCATTTAAAAAGAAAAAAAAATCCAGCAAGATAAACATGAATCCAAGGGCTGTAGAACCTTTTTTATGGATGTATAAACCCAACTTCATCACCACAAGCCAATGAAAGTGAGCTGTCCCAGGACATAAATGTGTTCAACATTAATTCATTTTATAATTCTTTTCATTCCTATTGCCAATGAATAGACAAAAAAAGGGGGGAGGGCAGGGATCATTAAGTGCTTACACTTGGTCAAGCATTGGGCTAACAGCTGTATATATATATATATATATAAGCAAATATCCTCTCTGTCCTCAAAAAGCTTATATTTTTATAGGACAAGACAGCCCCATAGGGGAGTGTTGGCCAGGGATGCACACTTTGGAATAACCAAACCACACTTAGGCTGGAATTTTTTTTTCTCCTGCTCAACAGAATTGATTGGATTGGTAATTAGACAAGTCACATGTGTACAAAATGGAGCTCACACTATCCCAAAGCCAGGGGCTGGGGAAAGGTAGGGGAGTGGGGCAGGAGGCAGTTACTGGTCTTTCTAGGAGGTACAGAGGCTAGGGGCTCTGGCAGGCAATGCTCCCCACTCCCACCCCGAGGAGAGGGTCAGAGGTGTGGTTACCCAAGAGACCCTGCTTGGCTTTGGTCATAAAACTCAAGCAGAGCCCAATGCTGGGCAGGGACAGACAAAATGAGGGCTGAGCACCCAGAGGTTCCAAGAGACCACTCTGTGCATCCCTTCCATGGTAGGATGGTCCATATCTAGCTAGAAGCCTGGGCAGGGGGTATGCAGGAAAGGGGAGATACCAGAAGAGACGATTGGAGTTGCGGTTCCTAGGTTGGGGAAGAAGGAGATCATGGCCAGGCTTTCTTTGTTTGATGTTGCTGTGGCTGGTGTAGCTGACCCATTTGATGATGTCCTGGTCGATGTAGTTCAGCTTGGGTTCAAATGTCTATCCTGTTGACCTTGCTGCCTCATTGGAAGACATAAAGAATCATTTCATGATATACATTACTTTGAGTTTTAAAATGACTTTTTCATCAATATAAAATCTTGCACAGTGGAAATAATGCTAGATTTGGGATCAAATGATGTGGGTGTGATTCCTTCCACTTGGTGGGGAAAAGAGAGAGAGAGGTGTGGGGAGTAAGCATTTATTAAGCATTTCCTAGGTCCTCTCCTTCCTCCCTTCTCCCCACCCTCAAGCACATTACAAATATTATCTCATTTTTTTCCCTTACAGTAGTACTAGGAAGTCAATGCTGTTCTTATCCTAATTTTACAGATGGGGAAACTGAGGCAGGCAGCAGTTAAGCCACTTGTCCAGAGTCACACAACTAAGAAAGTATCTGAGGTAGGATTGGAACCCAAGTGTTCCTGACTCCAGGCTCAGCATCTTCCCCACTGGGCTGCCTACCTGCCTTACCTACTACTGGAATAACCCTGGACAAGTCACTTGGGAGCAGCTTCATGTTCCTCATCTGTAAAATGAGAAGAAGTCTTGGAGCCCTAGCATTTTCATCTGTAAAATGGAGGGGCTAACTAGATGACCTCTAACTCTTCCAGCCATGATCTTATGACATTTCTATATAGGAGAGAACCTACTGTCACAATGGGAACATTTAAAAAAAATTTTTTTAATGTTTAAAAATTTAAATTGTTGTGGGTTTTTTTTATCTCCTGTCTTATAATTGATACTAAGGAATGATATACAAGATAATTTCAGGAAAAGCTGGAAGATCTGCAGGAACTGATGCAGAGGGAAATAAGCAGAACCAGGAGAACATTTTTGTACATAGTAACAGCAATATTGTAGGATGATCAACTGTGAAAACTCGGCTACTCTCAGTGATGCAACAATCTGAGACAATCCTGAAAAATTATGACAGGGAATGCTAACCACCTCCAGAGAAAAAATTGTTGGAGTTGGATATAGATCAAAGCATACTGTCTTTCACATCAGCATATTTATGGTTTTATTTTGGTGTTTCGTTTTTTTGTATGAGTGTGCTCTTGCAACAATGACCAATATGGAAGTGTGCTTTGCATGATAAATAAATAAATGTTGTAAAGGTTAAATTGGGGTTTTGACTAAATAAGAGAGTTATAAACTCTATGTTGTGGTCACCAAATTCAAAATATTATCCCTAAGCCAGAAAGAACTGTTAGCAGCTTTTATTTATAACAAGGAAGAGAAAGGGTTGAAGTATGAAATGCAGAAGGGAAGAAGTAAGGAGTTGCCTAGCCTACCGTAAGTGCTGATCCAATGAAATTTAGCTCGCTCCCTGACAAAGTTCCAATAAGCATGTGGAAGTCCGAGTCAGTCACCAGCAAGCAGATGCAGGATCTAAGAGAAAAGAGTCTCTCCACAGAACTCATGGTGAAGGGAGTGTCCCATTGAAGTGCCAACAAGCAGAAAGGGTCTCTTCGAAGAGCCACCAAGGCAGGAATCTCTCCAAGCCAGAAGTCCCAAGGGAAAGTCCAAAGGAGAATTGACAAGCAGCAGTCCTCCAAAGGAGAAGCGACAAGGACAGGAAGTTCCAGACTTTTTATAATATTTTATCCACATCACTTCCTGTCCCTTCCCCTCTTCCCAGGGGCAAAACATATTTTCCTAATTGCCTAGCACTTCCCAGAGGAGCAGTGTCTGTGTGGTCCACCTCTTATCCTCAGAGAGTGTAAACTTTTATCAAAGGATTCACATGTTCCTGACTGATTGAGTTAAAACAGCTGGAGCTCTCTAAGTAAGTGACTTGTGAATTCTCTTACTTGATGACAAACAAAGTGTTTAGTAGGGGGTTTCTTGATTGATTAACTCAAAAAAGACAAAGAAAATAAAGATTTCCCTTTCACAATGTTGTCTGAATGAAAGAATGGATGTTACATAAGTATGTGCCATAAATAGCTCTCCTTCCCATTACCCATCTTTTATCAATTCATTCATCAGTGCCTCTTGGAAAAGAGTCAAATATAAAACTCAATTGACATCATTATTTCCTAAGATATGGCCACCATTTAAGGTTAAGAAAGTTTCTGGGGAAAAACAGCATATAAAGAGGTAAAATGATCCTTTTTTCTTTGGTTGGCATGTATGATAGTGCTGTAATGAAAAATAGGGACTGCCTTACTAAATGGTAGATGTATGTGCATTTTTAAGTATTTTAGATTTCTTATAGTTACTTCTCTGCTCAAGAAGTTCTGATGGCTCCCCAGTTTCTCTAAGATAAAATATTAAGTCATCTTTTGGCATTGAAAGCCCTTCACAGTCTGGCTCCAGTCCACCTTTTCAGTCTTACCATATATTACACTCCTTCATTCACTCTCCTGACTTTTTTACTGTTCCACAAGTACAACATTGCATCTTCAGCTTCCAGAATCTTGACTTAGTCCCCTATACCTAAAATGGACTTATACCACTCACTTCAGCTCTTGTGATTTCTCCTTTTATTCAAGGCTGCCTCTTACAAGAAGCCTCTCCTGATCCCCCAAAATTCTTAGTGTTCCCCTTCCCAATGACTTTTTGGCTTGGTGGATAGAATAGCCATCTTAGAGTTAGAAATTTCTGATTTCAAACCTGGTTTCAGATACTTACTTGCTTTGTGATCCTGGACACATCACTTAAACCTGTTTGCCTCAGTTTCCTATCAGTAAAATGTGGATAATAATAGCATCTACCTCCCATGGCTATCATGAAGATCAAATGAGATAATCATTGTAAAGCACTTAGCACAGGTTTTCACAACCACTTTAATTGTGAGCCTTCTCTCCCCAGGGACCAAGGTGGTAGAGGAGCATACAATCACAGTTGCAGAAGTTTTTATACTTAGGTTCATACTATATCCCTTTTTAACATTAATTAATTTTGTCATTGATATTGAAAATTGACTAGCAATTGATATCAGGGAAGATGGCATCTGGAGAAAGTAACTGAATGAATAATATTGGGGGGGAGACAAATGAAATAGAAGATTATGAACAATATTAGGGGAAAAAATTGTCCCAACCCCATAGGATTATTTCAAGAACCCTGAGGGGGAGAAGTATCCATACCAACTTGCCAGTGGAGTAGAGGTCAATAGAGTGGGACCAGAATCTATGTGTTAAGTTCTTTTAAACCATTATTGATAATAAACATCTAGGCAAAACACTACCTGAAGTGCTGGCTAGTTTTATTTAATTTTTAAACCACTTAAAATCTAGCTCTTTAAAAAATCAGAAGTTTTATTTTGAGAAGCATGAAAGATGCCTCAGTCCTCACTCCAAGTTATTCATTATGGTGAACACTTCCCTATAAACAGCTGCCTATCTCAAAGGCATTTGAATCCCAGAGAACAAACATAGCCAGGATCTGTCTCTACCATCTGGAGGAATTATTTCCACAGGAGCATTCCCAATGACATCTTCTCACTCACTTTGCAGCTCTAATCTAGCCATTGCCATCAGAAGATTCCCATCTCATGAGATAAATGTTGGCGCTCTGCAGCAGTCAGGAGACAGCAATGTCGGGGCTGGCTTCCTGCACCATTCATCCAAGTGATCATTGAACAAGACATCTTTACTGGATGGATGTTTAAGCATTTTTTTTTCTGACTTTTCTTTTGTTTTTGCTTTTTTCATCTTATAGATCCAATGGTCACTGGAACATAGGGCACACAAAAGTGAAATGTAGGCAACAAAATGCTGCATTTTGAGGAAGCCAACAAGTTGGTAATTATAGTCTCTATCACAGAAATGCAGAATTTTTAGAGTTGTAAAGACCTCGGGGAGCATCTAGTTCAACTCCTACCTAAAAGAATCTCTACTAGAACATCCTCAACAGGGGGTCATGCAGCCTATACTTAAAGATTTCCAAGAGGAAGGAACCCACAACCTTTTGAGGTAATCCATTCCACTTTTCGATATCTCTAATTGCTAGGAAGTTTTTCCTGACATCAATCCTAAATGAACTTCCACTCATTGCTCCTGGTTCTGGTCCCTGAGGTCAAGCTGAAAAAATTAAATCTCTCTTCCATAAGACTACTTCAGGCTGTCTTAAGTATATAGCTCTCACTTCCCTGTGAGTCTCCAATTCCTTCAACCAGTCCTCATATGACACTATCCTGATTGCCCTCCTCTGGGTTCTCTCCAACTCTTCCATGTGCTGTCTAGAACTTAGTAGGAGTGAGAGTAACAGCTAGCATTTATATAGCACTTTAAGAATTAAGCAAAGTATTTTATAACTCACTTGATCCTCACAACTATGGAAAGTGCTATTTTTATCTCCATTTGACAGATGAGGAAACTGAGACATGGAAAGATTAAGTGACACTTCTGGGGAATGTCTGAGACAGGATTGAAACTCAGCTCTTCTTGACTCCCAAGCCCCAAGTTCTTATCCACTTAGACACCCAGCTATACAATATTCCAGCAGTGTTCTGATGAGGGAACAGTGCAGAGAGATCACCTTCCTCCTGGAAGTTCCACCTCTTTTAATACAGTGCCATATCAAATTAGCCTTTTGGTTGCCAAATTATGCTGTTGACTCTCCCTGAGTTTGCACTCTACCTCAGGTCTTTTTTCTGTCAAACTGCTACCTATCCTTGCTTCTGTATCCTCCATCCTCTGTCTCAAAATTGTTTTTTTAAATTTCAATCATAAGACTTTACATTTCTATCTACTGAATTTCATTTCACCAGATTCAGCCCACTACTCTAGCCTAACAAGGTTTTTTTGGATATTTGGCTTGGTTTGGGTCAAATTCTGCCACCCAATAGGCAAGCAATTTGCCAGCTTCATTTTCTGCAGGCTTGGTGAGCATGAAAAGCAAATATCTGACCTGGAGTTCCAATGAGGTCTAATATACGTGATGTTGAAATAGAATTTCATAATAATTTCATAAGAAAGGAGGGAAAACTCAATTCAATAAATGCTGAAGTGCTTACTATGTATAAGGCTCTTCACTAAAGTGGTCTTGTGGGAAGCCAATAAGAGAACAGATAAAAATCTGAGACTCCTCTTTTGACCCCTTTTATGATCCACATCTTTTCTTATTGAAAAACATTATAGCCTTCTAGGAAAACTTTAAGTTTTTAGTAAACCAGCACTTAATGAGTTAACAGCCTTTTTTCACTCAGCAGAGTAAAGCTGCAGCTGTGGGTATATCTCTCTAACTGCTCCAGGCATCCCAAGGTCACAGAGTGGCAAACTCAGGCAAAATAACTTTTAGATAAAGTGAGGCTCATTTTTAACCTTGAGACTATTTCTCATCCAGCATTATCTTCGTAAGAAAATTTTGTAAAACTATAACTTTATTGTGCTTTGATGTGACATAATTTGTGTTTCTGCGCAAACACAAAGTTTCGGGGGTGGGGGGGTGGGGGGTGGGAGAGAGGGTTCTTTTGTGTGAAATGAGTCTTGAAATATATATAATAAACTCCATGCTCCTGGAGCCAGAACTGGAAGCATGAGGTAAAAGACAACTCCCTTGTTCTCTCCTTATTTCCTTATCAACTAAACTGTCTTTATCAGATTATCAGAGATGATAAAGAGATGTCCACATGGTCTGATCTATACAGCTCCCCATTCCATGGCCTCTCTATGGCTATGGAGTATAAATAAGCTCTTGGAGTTACATCCAATATGGAGGTCAGCTCCATAAACTCAAAGAGGTTCATCATCAGAAGTTTGGCAACCTTTTGATTGAATTTGGTTGAACCTTTGAACTTCCCTTGACTATGGAAAATCCTTGAACTACTAAGGTATGTATTTCAGTAAGAGAGAATTTGAGGGGAGCAGGTAGGTGGTTCAGTGGATTGAGAGCCAGGTCTGGAATCAAGAGAAACTTCTGGGTTCAAATCTAGCTTCAGACACTTCCTAGCTATGTGACCCTGGTCAAGTTTTACTTAGTCTCCATTGCCTAGCCCTGACTTTTCTTTTGCTTTGGAACCAAAACACAGTATTAATTCTTAAATATGAAGAGCTTTTAGAGAGACAGACAGAGAGACAGAGAGAGACAGAGAGAGAAAGAGAGAGACAGAGACAGAGATACAAAGAGAGAGAACATGAGATCAATTCCAATCTTTGGGAATGTCATGTATCACTGAGCAGTGGTGGAAGAAGGGAGGATGAGATAAGGAAATAACAAGCAATGTCATTTAATTAGAATATGTGAAAAGGAGCCATCTAAAGTAATGCTGGAAAGCAATGGTAGGATCCAATAACGGAGTGTCTTGAATGCTTTGGTAAATAATGGAGGGCCACTAAAGGTTATTTATTGAAAGGTCCAAAAAAAAAAAAAAAAAGATGATCACTATAGCGATTTTTTTTTAATCTTATCTAAAACTTTCATTTATCTTAGCATAGTGCAGCTTTTTAGGCTGACTAGTGTTAGAGTTTTTATTTGCATTTTGAGACCAAACCCCAGTTCAGGTTTGGGGAGGGGGGAGGTTGTTATTTAAATAACACACTTCTTACAATAGTACAACTATGTGACAGTGATAGTTATCTAGTCTTCTGGTTTCTGAAGCATATCAATAATTTGGAAAACTGATTTGAATCCATTTTGTTATAATTGAAGGAGTCTTTAGTGTCTTTGTGGGAAGAGACTTTCATTTTTTTTTTAATCTGTGTGTTCCTAGTGCCTAGCACAGTGCCTGATACACAATAGGTACTTAATTGTTGAAGAAATTCAAAACTCTGTACTCAACAGCCTAACTTCTGCCCAAAGTATTAGAACTATGCATAATTAGAGGACTATGGGGAAGCAATAAGACTTGAAATGTAGGATGGTGATAAAAACCAAAAAATACAAAATCTTAATGACTTTCCATTTAAATCAATGAAGCTATGTCCATACCTTTCAGCTTTAGAGGGTATACAGTGTGGGGGAAGTTGGGCACATGAAGTCCAGCTGTGGCATCAAATGGTATTCATCTTTACACTATCAGGCTAGAAACAAAAATAGGACCAACAGGAAGATGTTGAAGAAAGGGGCAGTGTTAATTTCCCAACTCAAAATTGGCTCTAGGAAGCAGAGGTACATTCATATAAGGGCAATGAAGGGAGTTACTCCAGAGCTTCCAGTTCTACGGGAGTCCAAAGCACGATTCGGTATTTTTTCATTTTCTTTAATGGATGATTGAAATGGTTCATTCTTATTTTAAAATTAATTTGAAGGTAACTTTCTTATTTATTTATTTGTTGATTGATTAATTAAGAAAATTTTTTCATGGTTACCATGATTCATGTTCTTTCCCTTCCCTCCTCCCACCACCCCACCCATAGCTGATACACAATTCCACTGGGTTTTACATATATCATTGATCAAGACCTATTTTCATATTATTGATATTTGCATCAGGGTGATTTTTTAGAGTCTATATCCTCAATCATATCCCCATCGACCCATGCGATCAAGCAGTTGTTTTTCTTCTGTGTTTCTGCTCCCACAGTTCTTTCTCTGGATGTGGATAGTGTTCTTTCTTATAGGTCCTTAAGGGTAACTTTCTGACTAGATAAGCTAAGTGGTATAGTAGATAGAGTGCTAATCCTAGAATCAGGAAGACTCCTCTTCCTAAGTTCAAATTAAACCTCAGATACTTATTAGCTATGTGACCCTGGCCCAGTCACTTAACTTTGTTTGCCTCAGTTTCCTCATCTTTAAAATGAGTTGGAGAAGGAAATGGCAAATCATTCTAATATTTTTTCCAAGAAAACCTTAAAAGGGATCATGAAGAGTCAGATATGACTGAAAACAATAATTTTCTGATGTAGTATGAATAAAATTGCATTGATTTTAGAGGGTAAATATATTAAATATGCTATGATATTGAAATAATCAAATAGGATTAATAAATTATTACTGATTGATTAAAATTGTGTCAATTTCTATTTCTTACTCATTAGTCAAATCATGAGACCATATTGCCCTATGGTCCACTTGCTCTTAACCTGACCTAACAGTAAAGGGTAGTGGATATAGAGTTAGGAATTTGGAGGTCCTTGAATCATACCTGACCCATAGTCATGAGCCATCTAGTCCTACTTCTTCACTTTACAAATGAGGAAAATGAATAAATATTTTCCCCAAACCAACCCAACAATAAGTATTTAGAATTTGAACCCAGTCCCTGTATGTAATAATAATGACAGCCTCTGCCAAAACTGTAATAATTAACAGAGCCAGTAATTAATGTTATGATAGAAGGGGAGAGAGAAAATCTATGAGGTGAAACTCTCTTCTAGCTCTCCCCTTGCCCCAAATATACACTGCCAAGAGTTCGAGGAGGTGTCACCCCAAAACTGGGTGACCTGGATGGTTGTGCCACCCCACTGGAGTTGGGGGTGAGACTTCCCTATAAGATGAGGTATAGGGGACCCCAATCCAATTCTGAATGAAAGCGGGGTTCATGAAAGCCTCCCCCAAGATCAGTCAACTTTACAGCAAGTGGTCTGGCTTCAAGATGGAGGCAGCCAGACCAAGCTGTGATTCCCCTCCCCCTTGTCTCTCAGGCACTCTGAAATGATATCTGACTAATGAATAGCTTTTAATATTTGCAATTTAGGGGTTGGGAAAAGGGGTGAAGGGCAGAGGGATTTTGGGGTGCCCTCTCTGTTTCTATGGGGTCTGTCACTCGAGTGGGAACCTTTGGGGTTCCCACTCCTAAACTTCTCCCTCCCCTTCTCCTTCTGTTTTTATTTCTATCCTTTTCTATAATTGTAAGTTAGACCAGAAAGGGTCTCTCAGCAAGGTTGGGTAATCAGAGAAGGAGCCTAATAGATAGCTCCCAAAATGGAGTCCCAAAACTCGATGGTTGAAGTCTTGCTGGGTGAGAAGTGATGGGATGCCTTTGACCAGGGAATCAGGGTTTCAATGTCCAAAGAAAGATCCTCAGGAAGCTCTCAGGACTGGATTCAAGCTGGCATATCCACCTCCTTCCTCTCCCCTTCCTCTTCTGGAGCCTCCCAGAATCCTCTCTGGTCCCAACTGTCAATAACTGTCACCAACAGCCTTCTTCTCGCTCTTTTTGACCCATCCCCCATCCTTACATGTGACTCTAAAGTACACACTGAAGGAAAAATTAGAAAAAAGTGGGTGCCCACTGATTTTATAATGGCTGAACCGTGGTTTACGAATATAATAGAATATTATTGTGCAGTAAGAGGAGAAATTCTTAGGAGAAATTCAGAGAAATTGGAAGACTTTCATGAATTTATGCAAGGCCAATAGAATGATATACACAATGACTTCAGTAAGGTCAACGAAAAGAACATTCAAAAGAAGCTGGATTCTAAGCACCAATAATGGTCAATCCTGGAGAACCTATAAGGAAACATACCTCCTTTCTCTTGGCAGAGGGGTGTGGAACAGAATGCAGCATGCAGCATTAGTCAACAAGCACTGATTAGTCAGTCATTTTCTAGGCTCTGGGCTAAGTACTGGGAATATAAATAAAAGCAGTCCCTGTCCTCACAGAGTTTACAATCAAATGGAGAAAGACACATGAAAAAGAGCCAAAGGGTGGTAGAGGGTGGAATCTAGATAGGGGTACAGGGGTCAGTGTGGCTAGCCTGGGCACCAGTGGAAGTTCCAGGAGTGACACACCATTTACAAGAGACATCTTTTCAAAGGAAAAAGTGGGGGTCATGGTAGAAAAGGCTAAGGAATTAGGAGCAGAGTCAAAACACCTGTACCAATTGTGTGGCTTAACTGTTTTTCCTTTTTAAAAAGGAGTGTCAGACTTGGGTGGGAGGGAAGTAGAATCCAATATCCAAAACATCACTTTCATTTCTCATTCCCACTTTTCCTCTGCCTCTCTTAATTGGTTTCTGAAGTCATTTTTGAGTTCTTCCAGAATCTGTGTCCAATCCATCTTTTTCTTTTGGATTTTGGGCATGTTTCCTTTGCTTTCACTGTCCCCTTCTATGTCTGTACTTCGTTCTTTATATCCATAAAAATGCTTTAGAGTTAGGGGCTTTTTTTTTGTTGTTTGTTCATTTTTCTTATCTAAGTATAGGTAGGCCTGGGGAGATGATGCGATGGTCTGAGGGCTGAGAGTTCTGAGAGCCGTCTCCTCCTGTTGATTTAATTGACCCTTGTGATGCTGATAGCTTAAAGACCAAGTGTTCATTTTTCAAGGGAAACATTTAGTCAATGTTCTTTTTCAAGAAATGAAAGGGATTACTATACTAAAGCTTTCTGCTATTTGGATCCCTGGTATCCAATTTTTAAGACCATTGACCTGTGAGATTTTAATGAAAGTTGCATTTTGCCACAACAGCCAAATAATAATGGTATTAACTAAAAATTTCAGTTCTTTTATACTTCATAGTGACAGAGGTCAGGCAGAGAATTTTCCCTTTGTTAGTAGAGCCCAAAGGTTTTGCCCCTCCTCCTTCCCTCTCATAACTGAAGGCAAGTTTCAAGGCAATTTGGTACAGAGTACAACCCCTTCATTTTTTAAAAATAAGACACCTGAGACCTAAAGGTCTACTGAGGCAAAGGGAACTTGTCCAAAATCATAAAGGTAGTAAAGATGAAATTTATTTACAAATATAACACAATTTCTACAACCCACAATGGTTCTCTAGAATAGATGTGTAAGAATAAGGATCAACTCAAAGTCAGGCAATTATTTCACCCTAGTTAAAGTAAGTGGGTAGTTGTTATTCCCATCCATCCCACCCTACCCATGCTTTAATTGGTGAGGGTTCTTAAGAAGACTCTTTTGACTCAATCAAAAGTTTTAGCATAAGGTTTTTTAAAGTCATTGAACAACTCAGATTTTTTAAAAGCCACTGGATGAACCAGAATGATTTGGCATAGGAATTGTATTCAAACTGGTTAAAGAACTTGGACCCTGTAGGTCATCTAGAAAATATCAAGCCAGTTTGGAATTAAGAGATTTGAGTATCTGGTGTCAATATGGAATCTAGAAGCCCCCAAACTTGTAGCCTAGTGAGATTCGATGATCCCCTAGTTTAGTGGGCTTGAAGGTGAAAGCCTCGAGTTTGACCTTGTCACAAGAGAGTTCCTCCCCAAGGGAAAGTCCAGCTTCAGGATTCTCTAACTAACAATAGAACTTAAAGTAGTTTAAGTGAAGAAGGCTAATCCCATCAGGTGTTTAGTATCTCTTTTGTTCCAATGGTTTCTCCCCTTAGGCCAAAGTGGCTTAGTCTATGGCTGGATCCTTCCCTTTTGTGCCTAAGCATCAGCCCCTCAATATTATTCCTGTCTGGGACTCCTCATTTTCCTTTGTTACCATTGTAAAGTCCATCAACTATCCCTCTCATCCTCAGTCCCCATGTTCCCCTAGAAGGGTATTTAAACTTCCCACTTTAATGGCTCCTCAGAGTGGTTGGCTCTCCCAGGGCTCAATGACCAGAGCAACCAGAGTTTCAATCCTCAGAACTCTGCATGGGTATTAGCCCACAGCTCTGTGTGGAGGCCAAATTTAGCACTGAACCCCTTTCCTTAATTAAAGAGTGGCTTTTCTAACTATTTAATAGTTCTGTGTTTTTTCCAGTTAACACTGGCAATAAAGAGAGACCTCCAGTCAACTATCCTTCTCTGACAAGGAATTGCCTTGACTTTAATCTCTTCTACAACATTATCTTCCTCTCCCCACCCCAAACTCTCTCTCTCTCTCTCTCCCTCTCCCCCCTTTCCCTCTCCCTCTCCCTCTCTTTCTTCCTCCCCCCCCTCTCCTTGGCATTGGGAGGACCACCTGAATTTCAGAGAACTAGAGGATTTTTATTTTTTCACTGACACCTTAGTAGTATACCTATGACAGCAAAAGTTGGCAGTAATGACTGTGTCAAGAGCTGAGGAAGGCTGAATGCAATGAGGAAAGTCAGATTCAAGACTTTGAAAAGAGCCCAGAAGAAAAGCTAAGAAAAACATCTTGAAAACTCTCCAAAAATCCCAAGAGAGATTTCCAAAAGCTGTGAGTTACTCTTTTGCCACACTCTATCTAACCATGAGCCCACTTCTTCCTAGATTCAGTAGGTACTAATGAGTAAATAGTCAATAAACAATAATTAAGCACCTCCTATGTACCAGGCACAGTGTAAGCACTGAGGATACAAATAGGAATGAGAAAGTTAGCCCTCACCCTCAAGAAGCTTACTGTCTAACAACGGAAGTGTAGGGAACCATATCTGAGAATTTGAGAGGAATGTTTTGTGCCAACCATCCCATTGAAGCAAATACCTATTTCTGAAAGTGAATGAAATATGGCTGACTATTTTATTTCAGCTGATAATCATGGAAGAGAAAACATACTAGTTGGGGAACATGAGCTACAGTCCTAGAAAAGATACTCCCAGCCCCTCAAAGTTATCCCGAGAGATGTGAGGGAACATAATTGATGTCCTCAGATGACCCAGCTTGCCAAATGACCATAGGGGTCAGCTGAATAGCTCTAAAGAATATCTTCTAGAGGGAAAGAACTGAAGTACTTAAATCTCAATCCTTGGCTCCACCTATGACTTCATTAAAGAATAATTTCTAAAGCAACAGGTTTCCGCAGCAGCAGATGTATTATTTCTTTCTCTCTTAATTCAAATCTGCCTCCAGCTTTCTGAAGTTTTCTATTCAAAAATTCCATATAACCCAGCAATCACTTCCAAACACCACTGTTTCCATTAGCACCTAGATAAAGTGTAGAAAGCATTATTAGGTGCTTTGAAATACATTTTTTAAATTAAATTAAAGCATTTTTAATTCACTTACAGCCCCTTTCCCCTCACCCCCGAAATAAATAACAGAAAGCTTCCATGTTTCTTAAATGCCCATGGCTCTGAGATCTCCTGCTTTAGCCTGAGTGATAAATTTGGAACACTAAGCAAAAAAAAACAAAATCCATGAAACTTAGACATTCTGCCATCTTTAGAAATAAATCCTCTATCTATGGAAAGGAACATGAGGGACAAGTCATATGGAAACATGAAAAGAGAAACTTGACCTTAAAAATCATAAGACAAAGGAAATAAACCTGAACCCTTAATTAGAGTCCCAACAGATGTGTTTTGCTTCCCATTACTTCCCTAAACTTGGAGACCTTCATATATTTCTCTTTTGTCCACTAAACATTGTTGGCTTTTATGGGTATCTTCATGGATTCCCATGCCACTTAAAAATTGGAAAACTGTGATGAACTCTGTTTGATTTGTTTTTAATTAATCAACTGTACAAGATTAAACAAATGGAAAATAATTGTTTTGCATTATTCATTTAATAAATCATTTCTTCTCCCCTAGAGACTTAGCAGCCTAAAACACAACACACAGATCTGCAAACAGACAAAAAGGCCTGTTACTATATAATTTTAGAGGCACCAAATGTGCCAAACAATTCTTATTATATAAGAGAATAAGAAATGGGAGTTAGTGGAGACTACTTTAATCCCTTTAAAAAAAATATTTTGGGTTCCGGGTTAAGATGGCGGCAGAGTAAGAAGCAGCTCTTAACCTCTCCTGACCAAAACACACAAAACTCCTCAAGGGGACATAAAAACAAGTCCAGACGAACAGAGGAACCCCACAACAGGGCACAGTGTGGAAGGTACGTGGAATAGGGGAATTTCCATGCTATAAAGGGGTGAAACAGCTCTCACTAAATCGCGGGCTGAGCAACCACCCCACTCCCACCCCCTCCACACACACCACCTATAACGCCGAAGCCAGCTAAAAAGAAATAGAGCAAGTTTGGGGCACCCATCGAGTCATTGGCAGCTCCGGGGCCTGTTCCTGAGAGCAGCAAGATTTAGGACCCCAAAAAGCTAAAGAACGCACACAAACTCTGAGCACGGAAACAGGACGCAGAGCACGGGCGCAGGGTACAGAGAGCGGGAGCAGAGCACAGGCATGGTTGGAGGCACAGGTGGAGGCAGACACAGCTGCGAGCTAAGGCTCTGAAACCCTGAGTGGGGAACCAGTGCAGACAGGTATACGACTGTGGAAGAAGCGCCCTGAGACTTGTAAAGAAACCTCCAGCAGAGGATCAAGCAAGGGGGTCCACCAGGGGGCTTGACCTTGGAAAAAACCAGAACTCAGACCTCAGGAGCCAAAAGACCGTGGACAGACCCTGAGCACGAGGATAAACCTGAGAAGCTGCTGGGCTAATGATGGCTACCCAGTCTCAGGAAGTTCAGAAGAGAAAGATTAACAACAAGAAAAAGAAGTCTTTAACACTTGACAACTTTTACACAGAGAAAATCCAGACAACCGAGCAAACAGAGGAGGAGAACAAACAAGCATCCGGACCCTCCTCAAATAAAGAAAACTCCTCACAAGCTATGGAAGAGTTCAAAACTGAGATTTTGAGGAAAATGGAAGAGATCTGGCAAGAAAATGACAGTTTAAAAGGTAGAATCTTGCAATTGGAAAGTGAGGCTAAGAAACAAAATGAACTGATAAGCAAATTGAACACCGGAAATGACCAGATTGAAAAGGAATACCAGAAGATTATAGCCGAAAACCAGAAGATTATAGCCGAAAACCATTCCCTAAAGGCTAGAATTGAGCAATTAGAAGCTAATGATCTCTCAAGACAACAAGAACAAATAAAACAAAGTCAAAAGACTGAAAAAATAGAAGGAAACATGAAATATCTCAATGAGAAAGTGACAGACCAAGAAAACTGGTCTAGAAGAGACAACTTGAGAATCATTGGTCTTCCAGAAAAACCAGAAATTAATAGAAACCTGGACTCCATACTAACAGAAATTATTCAGCAAAATTGCCCTGAAGCCCTACAACAACAGGGCAATATAGACATTGAAAGGATCCATAGAACACCCGCGACATTCGATTCAGATAAGAAAATGCCCAGAAATATAATTGCCAAATTCAAGAGTTTCCAAGCAAAAGAAAAAAATCTTACAAGAAGCCAGAAAGAGACAATTCAAATATCAAGGAGCACCAATCAGGATCACACAGGATCTGGCAGCCTCCACGCTAAAAGATTGCAAGGCTTGGAATACAATATTTAGAAAGGCAAGAGAGCTGGGCCTGCAACCACAGATCAACTACCCATCAAAATTGACTATATATTTCCAGGGGAAGGTATGGGCATTCAACAAAATTGAAGAATTCCAGGTATTTGCACAGAAAAGACCAGGGCTAAATGGAAAGTTTGATATCTAACCACAAAAATCAAGAGAAACATGAAAAGGTAAATAAGATACAGAGGGGAAAGAAAGAAAACTTATAATTTTTAAATTTGCCTTTTTAAGGGCCTCAGTGAGATCTAATTATCTGTATTCCTATGTAGAGAAATGTTATGTATAATTCTCTGTAGTGAACTCTATTCACTATTATAGTATTCACTATTATAATAATCAGAAGAATAATTCACAGGGTGAGGGTGGAACACTAAATAATCTAAGGTGACATGGGGGATGGGAAAGAAGGGGTGAATAGCAGGGGACACCAAGAGAAACTTGAGTGAATAAGGAAAATAGGATATTCTATTACACACAAAGAGGTCATGGGAAGGAGAGGGGACAAATACTATTATAAGAAGGAGAGGAAGAAAGCATTAAGAGGCAATAATAAAACCTTACTCTCAGTGTAATCAACCCGGAGAGGGAAGAGTAGCTATACTATCCATTGGGACGTAAAACTCTTATCTAACCCTTCTGAGAAAGTCAGAAGGGATAAACCAAGGGGAGCAGGGGAGTGGGGAGGTCAAAAAAAGGGAGGGGAGAAAAAGGGGAGGAAATTCTTAAGGCCTTTAAAAACAAAAAGAGGGGGAAAAATAAGGGAGGGGGTAGAAAGGGAAGTTAATCAAGGGAGTGGATAAGGGATAGTGGCTTAATAGCAAACCACTGGTTTAAAAGGAAATAGTATAAGAAAAAGGGGGTAGGAATAGAGGAGAATATGAAAATGTCAGCAAATGCACAATTGATGATTATAACTCTGAATGTGAATGGGATGAACTCGCTCATAAAACGGAAGCAAATAGCAGAGTGGATAGAAACCAAAATCCTACCATATGTTGTCTACAAGAAACACATATGAGACAGGTGGACATACACAAGTTTAAGGTTCAGGGCTTGAGCAAAATCTTTTGGGCATCAAATGAGAAAAAGAAGGCAGGAGTGTCTATCATGATTTCTGACAAAGCCAAAGTAAAAATAGATATGATTAAAAAAGACAGGGAAGGTCATCACATCCTGATTAAAGGCAGTATAAACAATGAGGAAATAACACTGCTCAATATGTATGCACCAAGTGGCATAGCACCCAAATTCATAAAGGAGAAACTGGCAGAGCTCAAGAAGGAAATAGATAGTAAAACCATACTAGTGGGAGATCTAAATGTTCCTCTGTCAGATCTAGATAAATCAAACCAAAAAATAAATAAGAAAGAGGTAAAAGAGGTAAATGAAGTCCTAGAAAAATTAGATTTAATTGATATGTGGAGAAAAATAAATAAGAACACAAAGGAATACACCTTCTTTTCAGCTGCACATGGCACATTCACAAA
>NC_058135.1:97032117-97091598 GCF_016433145.1 Gracilinanus agilis
ATCAGTGGAATAGACTTGGGGTTAATGATGTCAGCAAGACAGTGTATGATAAACCCAAAGAGCCCAACTTTTGGGACATGAATCCACTATTTGACAAAAACTGCTGGGAAATTTGGAAAACAATATGGGAGAGATTAGGTCTAGATCAACATCTCACACCCTACACCAAGATAAATTCAGAATGGGTGAATGACTTGAATATAAAGAGGGAAACTATAAACAAGTTAAGTGAACACAGAATAGTATACTTGTCAGATCTCTGGGAAAGGAAAGACTTTAAAACCAAGCAAGAGTTAGAGAAAATTACAAAATATAAATTAAATGGTTTTGATTATATTAAACTAAAAAGTTTTTGTACAAACAAAAACAATGTAGTCAAAATCAGAAGGGAAACAACAAATTGGGAAAAAATCTTTATAACGAAAAACTCTGACAGGGGTCTAATTACTCAAATATACAAGGAGTTAAATCAATTGTATAAAAAATCAAGCCATTCCCCAATTGATAAATGGGCAAGAGACATGAATAGCCAATTTTCAGGTAAAGAAATCAGAGGTATCAATAAGCACATGACAAAGTGTTCCAAATCTCTAATAATTAGAGAAATGCAAATCAAAACAATTCTGAGGTACCACCTCACACCTAGCAGATTGGCTAAAATGAAAGAAAGAAAGAGTAATGAATGTTGGAGGGGATGTGGCAAAATTGGGACATTAATGCATTGCTGGTGGAGCTATGAACTGATCCAGCCATTCTGGCTGGCAATTTGGAATCATGCTCAAAGGGCTATAAAAGATTGCCTTCCCTCTGATCCAGCCAAACCATTGTTGGGTTTGTACCCCAAAGAGATCATAGATAAACAGACTTGTACGAAAATATTTATAGCTGCGCTTTTTGTGGTGGCAACAAACTGGAAAAGGAGGGTATGTCCTTCAATTGGGGAATGGCTGAACAAACTGTGGTATATGCGGGTGATGGAATACTATTGTGCTAAAAGGAATAATAAACTGGAGGAGTTCCAGGCGAACTGGAGAGACCTCCAGGAAGTGATGCAGAGTGAAAGGAGCAGAGCCAGAAGAACATTGTACACAGAGACTGATATACTGTGGTAAAATCGAATGTAATGGACCTCTGTACCAGCAGCAATACAATGACCCAGGACAATTCTGAGGGATTTATGGCAAAGAACGCTGCCCATATTCAGAGGAAGGACTGCAGGAGAGGAAACATATAAGAAAAACAACTGCTTGAACGCATGGTTCGGGGTGGACATGATTGAGGATGTGGACTCGAAACTACCACACCAATGCAACTACCAACAATTTGGAAATAGGTCTTGATCAAGAACACATGACAAAACTAGTGGAAATGTGCATGGGCCATGGGTGGGGGGAGTGCGGGGGTGGGGGGTGTGAAGGGGAAAGTAGGAGCATGAATCATGTAACCATGTTAAAAATGAATATTAATAAATGTTTAAAAAAATATTTTGGGTAAGTGGTTAACAGTTTTCCTTGGTTCAGGGGTCAAATTATCTTCACCCAACAAGGTGGACAAATCCCCATGATATCTGGCCAGAAGGTGGGGCTTCCAAGGAGATTTGGACTTGTATGGAAAAGACTTCCGGTTAGTGATGATAAAATCAGAGGTTGGGAGATCAGGACTAAGAATAGAACTGAGGTGGGTCAGTTGATATAGAGCTAAACCTGGAGACAGGAGGTTCCTGGGTTCAAATCCAGCCTCAGATACTTCCTCACTGTGTGATCCTGGGCATGTCACTGTCAATCTAGAAGTCCCCCAAATTATAACCTAGTAAGAGTTAATGACTCCCTGTTTACTTAGCTTGAAGGTGAAAAGCCCCAAGTTTGAGTTTCTCCCAGAGGGAAAGTTCAAACTCAGAGTCTCAGACTAACAATAGACCTTAAAGTAGTTTAAGTGAGGAGGGCTAATCCCATCAGATGTTTGTTTGTTTTTTTAAACTCTTAACTTCTGTGTGTTGGCTCCTAGGTGTTAGAGTGGTAAGGGTGGTCAATGGGGGTCTAGTGACTTGCCCAGGGTCACACACCTGGGAAGTGTCGAGTCCAGATTTGAACCTAGGACCTCCTGTCTCTAGGCCTGGCTCTCACCCAGCTTGCCCCCTCACCCCCTCTTCAGATGTTAAGTATCTCTTTTGTCACAATGGTTTCTCCCCTTGGCCAAAGTCCTTTACCCAGGTGGCCCAGCCTTTGGCTGGATACTTCCCTTTTGTGTCCATTGTAAAGCATCAACCCTTTCAGTATTATTTCTCTCTGGGACTCCTCATTTTCCTTTGTTACCATTGTAAAGCCAATCAACTATCCCTCTCATCCTCAGCCCCCATGTGCCCCTAGAAAGGTATTTAAGCTTCCCAACTCCAACTTTAATGGCTCCTTGGAGTTGTCAGTCTAGCTCTCTGGCTCTCCCAGGGGTCAGTGACCAGAGCAACCAGAGTTTCAATCCTCTAAATTCTGCATGGGTGTGTGGCAAATAGCTCTGTGTGGAGGCCTAATTTAGCACTGAACCCCTTTCCTTAATTAAAGAGTGGTTTTTCTGACTATTTAATAGTTCTGTGTTTTTTCTCTGTCAACATCACTTAACTCCAATTGCCTAGCTCTTACTGCTCTTCTGCCTTGGAACTAAGAAAGTAAGGGGTTTTTGTTTGTTTGCTTTATTTTTTTTTTTTTTCGATTCCTTGGTGGAAGAGTGGTAAGGGTGGGCAATGGGGGTCAAGTGACTTGCCCAGGGTCACACAGCTGGGAAGAGTCTGAGGCCAGATTTGAACCTAGGACCTCCCTTCTCTAGGCCTGACTCTCAATCCACTGAGCTACCCAGCTGCCCCCATGTTTCTTTGCTTTAAAGAAAGGTGAGGCTGAGACAAAACCCAACATAGATGCTCTCTTGCTCCCAAAATGTACAGTTATTGAGTCAAATGTACAGTCAATAAATCTTTAAGCAGAAGCTCAAAATCTGACTCTGGCTCCTTTAAGGTCAAGCTGGCAAAGGTGGTGTTTCAGGTGTCAACAATATTTTTTTTAACCCTCACCTTTTGTCTTGTAGTCAATACTGTGTATTGGTTCCTAGGCAGAAGAATGGTAAGGATAGGCAATGGGGGTCAAGTGACTTGCCCAGGGTCACACAGCTGGGAAGTGTCTGAGGCCAAATTTGAACCTAGGACCTCACATCTCTAGGCCTGGCTCTCAATCCACTGAGCTACCCAGCTGCCCCTGTAAATATTTTTGAAGCCCCCAGGCTTTCCCAAGTCCCTTAGTAACTTGCCATGGGGGAAGTCCCAGACTAATCTTACCTCCAAAATAAGCAATAGATCTTAAAGTACTTAATGATCCCAGTTTAGATAGATTAGTATTAGTATAGGAATTTCTCCCATTGTAATCAGAGACCTCTCCCTCTAGTCCATCCTTGCTGGAAACATCTTTTTGTATCCAGTGTAAAGCATCATCCCCTTCTGGTTAATCAAGCCCTGAGGTCCTCATTTCCTTTTGCTGATTTAGAACTAATCAATCTTACTTCCTTTTCTTTTGTTCCCCCAAAAGGTATATAAAACCCCCTAATTCTGTCACTCTTTAGAGAATCATCCGTAGCAGTGCATTCTCTCAGAGACACTGTTCCCAGAGCCCCAGAGTTTTGGCTCTATGTGGTATTTAGTACTTGATTCTGTGTGGTGTCAGAATATTAAGAACTTGTCTCTTATCCTTGTCAATGTGGAATCTAAAATCTCCAAAACTTGTAACCTAGTGAGATTGGATGACCCTTAGTTTAGTTAGCTTAAAGTTGAAAAGCCCCAAGTTTGACCTTGTTAACATGAGAATTTCTCCCTGAAGGAAAGTCCAACCTCAGAGTCTCAGACTAACAATAGACTGATGGCTAATCCCATCAGGTGTTAAGTATCTGGTTTGTCCCAAAGGTTTCTCCCCTTAGGCCAAAATCCTTTACTCGGGTGGCTCAGTCCTTGGCTGGGTCTTTCCCTTTTGAGACCGTTGTAAAGCATCAGCCCTTTCACTGTTATTCCTTTCTGGGACTCCTCATTTTCCTTTGTTACCATTGTAAAGTCAATCAACTATCCCTATCATCCTCAGTCCCCAGGTTCCCCTAGAAAGGCATTTAAGCTTCCCTCTTTAATGGCTTTTTGGAGTTGTCATCTAGTGTGATGGCACTCCCAGGAGTTTGGTGACCAGGGCTGCCAAAGTCTGGGACTCTGCGTGGATTGATAGTGCACCACTCTGTGAGGAGGCCAAATTTTAGCACCTAACTCCTTTCCTTGATTAAAGAGTGGTTTTTCATTTTTTAATTTTAATTTTGAATATTTTCCCATATTTACATATTTCATGTTCTTTCCCTCTCCCTCAAACCCCCCTAATCCCCCTTAGCCGACACACAATTCCACTGGGTTTTACATGTATCATTGATCAAGACCTAATTCCATATTATTGATAGTTGGACTAGAGTTATCCTTTAGTGTCTACATCCCCAATAATATCCCCAACAGCCCATGTGTTCAAGTAGTTGTTTTTCCTCTGTGTTTTTCCTCCCAAAGTTCTTCCTCTGAATGTGGCTAGTTTTCTTTCTCATAAGTCCCTCAGCCTTGCTCTGGATCCTTACATTGTTGCTAGTAGAGAAGTCTGTTATGTTCGATTGTACCAGTGTATCAGTCTCTGTGTACAATGTTCTCCTAGATCTGCTCCTTTCATTCTGCATCAATTCCTGGAGGTCATTCCAGATCACATGGAATTCCTCCAATTCTTTATTCCTTTGAGCACAATAGCATCCCATCACCAACAGATACCACAATTTGTTCAGCCATTCCCCAATCAAAGGATATTCTCTCTCATTTTCCAATTTTTTTGCCACCACAAAGAGCGCAGCTATAAATATTTTTGTACAAGTCTTTTTATCTATGATCTCTTTGGAGTACAAACCCAGAAATGGTATAGCTGGATCAAAGGGCAGGCAGTCTTTTAGAGCTTTTTGGGCATAGTTCCAAATTGCCATCCAGAATGGTTGGATCAGTTCACAACTCCACCAGCAATGCATTAATGTCCCAATTTGGCCACATCCCCTCCAGCATTCATTACTCTTCCTTGTTGTCATTTTAGCCAATCTGCTAGGTGTGAGGTGATACCTCAGAGTTGTTTTGATTTGCATTTCTCTAATTATTAGAGATTTAGAACACTTTCTCATGTGCTTATTGAGTTTTGATTTCTTTATCTGAAAATTGCCTATTCATGTCCCTTGCCCACTTATGGATTGGAGATGGTTTAATTTTTTTGTACAATTGATTTAGCATCTTGTATATTTGAGTAATTAGACCTTTATCTGAGTTTTTTGTTATAAAGATTTTTTCCCAATTTGTTGTTTCCCTTCTAATTTTGGTAGCATTGATTTTGTCTGTACAAAACCTTTTTTAATGTAGTCAAAATTATTCATTTTACATTTTGTGATTTTTTTCTAACTCTTGCTTGGTTTTAAAATCTTTCCCTTCCCATAGATCTGACAAGTCTTTAATTCTGTGCTCATCCAATTTACCTATAGTTTCCATTCTGAGTTTATCTTGTTATAGGGTGTGAGACGTTGATCTAGGCCCAATCTCTCCCATATTGTTTTCCAATTTTCTCAGCAGTTTTTGTCAAATAATGAGTCTTTGTCCCAAAATCTGGGTTCTTTGGGTTTATCAAAAACTGTCTTGCTGAGGTTGCCTACCCCTAGTCTATTCTACTGATCCTCCTTTCTGTCTGTTTGCCAGTACCATATTGTTTTGATGACTACTGCTTTGTAGTACAGTTTAAGATTGAAGAGTATTTTTTCTAACTATTTAATAGTTCTGTGTTTTTTTCCAGTTGACATCCTGATTAAAGATTTGGTCTTTTAGACTACTTTAGTGGTTCTGTGTTTTTCCAAGTTGACACAGGCAGCTAATGTCTTATAGTTCATGACTTCAAATGAATTGTGAGGTGTTTTTTTTTCTTACTTATTTCAACTGATGATCATTTATTTTCTACCTACTCTACCAAGAAAAAATTGAGAAAAGAAATCTTTGTAACAAATATGCAAAACTAATTCTCTCATAAACCATGTTCAAAAATGTATGCCTCATTTGACATCCTAAGTTCATCAGTTCTTTGTCACAGAATGAATGGCATTCTTTATTACCAAATCTCTGGAATTGTGGCTGGTCACTGCATTGGTCAATTCTTAAGTCTTTCAAAGACATCTGTCTTTTTTTATTTGAAAATTTTTATCTAATCAATTAATTTAGAATATTTTGCCATGGTTACATGATTGATATTCTTTAGCCAATGAGCAATTCCACTGGATTTTGCATGTGAAAGACATCTATCTTTAGAGTGTTGTTATTACTGCATAACTTACTCCCCTGATCCTGTTCACAGCACTCTGCATCTGTTCTTATAGGTCATCCTAGGATTCTCTGAAACCATCTCTTTTATAATTTTTTATAAAGCAATAATGTTCTATTATATTCATATACATAATTTGCTCAGCCATCCCCATTATTTACTATAACAAAAGGAGTTTTTGTACAAAGGAATATTTTTTTTCTTTCTTTGATCTCTTTGGAGTACAAGTCTTACGATGGTATTCTTAGGTCAAGGGGTATACACAATTCAGTGACTTTGGAGGAAAAATGGTCACTGTCACCAATAATATAAGTACCAGTCTTTAATTTCAATATTCATTATAAAAGTTCATTGCCTTTGAGTTTTTTATTCAGACTGCTGCAATCCTTTATTCTCTTCTTATGGCTTTGCTTTCATTATGTTATATCACTTCATAAAAATCTTCAATTGTCATTCCTTGTATATTAATAAACCAAGATTTGTTTTGCTATTTCCAATTATTGGTTGCACAACTTGTTTCTTGTATTTTATTATTATAAATGGAACTGCTTTAAATTTTTGTAACTATGGGAGGTTGTTATTATTAACCTCCTTAGGGCATAATCCTATTAGTAAGCTCTCTGTATGATATTCACATGAAAAATTTAGTAAATACTTACAAAATTCCAACTAGTCAAACTCTTCACATTTATTCATATCCTTTCCAAATTTTCATGTAAGAAATCCTTCATTTTTTTTTCTGATAAGTAATAACACTTGAACAACATGGTTCATCCTCAAGATTATTTGCAAAAATCCCCTAGTTTGGGTATTGAACATTTTCCCTAAAGCACACACTAGGTCTAAACAGTTAATGATTAAAAGGAGCTTTAAAGTCTTGAAGAAGTACTTGAAAAAGTAGAAAAGAAGGGAATTGGAGACAGGCCTAGATATATGTATTTATTTAAATTTGATGTTCCCTCAAAGCAGAAAGCACAGTTCCTTGCTTTGTAACCCAATGGTAATCAGATGATTACCACAGAAAATAGTTGGCAGTCAATAAGATAGCATCGTTGTTATTTTGAGTTAGGTTTCAGGAATTCATGAAATAGTAGGGAGATGTAACATAAATATATATACTATGTGGATGAATGAAATATGTAGAAAGTATTTACCAAGTACAAAGCATTGTGTTTAAAGCTAGAGATAAAAAGAGAAAAGCCAGACAGTCCCAGCTCTCAAGGAGTTTACATTCTAGTAGATGACAACACATAAAAGGTTTTAGCTGCAAATCTGATAGAAAAGTCCATTACAGGATAGCAACTAAGTGAGAGTAATTCCTCTCCTTTAAGAATTTTATCCATTTCTGATGTTGAACCATTTGTAAATGCCAAGGACTTTGGTGGCAAGAACTTTCTCTTTTAGGTCTTCAGTAGATGTGGCTGTATCACCTGCAGAATAGCTAAGGGCACAATGACTTAGAATCATTACATTACCAAGGTTTCTGGGCTCAATGGCCTCCCCTTCTCCACTGGACCCTGAAAGGAGATGATGATCAAGGTGGTGGTGATGATTTAACTCTTCTGACATTTGTGCACACAATAATTTGCTATGTGAGGTTTAAAGAAAAATAGAGGGGAAAAGTGTGGTATCATGGAAGGAATATTGGATTTGACATCAATAACCAGGGTTTATATTGTATTTTTTTTTTTGCTTATTAACTGTATGACCTTTGACTAATCAGTTTTAATTTTCTCATTTGTAAAATAAACAGATTGCCTTTCTAACTCTAAATCTCATGTTTCTAAATTGGTATCTTGAAGCTTTTCTCAGTGAAAATTCAAAAGCTAAACTTAAGAATTTAAAGATAAATAAAAGCAAATATTTGCTTAAAGGTAACAATTTCTGTAATAAACTTTGGGTTTTAATAGCTAGCTTGATCAGACAATGCAATAATTTCTTGTTTTAAATATTTTTAAAAGTCATCAATATCAGAGCCCAAATCAAACCCCAATGGCTCTATATCTGAGGAAGAAAAAAAAATTTAACTGCAAAAAACTGCTTATTAAAAACATCTCAAGATGCATGCAGTAGTTAAGATGGGTGAGTAGTAAGGGATTCTTAAGTCTCCCAAACCCTCCAAACACACAAAAATAGAAAATGAAGTGCCTCAAAACAGAAGAAAGCAGAAGGGTCATGTGTCCCTAGGATGAAAGGAGAGAATAGGCCAATGAGTGCTGTACTGGGGGAGCTTAGAGAATGAATACAGGTGCAGGCCTACTCCTGCACATTGAGGCACCAAAAGATGGCTAGACCTAAACCAAGCACCAGAAAAGGCTATACTGCAAGCTAGTAATAGCACTCTCTCTACCTCAGGAGTAGAACAGAACCTTAACAGATAGGTAACAAGATGGGGGTGGGGGGGAATAATAACTAGAAAAATGAACAAAAGGCAAAGGAATAATATAAAACATCCCAGGATTATTACAGCAAAATTTAAAAATTCACAGACCAAGTAGAAAGTACTGCAAATAGCCAGAAGGAAAAAATTCAAATACCATGGCTATAATAAGGGTTACACAAGATCTGGCAGTTTCTACATTAAAGGACAGAAGACATGGAATATGATATTCCAAAAAGTAAAGGATCTTTGTCTATAACCAAGAATCGTAACATAATCTTCCAGCAGAGGAAATTAATTTTTAATGAAATAGAGGGAGGAGTCCTAGGAATTCCTTTTTTTTTTTAATAATTTTTATTTTTTAGAAAAGTTAGCATGGTTACATGATTCATGTTCTTACTTTTCCCTTCACCCCTCCTCTCCCTCCTCCCCCCACCACAGCGATGCACATTTCAGTTCTAGGTATTCTTGACTGTAAAAGCAGAGCTGAAAAAAATTTCATGACCAAATTTAACTCTTAAGACCAATGTAAAAAAGGCAAAAAGAAAAGTGAAAATATTAGGGTTTCAATGAAGTTGAATTAAGTACATTCAAATCCAGAGAGGTGATAATTAAGATACTTAGGGTACATTGGATACTTGAATCACATAAGGTACTTAAAGTATTCAAGATACTTAAAGCACTTAAGATATTTAAGAACTCTATCACTATTAGGACAGTAAGAAGGAGTACACAAAGAAAGAAGAAAGGAATAAGTAGAATAGGGTGGGTTGATATTCTCCCTCCAAAGAAAAATCAAGAGACAGGAAAGAGGAACACAAGGAAAGAAGAGAAAAAAAGTGAAAAGTTAGAAGGAGATGAATTATCTCACATGAAGAGGTGCCTCAGAGTCAATACAGTGGAGGAGAAGATCAGGGTGTAGTGGGCAATGTTTGAATTTTATTCTCATCAGAATTAGCTCAAAGTGGGAATAACACCCACACTCATTCAGTTAGAGAAACCTACCTTATCCTATACGGAAGTAGGAGGGAAAGGAGAATAAAAGAAGGAGAATGGACAAAATGGATGGCAAACTGGGGGAGGCAGTGGGTGGAAGCAAAACATTTGTGGATAGGGAAAGGCTAAAAGGAGAAAGAAAAGGACAAAGAGTGGGAAAATAAGATGGAGGGAAAAACAATTAGTAATATTAACTTTGAATGTGAATCAGATGAACTCACACATAAAACAGAAGATAGCAAAGTAGATTGAAAACCCAAATCCCACAATATCCTATCTACAAGTATCATTTAAAGTAAAGACACATATATAGAGTAAAAGTAAGGGGGTGAAGCAGACTCTATTATGCCTCAGCCAAAATTAGAAAAAGCAGTGATATAGCAATCATGATCTCAGACAAAGAAAAATTAAAAATTGATCTAATCAAAAGAGATAAAGAAGAATATTATATCTTGATAAAAAGTACCTTAGATAATGAAATAATATCAATATTAAACATATGAGCCAAATGGCATAGCATCCAAGTTCCTAAATGAGAAGTTACATGAGTTACAGGAGGAAATACACAATAAAATTTTATTATTGGGAGACCTCAACCTTCCCCTCTCAGAAATATAAATCCAAACAAAACAATAAATATGAAAGAAGTTAAGGAGATAAATAAAACTTAAGCAAAGTTAGAAATGATATATCAATCTCTGGAGAAAAGTGAATGAGAATAGGAATATACCTTTTTCTTAGCAGAAACTAGCATCTTCAGAAAAAATAACCACATAATAGGGTACAAAAACCTCACAATCAAATGTAGAAAAGCATAAATATTAAATGCATTCTTATTCAGACTATAATGAAATAAAATTACATTCAACAAAGGGCAGCAGAAAGACTAAAAATTAATTAGAAACTAAATAATCTTATTGTAAAGAATGAATGACTCAAAAAACAAATCATGGAAGAAATGAATAATTTCAATAAAGAGAACAACAACAAGGCAACAACATACCAAAATTAAATGGAGGTAGTCAAAGCAATATTTAGAGGGAAATTTATATCTATAAATGCTTATATCAAAAAGCAGATCAATAAATTGGGTATGCAAATAAAAAAAACTGGAAAAAGAACACATTAAAATTTTCTAATTAGGTGATGGAATACTATTGTACTCAAAGGAATAATAAACTGGAGGAATTCCATGTGAACTGGAAAGACCTCCAGGAATTGATGCAGAGTGAAAGGAGCAGAGCCAGAAGAACATTGTACACAGAGACTGATACACTGTGGTAAAATCGAATGTAAGGGATGTCTGTACTAACAGCAATGCAATGACCGAAGACAATTCTGAGGGATTTATGTAAAAGAACATTACCCACATTCAGAGGAAGAACTACAGGAGAGGAAACACAGAAGAAAAACAACTGCTTTAACACTTGGGTTGATGAGGACATGATTGGGGATGTAGACCCGAAAGGACCACACCAATGTAACTATCAATAATATGTAAATAAGTCTTGACTGACCACACCTGTTAGAACCAGTGGAAATTCGAGTTAGCTATGGTGGTGGTGGTGGGAGTTTGAGGGGGTGAAGGGTAAAGTAAAAACATGAATTATGTAACCATGGAAAATTTTTCTAAAAATAAAAAATTTATTAATCTAAAAAAAAAAATCTCTAACTAAACCTAAAATTGAGAGTCCTGAAAAGCAAGGGATTAATTTGCAAAATTGAAAGTAAGAATACAATTGAAATAATAAATAACAGGAGCAGCTAATTTTATGAAAAAATAGATAAACCATTGGTTAATTTGATTTTTAAAGGGAAAGAAGAAAATCAAATTTCCAGTATCAAAAATGAAAAAGTAATGAAAAAGAAGCATTTACTGGGAGTTATATTGCCCAACTATAGGAGAATAAATCTGATAATCTAAATAAAATATATAAATATTTACAAAAATGTAAACTGCCCAGATTAACAAAAGAGGAAATAGAATACTTAACCCCATCACAGAAATAAAAATTGAACAAACCATCAAAAAATTCTGTTAAAAAAAGGCACCAAGATCAGATGGATTCATAAGTGAAGGTTAACAAGCATTCAAAGAACAATGTACTACAATATTACATATGCTATTTGGAAAAATAGGAGTAGAAAGAATTCTTCCAAATTCCTTTTATGACACAAATATTGATACCTGCCCCAGGAACAGCTAAAACAGAGAAAGAGAATTATAATTCCCCAGTGAATATTGATGCAATTTTTTAAATAAAATACTAACATGGAGATTACAGAAAGATATCACTAGGTGCATGCACTATGAAAATATGAATTTTATGCCAGGAATGCAGAGATGGTTTGATATTAGGAAAACTGTCAGCATAATTAACCATATCAATACCAAAACCAACAGAAACCATATGATTGTCTCTAGATACAGAAAAATCCTTTTGGCAAAATATAACATCCATTCTTTATAAAAACATTGTAAAACATTGGAATTAAAAGAGTTTTCCTTACAGCAATAAAGGGAATCTATCTGAAACAGACTGGAAGCATTGTCTTTAACAGGGATGAACTAGAATACTTCCCAATAAAGTGAAACATGAAGCAAGGATGTCCACTAACACCAGTACTATTTAACATTATTAGAAAAACTAGCTATAACAATAATAGCAGAAAAAAGAAACCAGAAGATTAGATGAGGCAATGAAAAAACAAAACTATCATTCTTTGCAGATAATATGAGATACATATAGAAACTCAGAGAATCAACCACAAAAAAAGACAACTAATAGAAACAATTAACAACTTTAGCAAAGTTGCAGATACAAAATATACCCACATAAATATTAGCATTTCTATTTACTATCAACATAGTTCAACCATAAGAGATAGAAAAGAAATTCCATTTAAAGGAACTATTGACAATATAAAATACATAGGAGTATGCTTACTAAAACAAACCCACCAACTGTATAAACCCAATTACAAAATACTTTTCACACAAATAAAGTCAAACTTAAGCAAATGGAAAAATATTCATTGCTCATGGATAGGCTGAGTTAATATCATAAAAATGACAATTCTGCCTAAATTCATTTACTTGTTCAGTGTATACCAATAAAAATGCCCAAAAATTATTTTTCAGAACTAGAAAAAATGATAAAATTCTTCTGGAAGAACAAAAGGTCAAGAATGTCAAGGAAATTACTGAAAAAAAAATCTGAAAGAAGGAGGCCTAGCTATACCAGATATGAAACTATAGTATAAAGCAGTAATCAAAACAACCTAACACTGGCTAAGAAATAGAGCAGGGGATCATTGGAAAAGGTTAGAAAATCAACAAATTATAATTAATGACCTAGTGATCTAGTGTTCAATAAATCCAAAGATCCAAGTTATTGGGGGAAGAACTCAGTATTTGACAAAAACTGCTTGGAAAACTGGAAAAGAATATGACAGAAACTAGGCATAAACCAACATCTCATGCCATACACCAAAATAAAGTCAGAGTGGATACTTGATCTAGAAATAAAGGGGGATACCAAAAACAAATCAGGGAAACATAGAAAAGTTTATCTATTAGATTATGGATAAGAGAAGAATTTATCACCAAAAAAATAGAACATTATGAAAAATGAAGTTGATAATTTTGGTTACATTAAATTAAGAAAGGTTTATACAAACAAAACTTGTGCAACCGAGATTAGAAGGGAAACAACAAATTGGAGGGTAATTTTATATAGCAAGTGTCTTTGACAAAGGCCTCATTTCTCAAAAATATAGAGAACTAAGCCAAATTTATAAGAATACAAAGCGTTCCCTAATTGATAAATGATCAGAGGATATGAAGAAGTAGTTCTGAGATGAAGATATTAAAAGTACCTATAGTCTATAGATGAAGAAATTAAAATTTTCTAAAGGAAGAAATGCTCCAAAACATTATTGATTAGAGAAATACAAATTAAAATAACTGAGATACCACTTCACACCAATCAGATTGGCTAATATGAACCAAAAAGGAAAATGATAAATGTTGGAAATGTTTTGTAAAGCAATGTGGAACCATGCCTAAAGGGCCATAAAATATACATATCCTTTGACCAAGCATTATTAAGCCTATATCTCAAAGAGATCTGAGAAAAGGGGAAAAGACTTACTTATACAAAAATATTTTCAGCAGCAAATTTTGTAGTGCAAAGGATTGGAAAATGATAGTCTGTCCATCAATTGGGAAATGGCTGAACCAAAATGTGGGTATATAGTTGTAATGGAAACCTAGTGCTCCATAGGAAATTATGAACAGGATGAGTTAAAAAAACAACAACCTGGAAAGACTTATATGAACTGATGAAAAGAGAAGTGAGCAGAACCAGGAGAACAGTGTATACAGTAAAAGAACTATTGTATGTCAATCAACTGTGAAGGACTAAACTATTACCAACAAAACAAGGTTCCAGGATAATTCCAAGGGACTTATGATAAAAATTGCTATCAGTAGTCAAAGAATGAACTGTTGGAATCAGATTGCAGATCAAAGCATACCATCCTTCACTTTATTTCCCTCATGAGTTTTTTTTTTTTTTTTTTGTATATGAGATGTGTCTTCAGGCATAACACAGGGAATATAGAAATAGGAATTGTATGAAAGCACTAATAAAATATAAACTATCAGCCTAAAGAAGACTATTTGCTGCCTTGAGGAGAAGGGGAGGGAGGGAGAAAGGGAGAGAACTGTAATTGCAAAATGTCAGAAAACAATTGTCAAAAATTGTTTCTACAAGTAATTAAAAAATAAAATTCAATTAAAAACATCTCAAGGCTTTAGTGTGTTGTTATATATTTACTCTTTTTCAGAAGGCACATGGTGAATATAAGTAATAATAGTAGCTAACATTTATGTAGCTCTTTAAGGTTTGCAAAGTGCTTTACAAATATCATCTCATTTGATCGTTACAAGAATCCCGAGCAGTAGGTGTGATTATTATCCCCATTTTTGCAGATGAAAAAAATGAGGCATACAAATTAAGTGGCTTATCATGGGATTACATAGCTAGTAAGTATCTGAGATTGGACTTGTTCTCAGGTCTTCCTGCTGTCAGGTCCAGAGCTCTATCCACTGAATACATTGCTAATGAAAAATTGAACTGGAGAAAGGTAGAAAGAATATTATCATAGAAACATATAAATGGAAAATAAGGTAGTCCAATCATGTAGTGAGAGCAAGAGATAACCAATAGAAAGCCTATTTGGGACCATGTAACATCAAAGGTTATATACTGGGGTTCCTAGTGTCCCTGAATATGTATATGTATATGTATATATATGGAGATATATGTGTGTATGTGTGTAAACACACATGCATGTATATATACATATGAATATGTGTGTGCATAATACATATATAGTTTTATTTCAATATAATTGGGTTTTTTGTCATCCTATGTGTTTCATTTTATGCATTTAAAAACATGAGCTGTAGATGGAATTTATAAGCTTCCCTGGACTTCCAAAATTATTCATGACATCAGAAAAAGGTTAAGAATCCCCAAACTAAAGCAGAATCCCTAGTACATTAGACAGAGCATCTATGGATGACAGATGGGAGAGCATAGACAAGAGCTACTGCATACAAGATGAGAAGGTCTAGCTACATTGGGAGCTCTAATATTGAAAAAGAATATTAACATCAATGAAATCATAGATGCTTTAAAGTATCAAAGAAAGTCAAATTGGAAAGAGCAATGAATAAAAGTTGTAGCAAAAAGTTTTTCTTAGAGATCAAGAAGATCTTCCTAATTATTCAAGTTATCTACTAGTAAGATAAGAGAGTTGTGATGGAATAGCTTCTCACCAGAGGTTGTCAAGCAAAGGCTGGATGCCTACTTGCCAGGTATGCTGTAGATAGAAGTAAATTCTATGATTCTAAGATATGGGCACTATCCCAATGGCAAATGTTATCACTCTATGTGATTGTTTCCCCTGTAGTGCCATAAATCCTCTGTAGATGACAGTGGACACCTTACTCTCTAGGTCTTTTTAACATTCTAGTGCCAGCTCTGGGGATTATCCTTTTGTCCATCCCTTGCTCTTTCTCTATGACCAGTTCACCCACTCTTCCTTCCTTTTTGTTTCCTCAAGGAATAACCTCTATATCACATCTCATGTGCAAATATCCTCGGAAATAGACTATGGCCACTTACACCCATCAAGTACTCTTTGAACCACTTCGAGTCTTTCTCTAAGTACAATATCAGCTCTCTGAGGGCAAGAACTGTTTCATTTTTGTCTTTGTATCTTCATTGTCCAACACAGTACCAGATACATAGTAAGTGTTTAGTAAATGTTGATTAGTTGGCTGATTCTTGAAAAAGTCTCGTCAGCAAGTATTTATTAAGTGTCTACTCTGTGCCAAGTACTATACTAAGAGTTGAGATATATAAAGAAAGGCCGAAGGCTGGCTCCGCTCTCAAGAAGCTCACATTCTATTGGAAAAAAGATTATACGTTATTCTTACTATATAGCATTACTGGAAGAATGTGGATTTTTAAAAAGCTGAGTTTTTATGTACGGGATCAACCTACAATTGTAGAAAGTACTGAGCAACTTCCCAAATGTAGCTATAGCTATAACTTTCTTCCTCCAATTAGTTCTGTGTATTCTACAGTGACTGACCTACGTATGCACATGGAAGGACTACATCTGGGATGCCCATCTAACTACATGCCATTGTCTAGATACTAGGCATTCTTCAATTATTTCATTTTTACTGGGTGCTTTGTTAGGCTAATTTCTTTTAAATGATCTTCGATCTCATTTGAGCTGGCTTTGGGATGTGTGATCAGCACAAGGTCATTGGCAAAAGGGATCTTTGAGAGCCTCTCCTCATGCATTTCTATCCTGCCCAGGACATTTTTGATGACATTGGAGAACTTGAGTTTCATCATTTTATGTGTCACTTGACATTGGCAATTAGAAGTTGTTTTTTCTAATCAAGAACTCTAGTATGATCTTAGCCTATATATCTTGTTGGAAAAGAAGTTTTAATTCAAGGGTGTTTAACCTGAGGAACATGAACTTTTTTTTTAAGTATTTCAATAATGCCATTTAAATATGATATATCTGATACATTATATAAATAAGTATGATATAAATAAATAATGTTTCCTTTTGTAATTTGGTGCATTTTATTTTATTCAATGCAAAAAATTATTCTGGGGTAGCTGGATGGAGAGCCAGATCTAGAGATGTGAGGTCCTAGGTTCTAATTTGACCCCAGACACTTCCTATCTGTGTGACACTGGGCAAGTCACTTAAACCCAATGCCTAGCCCTTGCCATTCTTCTGCCTTGGAATCAATACTTAGGAATGATTCTAAGATATAAACTAAGGGCCAAAAAATTATTTTGAAAAGGGGTCCACGGGCTTCATCAGATTGTCTAAGGGGTCTTAGAACATGAAGCAGGGTTCGGAACATCTGATTTGAGGACGTATGTTGCTGTACCAAATCAAATATATTTAAAAGCAATCAAGAGTCAACATGGTAGGATTTTGTATTCCCTATAATTTTCAGTCCATTTTGTTAAAAGATGCTGTGAACACAAACACGAAAAAAAAAAAAGGCATCCATAAATATCGCAAAGGTTTGTGTGGCTAATTGTTTGAACCATTCTACTATGGCAAAAAGAATAAAAGTAAGAGACGTTGCTTAGCTATCTTTTATTGATAGAAACAGAGTTATGTGGATTGTATCTCTTCTACAAGCCAATGGGGAGTGAAAAATTATCCTTAGCGAGTGACAGGCTGGGTGACAGTCAGCTAAGCTTAGAGCTACTGCAACAACTGACATCATCGTCCTTCTGCAGTTATTGCTGAGTGGCCTCACTCAAAGTTGTTGTTTTGGTTTTTTCCCCACTCAACCCCTGGGCCTGTGTGGTTTGAGGATAAATGAATGGTGTCCTGTATACAACCTGCTTTATATATATAAATGTGTAGATTTATATATATATATAATTATGTATTTTATATATTTATTTATATATTATGTATTTTTATACAGATTTATTTGCATATTGTCTTCCCTGTTAGATTGTGAGCCCCTTGAGGACTATCTTTTGCCTCTTTCTGTATCTCCAGTGGTTAGCATAGAGCCTGGCACAGAGTTGGTATTTGATAAATGGTTATTGATTAATTGAATGCCAAGATGCAAGGGAACTCAGGAGGCTATGGACGTAGATGAAAGGATAAGTGTTAGAGAGTATATGATTTGAGGATGGAGGTGGAGAGGAACATGAATTGGAAGAGGACAAATTCTATGTTTTGATGTAAATCTGTGATAGGAAATCAAATGAGAGAATTATGTAAAGCACTAGGCAAATCTTTAAACATTACATAAATGCTAGTTGTTGTTATTATTACTATTTTGTGGGTAATATTATTATTATTTGGGTAGGAGTGGGCAGAACTATCTCAAAAGGGGCAAGAAGCAAGGACTAAGTGGAAGAGAATCTTCATCCTTCGTCACTAGCTCAATTTTGGCAGGGAGAGAGGCAGGCTAAAGGATCCAGCCATCCAGGGACTGGTAAGACCTCAGATTGGGTTCCCAGAAGAGCTAAGTGTTACTGATGTAAATTACATTAAAGATGGCCAAGCCAAAGTAAATTAGGAAACAGAATCTTGCCAGAGGCTCAGGAAAAAAATCTGGGTATAGTCCTGCTTGGGGTTTTAAAATCTTATGCCCCTACTGGGATCCCCAGTCCAAACTGCTGAGTAAAATGAAAGGTTTAAAAGACTCCAGTCTCTGCCTTGAGCTGAGGAAATCCTAACCACAGATTTAATTTGAACTCATTCAAATTAATCAAATAAAAAAAAGGAGCAAAATGGAAGAAGTATTAAAGGTAGAAGTGAAATTTGTTGGATTGGGATGAGGACTAGACTTGATTTATTGGAATAGTGTGCTGGTATCAAACTCAAAGAGAAACAAAATCCACTAAACAAACAAAAAGATGCCTGCAGGGGCATATTGACTGAAGAAATCACATATTAACATGATCTATGTTGTAGTGTATTTTTATCTATTTTTTTAATCCTTACCATCTGTCTTAAAATTGATACAAGTATTGGTTCCAAGGCAGAAGAGCAGTAAGAAGTAGACAATTTTAGGATTAAGTGACTTGCCCAGAATCACACAGTGAGAAAGGGTCTGATGGTCATATTTGAACCCAGCTTGTGCTGATTCCAGGACTGGCACTCTATCCACCGAGCCACCTAGATACTCCTTTTTAAAAATCTATTTTGTAGGGGGCAGCTGGGTAGCTCAGTGGATTGAGAACCAGGCCTAGAGACAGGAGGTCCTAGGTTCAAATCTGGCTTCAGACACTTCCCAGCCATGTGACCCTGGGCAAGTCACTTGACCCCCATTGCCTACCGTTACCACTCTTCTGCCTTGGAGCCAATACACAGTGTTGACTCCAAAACGGAAGGTAAAGGTAATAAAAAATAAAATAAAAATCTATTTTGTAAAATATCTCCCATTTACATTTTAATCTGAGCACACTTGGGTGTGTTATAGGCAATCCACACCTCTGGATAAGGTTCTTCACCAGGTGAAGAAGCTCCTTTTGCCAATATAATTAGGCACCTTCTCTGCAACTTGTAGGGTCAAGGATTCTCAAGAGAGAGATGGTAACATGCCTTGATATCTGTAGTTGAGTTTAAAAACTTGAGAAGAAAAACGTTCCAAAGATATATATAAACATATATGTCTACAACTGTTTCAAAATGTGCTAAATAGGCAAGTTTTCATTTCTTATTTTTTTCTTTTTGGACTGGAGTTGTGATTTCATCTGGCCCAAGAAATTCCATATGAAGAAACTTCCTTGGCTCATAAGGATAAGCACCTGCTCTCCAACTTAAAGTTGGAAAACTGCCTACGAGTAAGGAGGGAGAAGCAACTTGCTCCCATAAAGAATACAGAGAACCATAGAAGTTCAGAACTAGCCAGAAGTAAAACTGGAATCTAGCTTCCCTGACTCTTGAGGCTTAAAAGCCTGTAAATTCAAAGATCTGCATTGAAAGACTGTTAAAGAAAAGATGAGAAATGGAGTGATAAGCCTTACCAGCAGGTGGCAGGGTTTCTTTGGGATAAAAAAAAAAATCCAGTTATTTTGGATTTCAGGGAACAAGCTTCACACACAGGAATAATATGACAGCAAATGCTTCATTCAGAGTGATATCATCTAAGAAAGCCAAATATAGTTCACATTTAGTGGAAATGATGGGGAAGAAACCAATGCTTAACCTTATGGCATAGATTTGCGTTTTATGAGAGAAATTGACCAAATCCAATCATGTGTAATCTGGTGATTCATTTAAGTCAAAGAATGCAGCATCAGCCTCTACAGGTATCTACAGAAGACATCACTGTTGTCATCAGTAATAAGGAATGATTGAGCATCTCCTCTGGAGGAGGCATCAATTGCCTCTAGAAGTAGCCTCTCCTTCTTTGAATTTCCTCATAAAATACTGTTTCACCTCTCCTCTGTATTTACCATATTCAAAAGTGAAATCTATTATACTTCTTTGTCTTCTCCTCCTATGATATTATAAGCTCCTTTAAGGTAGACTGTTCTTTTTTCCATCTTTTTATTCCTGAGGCATAAGTTAGTGTCCTTCATAAAGGGACACTCAATTGAATTTCTGTACATTAGCGATACTAAGGTGCAGTCCTTCAAATGATCATATTGAAAAAGTGAGCTCCTGCAATGAGCTACAGTTTTTCAATTTAAGACAATATTCCTATCATGGGAGACAATGGGGTATATTTGAGTATTCAGGTATGGAAGGAAAGAGAAAAAAAAACAAAACAAGCCATTTATCAAGTACCTACTATGTACTTAGCACTTCACAACTATCTCATTCAACAACCTTGAGAGGAAAGTGTTCATTATAATCCTCATATAAATTGAGGAAACTGAGATCCAGAGAGAGTAAATAATCTACCCAAGATCACAAAGCTATCTGAAGTAGCAGAGTTAGGATTCAAATACACATGCCTGACTCCAAAGTCATTGCTCTGCCATGCCTGGATTTGATTCCCTCAATGAGGGATCCATATAGAACAGTGATGACAACCTATAGTACATATGTCAAAAAGGGCACACAGAGCCTTCTCTGTGGGCACGCTTGCAGTCACCTGCCAGAGTTTGTTACTAAAAAGCCAGAGGGACTCAGAATGGAGCTGTTCCCTTCCCCCACTCCATGCACCTAAGTACATTTCTCACTTCACCTGCCCCTCTGCCCAGCAGCCAATGGGAGAATTTCCTCCCTCCCCTGTCTGGGATTAAGGGGGTACCGTGGGGCAAGGTGGAAGCAGGGCCCAACACTCTGTCTCTAAAAGGTTCACCATCACTGGTCTAGGCCAACCCTCTCTCTCCAAAATTAAAGAAATATACTGTGGGAAGCCAATAAGAGAATAGATAAAAATCTGAGACCCCTCTTTTGACACCTCTTATGATCCATACCTTTTCTTATTGGAAAAACATTATAGACTTATTGAAAAGCTTTGAGTCCTTAGCAGACCAACAACTACTAAGTTAAAAATTTCTCTCCTTGATAATTAAGAAGCCTAAACTCTAAAAAATATAGTCAAGGCTGGACACAGACAAAGATAGAGATAAGACTGAAGCCAGACTTTATCTGACCAGGTCCAGATCTGTAAATCAAGGCAGAACGCAATTAGTAAACATCTCTATGAAATATATTTCTGCTCCCAGAATTAACCCCTACTAATTGGTGGTTGGAATTTGGCCCTTGACCTTGTACCCATCTCTCTACTTTTAGACTTTAATGGGTTGTGTATGATTTGTAACCCCTTCACAGCTGTGACTCTTTCTTTGTGTTCTTTGTTTGAAACCAGTATAAAATAAAGACCAAATTCCATAGCGTTAGAGCAACATGGGCTAACCACTAGACTGGTTGTTCTCATTTTCTTTTTCCTGTCTTAACAATCCGATGCCACCAAACGCCACTCAGGACCCCTACCATATAGAAGAGGCTCTCTATAATATATTAACAAATTAATAAACCCTATTGTGAACATTATGGACCATTGACATAAAAAAGGGAAAAGTTGAAAATATTCTTATTGATTCTGCATATCTCTCTATTCAGAACTGTTCTTCATGCCATCTAAGGGAAACTAAAACTCTATGAGCGGCCTCAGACACTTCCCAGCTGTGTGACCCTGTTCAAGTCATTTGACCCCCATTGCCCACCCTTACCACTCTTCCACCTAGGAGCCACACAGAAGTTAAGGGTTTAAAAAAAAAAAGAAAGAAAAAAAAGACTCTATGAGTGGTAAATATCACATTTCTAACAGAGACTTGTGAACAGACATTAGGTATTTCCTGTAGCATTGCCATTGAAACACAGATGTGGTTATTCTTTTGTGTTGGCAATTCTTTAGTATTCAGTTTCCCTATTAATGTTCTTGTGAGGGAGCATCGGAATGTTCATCTCATGACACCCTCTTCTAATTGGTTTTCTTTGGTGCCTTTTTTTTTTTTAATCTTAGCTAGTCAAAGGAAGCTGGGTTCAGCCAAAATGATTCACTCCTTCCTTTTTACTCTTAAAAATAGTAATGTTAAAATTGCTTTTATAGGACAAGGAGTCAATATAGAGAGTGAGATTGAATATTCATAAGAAAGTGTGTGTTTTTTAAAATTTGGCAATGATGGAACAAGCAAATGACCTGAGAACGAGTCTAGCAGGAAAGTCAACTGTAGGCAAAGAAAGAGGCATCATCTTTCTTTGAGAATGAAGGATTGAAAGACATGCTAAGGGAAGAATGGAGGATGTTTCACAGAATATTGGGTTAGAATTGATAGAATTGCTTCTCAGCTCTTAACAGATTACATGATGCTCCTTAGTACTACAGTGAAAAATACTGTATTGCTTTCCTACGGCTTAGGCAAACAGTGCTTGTCTAGCCCCACTGGCCCTGTCTCCCTTCAGCAACATCAATCTCTCAGTCTTTCATAGTGACAGAACTACTATAATGGCCTACTAAATTTTGTCTTTGTCTCTCATTTATCCCTATTTCAATCTGTCCTTCCTAAGACTTGCTGATGTACCTTTGATCTGATTTGGATTTCATGATGTTTATTTACTATGGAATAATCTTTTACCAGTGATCATCTCCTAGTCCATAAAGTACAAAAATTGCAAAAGCATCCAAAGAACCAAATGTGATCCTTTACTATCTCTCTTCCTCTTTCTTTCAGCTTCTTTTTCCTTTTTCTTCCATCAATTTCTGTCTTTCTTCCTACCTTTCTTCCCTCCTTCCTTTCTTCCCTCACTTCATTTTCCTCCTTTCTTTTTTCTTTATTTCTTTATCTTTTTTGACTCCCTCATTTTTCCATTCTTCTTTTTTCTTTCTTTCTTTCCTTCTTTTTTCTTCCCCCTTCCTTCCTTTTTCTTTTTTCTTCCTTCCTTTTCCCTCCTTCTTTATCTCTTAGATTTTTCTCTCTTCTTGAAATGTACTTCCTTTACTCTTGCTCTCACTTAAATGTGTAACAATTTTGGTTTTAATGTGAGCAACTGGTATACTATTTTTATTTAGCAGTGTATGTCTCAAGTCCCCTCTGATAGATTAGAAGCTCCATGAAGGTAAGTTGTTGAAAAACAGAATAAAGCAAATCCCTTTTGGGAAAGTCCCTTGTGAAAAGTGAGGATCAAAAAAAGATAGTTGCAGCACAATTGAATCTTTGCACTACCACCTGTGTTAGTATATAGCGCAAATGCATTATGCCAATATTGGCATCTCTCATACACACTACATACATAACAATGTCTCTGCATTTGTCAAGACCCAACATTCTGCTTGTCTATGGGAAGGTCCCTAAACAATAGCTATGAATTATTCGATGTATGAATGAATGAATGCAGAGTTCAAAGGGAATGCCTTAAAATAAGAATCATGATTGATAAGTGGTCAAGAGAAATGAAAAGGCAGTTTTCAGACAAAGAGAGCCTAATGATAAAGAAAAGAAAAGGTATAGGCTGCTATTTTTTCAAAGATATTTTATTTCCCAATTACAAGTAATAATTTTCAACATATGTTTTTCAAAAATAAAAGATTCAAGTTGTCTCCCTCCTTCTCTTTCTCCCCCCCACCCAACCAGAGATGATAAGCAATTTATTCTGGGTTATACATGCAGAACACACTTCCATATTGATCATTGTTGAGGAGAATACTCATATAAAAACAAAAGTGAAAACCCCAGATATGAAAAATCATATTCTCTGATCTGCATTCTAACTCTAAGAGTTCTATCCCTGGAGGTGGATAGCTTTCTTTGTCATAAATCCTTCAGAATTCTCCTGGATCATTGTTTTGCTGAGAGTAGTCAAGTCTTTCACAGTCAAGCACCATAAAATATTGCTGTTCCTAGTTACAATGTTCCCATGTTTCTACTTATTTCACTCTGCATCAGTTCATGTAAGTCTTTCCACTGCTGTTCTTAACCTCAGCTCCAGATCATCTAAGCCAGGGCCAGGGCCAGGACAGGACTATGATAAAAGAGAGAGCTTGCATTTCTCCCTCTAAATCACTGTAGCCCAAGCTATTATGAATACTTTCCCTTTACCTTCACCAGAGTTTACTGATCCCATGACCAAGAGCCAGGAGCTCCCTATCACTATTCTAGTTCCTTCAGTTTAGAAAAATCACCATTAGAAAAGTTGATCTGAGATCATCAGGCACCTAGACCATAGAATTCAATTAACACTGTAATGGATTGCACTTCAAAGCATTTCTTAAGTTCCACTTTTAGATCAAGGTACTGCTGAGCCTGAAGTGAGATATTTGGCTACAAAAGGACCATACTGGCCACAAGGATGTTCCACTAAATCAGGGAAAATATTTACACAAAGTCACTGTATTAACAAACTAGGGCCAGGACTGAACTTGAGCTCTCTCTTCCAAGATAATAGGCTATATTAAATACGGCATGTGCAAGCAAAGAAATAGGAAAATGCAGAGGAAGAAGAGGTAGGAGACTGAGGCAGGAAGATAGCTCCCAAAATAAATTTTATTGATAACTTCTGTTTTTATACTCCTGTTCTCTTTGTGTAGATCTTTTCTCTCCTTTCCAGGGAACCACAAAAACAAAAGAGGCATCTAAAAACAATACAAATATTCTCAAAATAATCAAAACAAAAATGACCATTATACCAAGTTCCCAATGACGTAGTGAACTTGTAGCCAAGACTACTTTTGGCCTCCCGTGCCTAAGTGTGAACACCATTGTGAATGATAGCTCATTACTCTAAACAACAGGACAAAGGGAAGAACTCAGGCCCATTGCAGAAACTGGAAGTATTGTGAACACACAGTACTTCTTACCTTTTGTGGGGAGAATAAACTCTTTCCCAAAAGATTTCCCAAAGATTCCCAACAACTCAGTCATAAAACCTTGGCTGATAGAGTTCCAGTGGAAAAGCTAGTATTATCTCTCCCAAGAGGAATATCTGAGAAGGAAGAAATCAGAGAAAAGTTTCCATTTGAACTCTGAGGCCTGAATCTGAGTTTTGGAAGGGTCTGGGTGTGAACACCACAGTTCTATGACAAATCCAAAGGTGAGAACTCATCTTTAGGGTAGAGATGTAAAGCACTTAACAAAACACAGGAGTTCTTATCTTTTGTGGGTGGAGTCCAGGGAAGGGCTAATCAAAAAACTCCTATAAACTCCTATAAAGTCATAAAAACTTGGCTGGTAGATTTCCAGTGGAAAAGCTAATATTATCTCTCCCAAGAGGAATATCGGAGAAGGAAGGAATCAGAGGAAAGTTTCAATTTGAATTTAGAAAATTTGAAAGGGTCAGGGTGTGAACATCACAGTGATTTGTAGTCCATTTCTTTGTCAAATCCAAAGGTGAGAACTCATCCCTAGGGTAGAGGTGTGAAGCACTTACCAAAACACAGAAGTTCTTACCTTTTGTGGGTGGAGTCCAGGGAGGGGCTAATCAAAAACACTCCTATAAAAAGACCACAACAAATTAGAACTGATGTCTTTTGGTGTTGGAGCTCAAAGGAAATAACAAGCATTATTTATCTTGAGAGACATACTAGAGGACAGAATCAGAGGTAAGTTACTTTGGGAAAAAATATCTTTTTCTCTATGCACCTTTAAAAAGGCTTTCTAGTAAATAAATCAGAAATTGGAGAGGCTGAAAGAAAAAAATAGCTGAGTTTAAGTTCTGAATTAGGAAGCAAATTTAGGGGTACAGAAAAAATGATTTCAGATTTTCCTTGCCTTACAGCCTTGTTAGGCAACCAAAAATGTGATTGTATTGAGCCTTTGAAATAAGATCAATTATTCTTGCATTACGGAAAAAAGTGAAATGGTTGGCCAAGCCAGGGACTTTTAGTAGTAGTTAAGAGGAAGTAAAGATATTTTCTTCAAAAGATGGTAACCCTAAATTGTGGGAGAAGAGAAGAATAAGGTGAGAGTAAGAAGAAATTAAACAGAGCCCCCATCATCTGCTTCCCTGGAAGAGAGAGCTCAAGTTCAATCCTGGCCCTAGTCAAGAACACATTTCTTTAGTCTTTTCAAGGAAACTAGGGAGGAGGACCACTTGTAAGATAGGACGCTCCCTTAGCTCACAAAGTATGAGTTCCAGGAATCTTGATTCCTGTTTCTCTTTGAAGGCAGCCCTGACACTTGGGCTCCCCATTTTATCTATGGAGGATGTGCAGTAGATATGGGACCATCTCTGTTGAAGTCTCTCCATTCCCTTTGAATCTCTGGAATATCAAAAGCACAAAAGTTCTGAGATGTCTTGGATGGCCCAGGAATCCCCTGATCTAACTTTTCATTGACTCTTTCTCTCCAGGCTTAAGAACATGGAGGCCAAAGAATTGATTGAAAACTTCAAGGCGGAACTCACTTGCTCCATCTGTCTGGGCTACTTCACAGACCCAGTGACTACCAGATGTGGGCATAATTTTTGCAAGGACTGTCTCCTCCAGTGCTATGAACAAGATGATGCTACATTAACTTGTCCAGAGTGCAGAGGTGTCATTAGATACAGTGACATTGTGCTCAGCAAGAACCTGCAGAATTTGTCTATCACTGGCAAAATACTCAGAGAGAATTTACTGAGCCCAGCACTTCTGACCACCTGTGATCAACATGGAGAAAAAGAGAAGCTCTTCTGTGAGCAAGACCAAAAACTGATTTGTGAGTCCTGCTTATTAACAGAAGAGCACAAGGATCACCAAGTCCTTCCCTTGCAAATGGCTGCTGACAAGTACAAGGTAAGATTATACCAAGCCCTGCAGTCAAATGGCTTCTGGTCACTGGCATTGTGGACCCACAGTTTAACCTACAGGGCACAAGGATTATCTGGGGTCCTCACCTCTATGACTTCACTGACACTTACACAACCTATATATTTTCAATGGTCTTTGCAGATCCTTTTTGGTCTCATTGTTCTCATTTTTAAAAGGTAGTAATAATAAGAGCCCTTGATTTTTACGGTTATTGTAAAGTTCCAATGGAAAACAGACATATAGAACTTTGATAGTCTCACAGGGTCATATGAATGCTAATTGTAAAGCATGTGGGCCTCTTGGGTCCAAAACAGGTTTAACCAATACTTTTTTTGTCTTGCAGAAGAAACTTCAAGAGACACGAAATATGTTACAGAGAAAGAAGGAGGAATTTAAAGAGACAATGAAAAAAATGAGAAAAACAGAGGCATATTTTAAGGTCAGTATCTGCTTCATTTCTTGGTAAATGATAAGGTAAATTGTCCCTTGAAGGTCCCTCTCAGAAGTAAGAGTTGATGATGAAAACAGCAGGGAAAGGGAAAAAAAGATCCTTTTTGCAAAGGATTAGATTCATATTATTGATCAAAGAATGAAATATATTTACACTCTTTTTGGAAAATAATTTCATGCCTGATGCTAGTAGAACTTTCTTAATATACATTTATAAACTTTATTAAATTATATGTATGAAGAAACACTATCTACAAAGGAATTGGTATTTTGAGGAAGAAAATTATCTCTGTTGTATTTTTGAGGACATTTCCTTTATACATTATCATTCTCTCTGTGATTTCCATCATTAACTACTTTTTTCAGAAAAAGACCTTCAAGAGACAGTATATCTCATAAGCCCTGAAATAGAAGATTTGGGCCCAGCAGCCAGAAAACCTATGTCTGGTTTCAGAGTCCATGAATCTTCTTAGATGGCAAAAATATATTTAATAAGGACCACAAATGTTTAGCATGTACCCTATTCTGTTATAAGCTTTTCACTTCTTTCCTTTGTTCTACTTTTTCTTGGGACAGGAGGATACAAAATTTTATAAAGCATTAATCAGATATGAATACAATAAAATGCATGAGTTCTTATATAATGAAGAAAATCAACACCTGCAAAAACTGGACCAAGAAATAGAAGACAAAGTGGCAAAAGTCGAGCAGAATAAGGCCTATCTGTCCCAACAAATTCAACATCTGCAACGAAAGATATTAGACCTAGAAGAAAACATGGACAAGACACCCTTGGAAATGCTCCAGGTGAGTGTGTGAAAGAGATGTATACTATTGCTTTAGAAATGAGGAGCAGAAGCTTCATGCCCTCTCCAAAGACCAGGAAGAGAAAGGTTTCAGAGCTATTTGCAAGAATGGACCAGTTTAGACTTTTCATTTGATTCTTGAAGTGTACTTGCTTTTTGATGAGCAGGGCTGGGTAGCAGTAATACATAGCACGGAGATTTTCAAACGCTATATATTTCTATACCTACTTCATGTTCAGTTGAATATATATTTGTGTAATCATATGAACATGCTTGAATCTACCGATTCCCCCAGAGTGATGACATACCTCATTCCTTGGTGAAAAGTGGAAGAGATTCATTATCCCTTGAAGGCTCTTTTCAGAAGGAATAGTTAATGATTCTATAAAATGAGGATGTGCCTCTTCAGTCTCAGAACCCACATTTCCCAGCCACACTAACCATTAAAAAGCTTGACAACCAGTCTCCCAGACCTGCAAATGTTTTCCAACTTCCTCATTTGCCATTCCCTCCTTCAGAGTAAGCAAAAGTTCCACTCTGATAGATGTGTTTTCTGTGTAATGGAAGGAGAGAAGGGCAAAATATCATTCCTCTCACAATAGAGTCATTTCTCCATCTTCAGGAGGGGACCAGAGGTATGAGACCAATCAAAGAGCAACCAGAGATCACTCTTCACCCATTCTGCACAAACTTGAATTGTGCGCACATGTTAATGTCCCTGGAAATGGGCTCTAAAGGAGTGACAGAACTATGAGGAGGTGTAACTGGGTTCTCTGAGAAAGCTAATATTAAAGAAGCAGACTAAGGAGCAAAACACTAAATCTGTCTCTTTATTTTCTTCCCTTAGGATATGAAAGACATCCTGAAAAGGTAAGGTTCCATTCTTTGGTCTACTAAGTCAGAAAAACAGAATCTGTGAAGGAGTCTGGATCTTTGAAGGGGGTAATTAGTGTCCAATCTGCTGGAATATAATAAAGTATTTGATGCAGGGAATATTTTGGAGATCTTTGTAGAACAAATATAACTGAGTGTATCATGTTTTTTCAGAAATGAGGAGCTGCTATTTCAAGAACCAGAGATTATTTACCTTACTTATACAACTTACCCAATGACTGCTTTAACAGAAATTCTCAAGAGCTATACAGGTAAGTCATGTATGCCTTTCTCAGTTGACATTCAGGCAACTCCTAGGAGCTCCCATATTGTTTACAATGCATTTCCTAAGTGTCTGCTATTAGCCAGCCCAAATGACCCCTTCTGCTACACCATAAAGATCATTCCTACCCTCCCGTGACTCCTAAAGAAGTGCTTTCCCGGTTTCCCCTTTGTTATCTCAACAGGCATGGGTGACCCTTCTTATTTCATTTATTAGTTCAGTTATTTCCCATTGATTCTTGATAATGTGCATTTGGGGTGACTTTTCAACTTCATAATGGTGAAGAGTATTTTGGAAACCTGTGGTGCTTATTCTTTACTATGAGAATTCTTCAGTGCACAGACTCTCTTCCACTGATTTCATTTTCCTGTTAGGTAGCTTGTGAACCTTTCTGGAAAGGAACCAACTTTTGGTTCTTAAGCTTTCTCTGATGCTTTATTTCAAGTCCTCAGACTGTTCAGGAAAGCGAGGCTTAGTCAAAATTTCACATGCTTGAGTTTTCTCTGCAGACTCAGTGAGAAAACAAATGTGTAGGAAAAGGAGCCAGTATAGAGGAATATTCCTAAGAAGCAGCATTGTTGACTCTGAGAATCATAGGAAAAAAGGTTCCTTGATAGAGAGGATTGTATAAAAAACAACAACTAACTTCAGTCAAGGAAGAAGATTCCAACTTCCTCTGAGGCTGAATAGATATGAGATTACAGGGGAGGAATAGGAAATATTTCACTGTATATTCATATGGAGTAATTCAATGACTTGTCTTCAACACTAAATGGTCAGGTAACATGTTTCTCACAAGTATTTCAGTGAGAAGTTTCCTATTGCTTCCCTATTGGTCAGGCTGTGGCTGAGTCTTGTTCCAGTCCCATATGCTCCATCGCCCTCCAGCAATACTCCATCTCTCAACATGGCAAAGTAATGGAATTTCTATAATATGTTCCTAAATGTGTTTTGTGTATCTAATTTGTTCCTGTTCCATTCCCTCCTTCCTGGGAATTGATGATGAACCTTGGATCTTACTCAGATGTCATCAGGTCATTCTAATGTCCAAAGTCCACACAATGAAGTCTAAACATTGTAACCAAGTCTTGCTACCCAGATGCCTTCTTTCCTTGTCAGCATTCTCTATCTACTTGCTTCCAACTCCATTTCAGGGATTTTCAAGTAATCATCCAGTTCTTCATTGACTCCCTGCCTCCTTTTCTCCCTTCCTCTGTCTCATACTCTCTCACTTTCTTCGTTTCCTTCCATATCTACCTCCCTCCTAGAAATGTTCTTTCTTTCCTCTCTCCTACCATCCAAATTTTGTAACTTTTTAATGCGTTTAGTGCACTATCTTGATTAGGTATCTATGTAGGTCTCAAGTAACTTCCAATAAGCTCTTTGAGGACAGGGATCTCTGGAAGAATTAACAAGAGTGAATCCTTCCTTTAGCTGGTCTTTGTAAGAAGTGGTTTGTACAAAAATGTCCTTTTCACCAAGGACCCAATGCTTACAATTCCACCTGTGTTAGTCCATACTGTCAACGATCATCCCAATACAATAACTCCTTCACAGATACTACATATCTTCCAAGGAATGACTTTCTACTCAAACATAGTAATTGCTTAATTAAAAAGCCATTCTCCGATATTTAATGAATACATTAAAACATGGATAATTGGTTTTTAAATGAAAGACTCCTAATAGTTACTTCATTATGTTCCACCTTCATTTTAAATATTAGGAAAGCAAGGTATTGGAAAACTAAAGTACTATCCTACTTAAATTTCAGAGGCAAAGGAAAGATAGTCCTCTCAAGAGTTTTTATATAATTCCAAATGGATTTGAAATAGTGTTTCAAAGTTTGATATTGTTCAGAATTAGGTATTTTTTTTTTGTTTTGCTTTTAAACTCCAACATCTGGCATCCAAGACTAATTATTTTATTTCTTTTTCTATAGCGGATATCACACCGGATCCTGAAACAGGCAGTCTTCATTTTATTATGCCTGAACATTTTAAGAGTTTGAAGTATGGACTTGACCCACAAGACCAGTCTGATAAAGAAGAAAGACTTGAATATTTTGTTACTATGTTGGGGACTCAGACCTTTACCAGTGGAACACACTACTGGGAAGTAGATGTGGAAGGTCAGACAGAGTGGATACTTGGAATCTGTAGAGATTCAGTCAGCAAAAATGGGACTCACTCCATATTATCTGCTGATGTAACAGCCATAATAGGCTTAAAAGTTGAAAATCAAATACTTTTCTGGAGTCCAAAAGATTGCTTTTATTCCACACCTTCACATAAGGTGGGCATTTTCCTTAACTATGATGAAGGCAACATTACTTTTTATGATGTTAAAGAAAAAATTATTCTCATTAGTTTCCCAAATTTAACTTTTGGAGGGCCTGTTCGCCCGTTCTTCTCTGCTTCTCTTTTTAATAAAGGAAGTACATTGTAAAGACTCATTACCTACCCCAGCAACAGTCAGAAGACATGCTAATTACTATTAGAGAATTTGAATGAGAAGTAAATGAAATGACAATGAACATGTTTTTCTATTAATTTGAACTTGTTGAAATGATTTTGAGAACCAATATAAATAAAGTCTATTTTGTTTATATTTGGTATCAACACTAGTGTGTTTCACTTCATCAGCATCAAAATGGTTCCTTGCTCTCTTCCTTATCACCCTCCTGCTTCTCCAATCTTTGCCACTTTATTTACTCCTCCTACTTTTCTCTGCATTTCTTCTTGCCACCTAACTTTCTACTTCCTCTTTCTCCTTCCTTTTTATCTTTCCATTCCTCTTCCCAACTTCTGCCCCCATTACTCCTGCTTCTACCCTGAAGTTATTAAGCAAAGTCAAACACCCCAAAAATCTGATCTCAGAATCCCCCTTCTCCTTCAGGATAAAAACAGAATACAATTAACTTTTTCTCAGACAAACACAGGTTGAGACAGGGAGAGGCATGGGCTACCCAGCCAGAGGGGAAATCCAGCCTCCTTTTTTTCCAAGGCCAGAAATATGTATTCAGTAAAGCATTAGTGAGCCTCTAATTATGTTCCTCCTGTCCACTGTCCAACTTTGGAAGACAATACCTGCAGATGTAAACACAGATTCCTGATGGACAACAAAATAGTCCCGAGTTCTTCAGAAGGAAGGGTCTAATGGAGCATTGACCCAATTAAATTCTAACTCTGTGTCAATGGGCAGCCAGACAAAGCTAAATGAAAATCATGCAGACTTTGAAAGGAATTTCACTAAATCAGAGAAGATATTTACAAAGACACCCCTTTTAGTAAACAGATCATACTAAACCAGAAAATCTCCAAGCAAGGTAATGGGTGGAAGGAGACATGAGATTTCAGGAAGATGTTTTTCAAAACAAATTTTGGATGGGGCTGACCATTTTTCTTGCTTCTCCAATCCCTTTTTCCTGTCTAGAAAGTGATGTTCAGCCTACCCATGAGGAACATCAAACTATTCTTCTAGGCACTCCATCCCCCAAAGAGAATGCCTGTAAGAGATTGTTCCCAGGATGTCTAATAGAATCAACTTATTTGGTCTAGTCCAGTGAAGGTGAACCTATGGTACACATTCCATAAAGAGTCCACAGAGCCCTCTCTGTTTGCCTACCAGAGTTTGTTACTAGAAAGCCAGAGGGACTTGGGGCAGAGCTGTTCCCCTCCCCCTTTCCAGGCACCTGAGAACATTCCTCCCATCACCTGCCCCCGTACCCAGCAGCCCAATGGCAGTGAGGGGGCAGGGCTGGGCACTTAATCTAGTGGGGGAGGGCCATGGCACTTAATCTGGAGAGTAAGGTGGGGGTGGGACCCAGCACTCCATCTCTAAAAGATTTACTATCACTGATATAGAACAATTGATATAACCTCAGGCAAATCATTTAATTCTTTAGGTCTCAGTTTTCTCATCCTTTAAATTAGAAAAGATTACTCATGTTTTCCAACTTTAAATCCAATGTGAGAGGGGGCAGCTGGGTAGCTCAGTGGAGTGAGAGTCAGGCCTAGAGACAGGAGGTCCTAGGTTCAAATCCGGCCTCAGACACTTCCCAGCTGTGTGACCCTGGGCAAGTCAGTTGACCCCCATTGCCCACCCTTACCACTCTTCTACCTATGAGACAATACACTGAAAGTACAAGGGTTTAAAAAAAAAATCCGATGATGTGAGGTTTACTTTACTCTTTCAAGTTGGATCTTGGCTAAAAGTCAGTACTAGTAAATTGTTGAAAATTTATTATTTTCAATAAAAACAATAAGCACATTCTTATTTACATGTTAATTGGTGTACTTTTATTGAGTTATGCCTCTCTTAAAAACATTTTTATTGATAACTTTTTTCTATTACTTATACTTCCCCATATGCCTGTATAATCTATTCCTTATATAACTAACAATGATAACAAATAGCTAGCTTCATATGGTCTTTTAAGGTCTGCAAAGCACTTGACCTCATTTGATCCTTACAACAACCTTGTAAAACAGGTGCTATTATGGTCCTCAGTTTACAGATGAGGAAACAAGCTGGCAGATGTTAATTGGCTTGCCCAGGGTCACACAGCTTTGAAAGGTCTGAAGTAGGATTTGAGCTCAGGTCTTTTTGAGTCCAAGTCCCAAATTCTTTCCACTGTTTCATTTAGCCGAGAATAAAAAGGAAAAAATTTGAGGAAAACTAGCCTGTAATAAAGGGGAGGAAGTATACTCCTTTATCCTTAGGTGCGAGGGAGAGGACTATTTATTCATTATATTCTAGCATTCAGTTTCAGTTACTTTGCTGTTCTTTGTTCCTTGCATAGTCATAGTCATTGCAAATTTCGAATTCCTTTTTTTCTACTTGCTTCACTTGGCACCATACTATTTCATATAAGCCATCCTCTGGTTCTCTGTATTTTTTATATCTATTATTTCTCACAGCACATACATGTACCACAACTCATTTTGCCATTCCTTCCATCAATAGGCATTTACTCTGTTTCTAGTTCTTTGTTACTACAAAAAGTGCTGTTAGAAATTTTGGATAAATATGGGGGTCATTGACCTCATTGGTGTATACACCCAGCAGTGGGATCTGTTGATCAAAAAACATTTTTTGTCACTTTCTTCATACAATTCCAATTGTTTTCCAGAACAGTTGGGCCACTTCACATCTCTACAAATAACATACAGTATGTCTGTTTTTCCATAACCTCTCTGTGGATTAAGAAGGCTCTGTTTTGTTTTTTTTTTTACCTGAATGACTTAAGGGAATTCACTTTCCTATTCACTTTCCTCCTCTGTGAAAAGGAGAGGATCGGGGGTAGATGGCTCAGTGGGTACTTCCTAGCTATGCCACAATCTGAGTTGCCTAGCCCTTACCACTCTTCTGCCTTGGAACCAATACTTACTATTAATTCTAGGACAGAAAGTAAGGGCTTTTAAAAAGAACAAATAAATAAATAAATAAAAGGAGAGAATTGGATAAAAAAAGGGGCTCCCACTTACCAAGGAGATATGGGAAGTATTTAGTAAATAAATTCATCATCCTATTGAAATCATTTAGAAACTTTTAATAGACTTTATTCAATAAAGTTACAAATTTTGGATATACCTTTTTTTTTTTTAGTATTTTTTTTAAACCCTTGTACTTCGGTGTATTGTCTCATAGGTGGAAGATTGGTAAGGGTGGGCAATGGGGGTCAAGTGACTTGCCCAGGGTCACATAGCTGGGAAGTGGCTGAGGCCGGGTTTGAACCTAGGACCTCCTGTCTCTAGGCCTGACTCTCACTCCACTGAGCTACCCAGCTGCCCCCTTGGATATACCTTTTGAGAAAAAAAATGAGTCTATTTTATTTCTCATGGGCACATGCAGAGTAACTCTGGAATTCATTTCCTTTCATATTGTATAGGAGATAGGGGAAGATTTGCCAAAAAGCCAAGGAGTATGGAGATAAAAAAAAAAAAAAAAGATCTAGTCTGCAAATTATGAACTGTAAGTCAAATCCAGAGTCTGTCTATTTTTGTACAGCTGGTGACCTAAGTTTCTACCATTTTATTTAAATACAGCTTTACTTAAAAGTGCACAACTTTATTTATAAATGTAAAGCCTGTTAACTCTCAGGCCACATAAAAATAGGCAGCACATAGTATTTGGCCTGCTGGCCATAGATTGCTAACTGTTGGTCTAGAATGATCTACAAAGTCTCTTTGAGCTCTAACGTTTTATTGTTAGAAATAGAACAGGATGTCAGGAAGAGGATAAATCACAGAGTAGCAGAAATACCCAGGAAAGATTCACAAAAGAAGCATCATTTGAGCTGAGCCTTGAAGATTTGGGCAAATAAATAAGTGTGAGGGTTTCACAGGCTTAAATAGGAACAAGAGGATGGAAAATAATGCATAGATGAAAGACAGTCTTTTCAATTTCTCCTTCTAAATATTGTTTTTCCAGTGGGTTCACAACTGTCCCATGCCTTGCCCATCAGACACACATCCATAAACTGCATGACCTCTCCTTAACATCATATATTGGGTGTGCTATGCAGTCAAGGAGAAGGAAAAGCAAATAAACACATGGCATCCTAGAGTCATTCATTCTCCACATGTATCCAGTTATTTGGAACTTTATAGCATCTAGTATTGTTTCATTCAGGTAGACTGACTGCGTTCCCAAACATCTTTGGTCTTTCTCTTTCACCATTTAATATTAATTACAGCTCATGGGTGAAGCTATTGAAATTGCGCCAGAAGCTTGCTGAGGTAACATATCTAGGTTTTACAACCACAAAGAAGGTGAGTCATTAACATTTCTCTGTAAATCTTTGCATGGGCCTGGAGTTTAATATGCAGTATCTTCACACTCATTGGACAACCAGGTTCCCAAAGATATAGATGGGCCTTTTCAATTCACTTTTCATCCTCCTGAATCATATGACCACACACTCTGTCTTAGGTAGGAGATTTCAGTGATGTCCTAAAGAATTTCCATGAAAAATATAATGAATGGGGTTGGTTTCTCTGGTGAATCAAGATACATGGCCTCCATCTTTTTCAGACATCTCAGTAGCCTAGACAGTATAAAATCATTCTAATTCTACCAAATGAAGCATATAGAAGCTCAATGGCAGAATAGTAGATATGGGTAGGACTTCAGACAGTATCTATTCCAAACCTATACCCAAACCAGAATTCTGCTGCAACTCCAAAAAGCGATCGCCAACTTCTATCATAAGATCTCCAGGAAAAAGAAACTCACTGTTCCCTCATGTAGTCCCTTCCACGTTTGGACAGCTCTAGTTATTAAGAAAATTTTTTCTTACACTAAACATAGGTCTGGTCTAATACTTGGTACATAGTCTATTTATGCTCCTCGACAACATTCTTATTCTATAGTGTCTGTCTTTAAAACAACTCTATGTGCTACAAATCACAAATTGCGTCTCTTCTCTCCTGGGTGTTTCTCCTATTTTGCAGCAGGATAATCAAAAATGAACATAATATATGGGTTCTTCCCTTCTGACTAGTCAAAAAAACACAGCAAAGGAGAACCCTGGAAGATTCTTATTTCGAGCTCCTTATTCTTCTGGCCATTCTTCATTAAGACATCCTCAGTCACACAATACAATCCTTTGTAGAGAAAAAGAGAACTTTATGAAAAAATACCCCCAATAGATGGTTTCCTGTTGTGTCTTCTTGCCCTATCCTTTGTACATTCTTTGAAAACATTGGAACATCACTGGAAATAAAAGGGAGCATTTTCAGAGTCCAGTGCATACTGGGAAAAATAGGAATGAAAGAATACAGAAGCAAAGAGGAATAAAAATGAATAATGCCAGCTGTATACATATTCATTTGCTTTTCTTTGAGGAGATAAATACAGATCCACGAGTGTGAAGAATGGTTCTGCCATATAAGAAACCTCTGTAATGGAGGTTGGAGGAGGGGAGAGAGAGCAAAAATGGGAGGCAAAACAGAGGAGAAAAACATAAATAAAGGGAGAATAAAATAGAATTTGTCCAGGGAGAAAGAATGGCTATTACCCAGCATCCCCTTTTTCATGAGGCAGCTATATAAAAGAACCAGGGCTCTTCTATCACAAAAGACAGTATCCTCTCTGTGAGGAGTTTCCTGAATTTAACCCATGTGTTATAAAACTACAAGTCTCTCTAAAAGAAATATTATTTATTATATTTAAACAGCAATTCTACACGGACCATTTAAATCTTATAGGAATACAAACAATGAATGCACAACCTATGCTAAAGAGCTTGGCTTCACTTTAAAAGCAAACAGAATGGGTCGGTCCTTTGTTATGATATGTTTCATCAGTTCGTTGATAATGTTAGCCCCTTCTTAAATCCTTATTCTCCACTGAAGCTGATGGTGAATACATAGGGAGAGAGAGAAGACAGGTTAAAGATTAATTGTGATGGATGGTATTGAATTTCTGGAGAGATATTTTATGGCAGCAAGTCCAAGTTTTGATGTTCCATCCCTCCTTCTTGATGTTCTAATAACATCTACGATAAGGATTATTACAAATATATATGCACACCCGTGTGTTCATACATACACACACACACACACACACACACAGAGCACTCATATCAGAGAGGAGTATACCAGAATATAGCTGCTCCTGAATGGCAGCCCCAATCATACTGATGTGCAGACCATCACATGAGGGACCCTACTTTTCCCTCTTTTTATTCTATTGCACTTGTTCCCAATGATCCCTAAGAGTTTTTTATCTCACTCATATAGAGTCCCAAGTCCCTTAATCATCATCTAGGGATTCCTCCAGCTCTTTCTGCATGCAGGTGAGGAGAGCACTTTAAATCAAGAGTTCTTGTCCTTTTCTATGCCATAGACCTCGATAGCAGTCTGGTAAAACCTATGGAACTCCTCAGAATACAATTTTTAAATGTACAAAGCAAAATTTATGGGATTGCAAAGCAAACCAATTATATTGAACTATTTCTAAAATTATTTTAATTATTATTTATTATTTGCTTGTTTGTTTGCTTTACTATTTAATTACTTATTTTTGAATTATTTTTTCCTATCTAAGTTCATAGATATCCATATGAAGAACCTCAAGCTTTGCATGCTCATTCCAGCAACAGGTGTCCATATAATCTTCCATCTTTTATAGCCACCAGCAAGTGTTATCCTATCCATGATGCAAGCCCATGGACTTGGAACTAAGCTGAAGTCCTTATTGGTCAGACCTTTGGGATGCCCACGGGTACCTACCAAAAAGTGCATTTTGTTGTAATGAAAGTCAGGCTTTTAATACCCAGAAATGATGGTTTTCTGGTGTGGACCCAGAGGTTCTTACCTCTTGCCACACCTCCTTAGTTTTTCCCTCCTACTTAGCCTTACTTTAATTGGAAATTCCTTATTTTAAAAATCTCTAAGTAAGGTTACTGTTCTAATTTCTTATCCACTTTGACAAGTATTTATTGACCAGCCAGCCTGTAGCCCAGCCCCACCTTCTCCCCACCCACCCCTATACACAAATGCCTCTAGGCTCCCACAGACTCAGTTCATACCTAAGGACTAATCCCCCAAAGGGCCATTATCTCTCTGGCATTTTGTCTCCATGTGGAGTTCCTCCAGGAAAATCTCTAAATATAACTTAGGTCTGGCTCACATCTAGGTTTCCCCAATTGTGGATAACAAAGTCTAAGCTTACAGGGACTCAAGGTAGCCGTGCATATGGGAAGAACAGATTTTCTTTTACCCCACAGAAAATGTAGGAAGTGTGAAAGACTCACAGGAGCCCTATCCAAAGAAACATAAAGAACTCATATGGCCCACTGGCTCCCCTCACAAGGTCCCGAATCCAATTGGGGTTGTCATTGGGAAATCATTTTGATATTCTTATCTTTAGACCTCATGAGGGGTCTGACACAATTTCTGCCACACTAGCACAGCCACCCTGTAGTTTGGTTTCCTCCAGAAGGCAAACATACTTCACTAAATCCCTTTCTCCTCAAACTCATGTTGTACAAATAACTCAGTAGATGTTTTTTTTTCTTCCAGGAAAGATGGTATTCAAGTACTTGAGGAGCAGGTTTCTAATTTCTCCAAGGAGCATACATAAAGAATTAGGAAGTTTCCTTCTCTCTGTAAAAGGCTTGATCCCCAAAATCTCGAACTTGGGAAACTGAGGTCATCTACCAGCATTCCCTAGTGTTGGGACTCTCCTCTCAGGCCAAATGGGTATACTCATGTCTGATTTTTATCACATGCTTCTGGAGGAAATTGTTTGGCACCCTAGCTGCTATCCTTTCATAAGATGGAAAAGTCCACTGTTAAGATCTCTTCTCTCTCAGACCATTTGCAAGTATATCTATCTCCCACAGACCTCTGCAAGGAGGCAATCATTTCTAGTTCTGGGGTTAAAGGAGACCATTCATGTGTACAGGTCTTCACCTTCCCAAAACACAGGTCAGCTCTGCATTCTGCTCTATCTCCTGAATAGAGGAAAGCAAAAAGAAAGTCCAAAAGAAAGAATGAGCTAGTCTTTCACCTCACTTTTATAGACCACATTGAGGAATGACTTCTCAGACAAGGGTCCATTTCTTTGAATGTCAGGCCATCAGTCATCTAAGAGGCACTCTTAGTCACTGGGAACCAAACAGGAATTCCATGTCTTCTTAGCAAAGTGCTGCTCCAAACCATCTTCCATTTAGTTACTAAAGGGATTTTCCTAAAACACAGTTCCAATCATATTACTATCCTCACCACACACACACACGTACTCAAAAAAACTCTAATGGCTTCCTATTGCCTCCAGGAGCAAATGCAAAATCTTCTGGTTGGCCATCCAAAGTCCTCCCCTACTTAGTCCCCTCCTAAAATTCCATTTCTTATTATACATATATTATTAAATATATTAATTATTATTTATTCATATAATAAATTTGTAACAATATAGACTATAATATAATATGATGATGATATGATAATATGTCATATAATATATATATAATATAATAAAATTATAATGAATAAATATATTAAATAATATTTATTATTAAACATGTCCTCCTTGATCCAGTGACACTGGCCTCCTCACTGTTCCATTTGGCTCTAGGCATTTCCTCTGACTGACATTCTATGCCTTGAACATTGCCCCTCCTCTGATCCAAATGCTAACCTCCCTGGCTTCCTTTAGGTTCTAATGAAAATTTCCCCTACAGGAAGCCTTCCTTAACTCTTCTTAATTCCAGTGCCTCCTCTCTTTTAATTACATCTTATCTACATTTGTCTCATCCATTAGATTGTAAGCTTCTTGAGGATAGGGACTGTCTTTTGCTTTGTTTATAATCCCAGCCCTTAGCACAGGGTCTAGAACATAGTTGTTTTTTTTCAGACATGTCCAATTCATCGTAACCCCATTTGGGGTTTATTTGGCAAAGATACTAGAGTGGTTTGCCATTTCCATCCCCGGTTCATTTTATAGATGAGGAAACTGAGACAAAGAGAGTTAGGTAACTTGCTCAGAGTCACACAGCTAGTATAAGTGGCTGAGGCAGGATTTGAACTTAAGTCTTCCTGACTCCAAACCTGGAGCTCTACCCACTGTACCACCTAAATATTAATTGGTAATCTCATCTCATCAAATTCATGTGGGACTCTCTAACGCAGGGGTCTGCAACCTTTTTGTCTGTGAGAGCCATAAACGCCACAAATAATCCATTGGGGGCAGCTGGGTAGCCCAGTGGATTGAGAACCGTACAGTGCTCACAGTGCACGCTCCTGTCACAGTGCCTGAAAAAAAAAATTGACTTTATGGTTCCTGCAGAAAGAGCCATATCTGGCCCTCAAAAGAGCCAGATATGGCTCGAGAGCCATACGTTGCCGACCCCTGCTCTAACCCCTTCTAAAGGTAAAGTACTAGGTTCTGGGAGCAGGGAAAAGCTAAGACGAGAAAAAAAGTATCCAGAAAATAACAGTAGTCACAAGCAGAAAGGTCAAGAAGGATGCTAAGAAAAGACTATTAGACTAAGTAATTACAGGATCACTGGTGACCTTTCAGAGTAAAATTTCATAAGAGTAGTAGGGTCATCAATCAAACTAAAAGAAATTGAGGAGGGAAAGGGTGGAGAAAAAATAGAAGGGAGAAGTGAGGAGGGAAAGCCACCACAAAGGTGCAGAGATGGGTACTCGAGAATAATTGTGTAAAGAAAAGCAAATCAGCCAGTGGTGCTAGACCCTAGAGTATGTAGATGGGAATAAGTATCAGAAAACTAGAAAGCAAATAGATTGTGAAGAGCTTTAAGTGCTAAAGAGAGGAGTTTCTATTTGATCATAGAAGTAATAGGGAGCCACCAGAATTTATTGAGTAGGGAGGTAGTATTAGGAAAATCACTTTGGCAGCTGAGTGGAGGATAGATTAAAGTGGAATGAAAACTGTGGCTTGTAGACCAAATAAGAGGCTATTGCAATAATTCAGGCAAACAGTAATGAGAGCCCGAAGAAGAGTTGTGTCAGAGATATATTCAAGAGAGTTTATGGAGTAGAAATGACAAACTTTCACAACTGGCTGGATATGTGAGGTAAGTAGGAGGAATTGAGGATGTCCATAAGGTTGTAAATCTGGGTGCTTAGAAGAATGGTGATGTTTCTGGACAGTAACTGGAAAGTTTAAAGGAGAGATGAGTTAAGGAGAAAAGATAATGAATTGTTTGGGACATGCTAAGTTTGAGATGTCTATGGAAAATTCAGTTGGAAATGTCCACTAGGATATCAATTGCTTGCCTTTTCAAAGAGGTGAGAAGGAAAAAATATGGAACTGAATTTTTTTTTCAAAAGAATGTTTGAAAATGTTTACATGTGATTGAGAGAAAAATAAAAAAAGTAAATGAAAAAAATTCCATTGGGTAATCTTATGCAAAAAAAGATTGGAGAGAAAAACTCATTTTGCTGGCAACTATAATTTCCCTCTGCTGGGATCCATAGCTTTAGAATGTATGTAAATTCCATTCCCACTTTCTCTTTTGCCTTTTGAATTCAGCATCCATTACACTCTGGTTTGACCTATCATGGCCTCATGACTTGGACTATTCCCCCTCCCCACTCCCTTTTTATATCCAGGAGGGTGATTAAAGGAAGCCAAAGGGAAAATGTATACTTCATTACTATTTCCTCAAGGGTGCAGAGATTCCATTTTTTTTTCCCTTTAAGATGATGGTGCCTTTCCCTCCACACACACACAGAAATTCCTAAGAAATATGAACTAATACAGAGTGAAATGAACAGAACTAGGAGAACAAACCACATGACAACAGTACTACAAGGACAACCCCAAAAGACTGATCAATTCATGACTAACCATACCTGCATGGTGAAGCATGCTCCCAACTTCCTTACAGAAAGGGAGTGTGTATGGAGAGAAAAGAATTAATTTGTTCTTCTCAGGATGGGATTCCATTAGAGAAGGAAAACCTGTTTAGGAATTCAGAATAACATTTCAAGGACATTTTGTTATTGCCATAGATCCAGTGGGTTGAGAGATCTCTTATCTTAAAGAAAGCAAACCATTAGGCTATCCTACTTCCTTATCTCCCCTGACCTTTAGAAGTCAGAAGAGCCACTCCTAAGGACATCACTACCTCTTTATAACCTCCCCCAATAGTCATGATGAAGCCCACAGCGTGATGGAGCTCCTGCTGTGTAACCTGTCATTTTCTAATTGGCTAGACTTTCCTGCTTAGATTGTAAGTTCAGGCCCCTGACGATGGGATATCAAACAGAGTGAGTTGGGGTTTTCCTCAGGAATCTATAAAATGCTCCTATCTGTACCCATATCCATTAGACATCACCATAGGGTGTGACTTCTTCTCATGAGAAAGATTGAACCCTGCTTCAGTTCACTTAAATGGTCTCTATTTCTTTAAGCCATATCATCTCATACAGAGTGGACCCAAGATGTAGTAAGAGAACCAAATTTTTGGACGTGGCCTCAAGTGTGGCTGTTTTCTTGAATATACTGATGTAGCTCTCACGAGTTCTGAAAAACCTTCCCAACCCCTACTCTCATAGATGAGTCAGGGCAGCCAGATTCAGAGCAAAGCTACAAACGATAGACGTTTGAAACCATTCTAAACACAGAATGCTAAAGAAAAATAACAGCTTATCTTTGAACAGAACTTCAACGTTTTCAGAATGCTTCCCCCCAAACACTCCAAAGAAGCAGGCAAAGATTGCAAAAGTTATTATCCTCGTTTTGCTGATGAAGTTGCTGAAACTGGCAAAGATTAAGTGACTGTGTTTAAGGTCACAAAACCAGTTAGCGTCAGAACTGAGATTTGGTCTTCTATCATCAAACCCAGTGCTCTCTTTCTATTACATCACACTGCTTTAGTTTATGTCAGTGAACTTAATGAGGCAGGATCAAGGATGTAAAATAATATATTCTTCATTTTTATTGTCACAGATGGGTTTGGCTTTTTCTTTTTTTGTTGTTGCAGTAATCACATCACTGAAAATTCATACGTCATGCTTAATTTTAAAAAATTTCCACTGGTAAATAAGTCATAGAAGAAGAGTCACTGACTAATTTGTTTTCTCATAAAAACCCAGCACTCTAGTCTTTTCATAAATAAACTGTCACGACAAATTATAGGATGTTTCTAAAATTGTTTGGCGAATTGGCACATTTATTTTATAATAAATTAAACTATATTTATTAGTCTTGATTTCCCTTCATTCATAATATGGGCTTCGCTGGTCCAAGTTAATGCATCAAATTCATCCTCACATGAATTATTTGACTAACTTCTGTTGATAACATCAAAAACAAATTGTACTGAAGGTCATACACCATGCTTGGTTTGCCATTCATTTGCATACGTGGGAGTGATTGATTGATTGTCATAGATTTGTTTCTGCGGTGACATTACTTGATTCTTACTAAATGCAATCTCCTTATCTAAAAATCATATCAAATCCAATTTATTTAATTAAGGTGCCAATTTCATTGAAAAAAGTTATCTCTACTCAAAATTCTATCTCTAAATACTCTTCCAACAAGCTTGCTTGTCCTTGGAGCTGAGCCCCTGGAGTGATGAGGGTTGTACTTTGGGGGATGGGAAGTGGGGGAAGGGTTGATCTTATTGGGAATCTATGCTATGTCTTATAAAAGGGAATCCTTCATTCCCTTTGGCTATTTTGAGTTAACACCTTGGTTAAGAATAACTTAAGTACCCCTACTTAGTACCTCCCCAGATTGTGAAGACAGGATTAACTCTCCTTTGTCTACTTTGGAATTAAATCAACAAAAGCTTGAACACCTTATTTAGCACTAGGTGGAGGAGCTCTCCACCTTTTCAACTCAGTCAGCCAGGAAATGAGAATTCACACTTTAATCAGCCAGGAATCTGTGAACTCTTTTGATGAGTATTCACCTCTCCAGAAGGTGAGAAGTGGTTCCCACAAATACTGCCCCCTGGACAATGCTGAGCAATTTGGAATCTGTGATTGGCCCTTGTGAAAATGGGAAGGGACAAGAATCCAATATAAAAGGCCTTGAAATTCTGGGGCTAGAGAGTAGAATCGAAGAAGGAAGTTGGCTTGAAGAAGGAGTTGGATTTCAAGAAGGAAGTCAGCCTCAAGAAGAAGATTGGCTCAAGGAAGAAAGCCTTAGGAGTCACCTTCAGCTCGAGTCATTGTCTTGACCTGCCTCTTGGAAGAAACTTGGGTGAGTGGATAGCTGGCTTTCCCTTCCTGTCTTCTGGAGAGAGTTTAATTCTGGTTGAAGGTCAACAAGTCCTGGCTAAGTGGAGCACCAGAGCATTATAGCATTATTTAGTTAGATGGGCTAATGTTTTCTCTACCCTTTTGTATTTCTCTGCTTTCACTCTTTCCACCTCTTTTGTAAATAAAAGCTATTAAAGTCATTTTGACTTTGAGCAATATTACTTTAAAAATGCAACCACCATTATTATTTATAATCTTCATATATTTTAGTCAAACCATTAAAATTTAACTCCTATGCTGGTTAAAGAAGGCTGTGTATAAAATCAGAGGACACAGATTTGACTCCAGCTCTGCCACATGTGTACCACAAGGAAAGTTACTTCATCCCTCAGGTCCTCAGTAAAGATTGACTAGAAGAATCCTATAGTCCTTTCTAATCCTAAAACTCATGATCTAATGATTCAGTGACCTCTAAGGTCCTTTTCATCTCTACAATCTATGATCTTAGGGGATTCTGAATGAGAGCATTGCTGGACATTGCATCTAGGAAGCTCCCACAGGAATTCCAACTACCCACAGTGGGACTGAAACAAATATATCTTATGGCACAGCAGCAACTAGGGGTGACCAGGGAAAATGTTGTAATTTCTTGACCACATGCTGCAGGGAAGAATATGGAGACAGGACAATAGCAAGCCCGTTCTCCATTCTCTGATTGTCAATCAGCTACATCTTTTCATAACTCTTTTTTTGAAACATTTATTAATATTTATTTTTTAGAAAAGTTAACATGGTTACATAATTCATGCTCTTAATTTCCCCTTCACCCCCAAGATCACCCCCCCATGGCTGACGTGTATTTCCACTGGTTTTAACATTTTCATAACTCTTAATCAGGACAAATGAGTATTTTTCTACCTATTTCGTAAACATGATATGTATACATATGGGAGGACTTGGATGATCAGTTAGTCATCAAGCATTTGGCATAGGATGTTACAAAAGATGGGCAGATCTGGATGGGTTCCAATCTGCATCATTGCATCGAACTCCTGACCAGATTCATGCTATGATATTTGAATGATTAGAATTGAGTATTTGATTATACAGAATAGAGGGTTTGAATATAAAAGTTAACTCAGAGGAAAAGACAATAGGATACAGAGTAAAGAAAAAAAGGCCTCCTGTAGAAAGTGGGATTGAGGCTTGGAAGAAACATGAATTCCAAGAGACAAAGGTAAGAAAGGGGAACATTTTAGGTATGAGGACATCCAGTACAAAGGCCTTAGGGTGACCTTGCTCATTATTCTGAAGTGATGATAAGTCTTAGCAGCCAAGACTCAGAAGGAACAGGCCAGGGAGGCTTTCTGCAGATACTAGAGGAAGTCATTTTTCTACCTTTTCTAGAAGATACTGGGGGTGGGGGGTGTCTATGTATAAGTTTTAAGCTAAAAAAGCATGGTAGTCCCTTTTCTTCCCTGAAGAAAAAAGCCAAGGATTTCATTGCATTAAAAGCTGGAGATAAAGGAGACTGCAGTAGAACAACAATTGCCAAAGAATGTATAGCTGGCTGAGTAGCATCCAGCAAAGACTATGAGGCCAATGATGCCATGTTGAGAAGCGGAGATTAGGAGTCCAGTGGAGTGTCCAGTGGAGAACAGAGACAGAAAGATATCACTGAAAGATATCCACTGCCCTAAAAAACTGGAAGTATAAATTGCTACTCTACATATGTTCCATGCCCATATATGATATGCCCCTCTATATGTATCCACTCCTCTAAATAATGCTAGGTATCTGTAGTCAGGTATAGCCCACTATTATAGGGAAAATATCATGTTGCTATTTTTCTTACTATGTTGTTTAATTCAACACCTATGCTTGAATTAGTTGTGTCCTTAAGCAGAATGCAAAGGGTAGACTCAGTGATAGAGCCTCTCTCTCTCTCTCTCTCTCTCTCTGTCTCTTTTTCTCTCCCCCTTTCTTTCTCTCTTTCTCCCCATCTCTCTCTTTGTCTCTGTATGTCTCTTCACATATATAGAGATTCTAACTAATCTTCATAATAATATGGTGAAGTAGATAGTACAAGTATTATCCTCATTATAACAATAAGAAAATAGAGGCTCCAAGACAAAAAGTTAGGTGACTTGCCCAAAGTAACACAAATACTAAGTGCTGGAGGCCAGAGTTCAAACTTGGGTCTTTGGATCAATATTCTTTTCATGACAGTGTATACCATCTCAAATAAAATAAAACCCATGCTCATAAATCTAAATATTTAGGCAAATAGTCTTTGGATATAGATGTTTTCTCAAATCTTGGTAGTCATGTTATAGATGGAATGGTCTGGGCCTATTCTTTCTGGCATTTTGGTATCAATTGCTTTTGTTTTAAATTTCCTTCCTTACACAGAAGAAAAACAACTGCTTGAACACATGGGTTGATGCAGACATGATTGGGGATGTAGTCTCGAAATAGCCACACCAGTGCAACTATCAATAATATGGAAATAGGTCTTGATGGATGACACATGTTAAAACCAGTGGAAATGCGCGTCAGCTATTGTGGGGGGGAGTGGAAGGGAGAGTAAGAACATGAATCATGTAATCATGGAAAATTTTTCTAAAAAATAAAAATTCAAAGTTGTAAAAAAAAAATAAATTTAAATTTCCTTCCGTCTTATCCTTCTCATCAATGAAAATTAAACCATTATTAAAGGTTGCCAGAATATTGCCAGAAAAGTAAATCTGATTAATGTTCAATACTGTGGCAAAATTATAAAGTGATAATATATGGAAACAGATATGCATATGCATGTATATATATATATATATACATATACATGTTTACACACACACACACACAAGTGCTTTGATTTAAAATTAATTTGTTACCCAACCATTTCCCTCATGGATAATATGTAACCAAATGACTTTTAACATAATTAAATGTAATATTCATGAGAGAGAGTCAATGGTTCTTGAAGACTAGCAAGGCCCCTGCCCTGACAAGCTCTGTCCATTTTCAAGAATTAGTACCACAGGCTATTAGACACACATAAGCCTGCAGCATTAGAAAGTCCCAGAATCAATCAGTCATGTTATCTCTAAGCAGTTGATTTGAATTCTTATTCTATTTTCTTCTTGATTGATTTGATTTATTCCTTTATTACTTCTTTCCTTCCTTAAAACAGCACCTAGAGCAGGGCCTTGTACACAGCAGGGACTAAATAAAGTCATTGATTGAATGAAGCACCTACTACATGCAAGGCATCCTGATTTTTACTAGAATTATGTCTTTGCCAATTGCTTATTAGCAGTTATTGAGTTCTACCCATAAACCATTCTTTATTCCAAGAAACATGAGTCATTGTGTCATTTAAATACAGTTTAAGAAAGCTGCCATATGTGTTCATAAATATAATCATATCGATATCCATCCTGTTATATGGATATTAAACTTCTAGAAATTGAATTTGTTCCTATTAAAGTAGCAAGGTAGCTTGTGGAATTTAATAGCAGAGGTGGCAACAAATTACAATAAATGGATGAGCCACAATGCTGACAAAGAAACCACTAAGAAGATGTACCTAAATATTGTATTGCTTCCGTGTTACCACATTAATTTACTCATTCATACAACAAGCATTGATTGAACCTCTTTGGGTTTCAGAAATTCTGTCTTTTGGTGGATGCCAAAAGTGGGGAAGAAAATTTTTATACCAGAGCTGTAACATTTCAACAAATATAAACACAGAATCAATAGCCAAGAAGAATGAAATCGCAATTATAACCAGAGTTCCAGGCCCTGGAGGGAAGGCAGCACCTGTGTTACAAAAATTTGTCACATCAAAAACTGTAACTAGGGCCAGGCAATTGGGGTTCTGTCCAGGTTCCTGACATTTGCAAGGAATAAATGGCCCTTGTGCTTCTTTGGCAGATAAAAACAAACATGGTAGCATCTAGTTAGAAAGAATGATTCTTTAAAATAGGAAACTATGAAATGGACAGTTTCCCCAACCCATCTACCCCAGTCAGCATAGACATGTCCTAAGTGATTTCCTCCCTAGTCTCGTCCCACTCTGTTCCCTTTTCCCACAAAAGCTTTCCTAGGAGTCATCTCTCAGTGTCCTAAATTTTCCATCTCCATTCCCACAATTGAATTTGTCTTTAACAGGTGAATTAAAGGCTTGCCCAGTTAGAACTCTGCTTGCATCTGAAGATTCCTAATATCTGGCAATCTTATATAAAATATAGGTGGGGGCCACAGAGCTTATATGAGCCCAATGGTCAGAACAAACTCAGACCAAAGGGGACAGTACGTTTAGGCAGTAGGATAAGGACAAGCCTGTTGGGCCTGATTGTCTCCACTGTCATACCATTTGGGAGGGGGGGGAAGGTGGGGGATAAAACCATAATAAACTTGAAAGCTATAGATTTCAAAGGAAAGAACCTGGGCCAGATGATTTAGGTTCAAATCCCACCTCTGTCCTTTATTGCCTCTGTGGCAAATGATTTCACTTTCCTGAGTAATTGCTATAATTATGATTCCCACCACCATCAACCACCACAGAATGGGAAGAGTTGTTTGTTTGTTTTTAAGCTTTTTTTCAAAGTTGGACAGTTCCTTGATTAGAGTCCTTTATCTGTTATGAAATTGGCCTCCCAACAGTGCCTTGCATGCAGTAGACTAGTAAATAGTTTAGTGAATCAATCCTTTCCTATGTTTGGCTTACTAAACCAATCAATTGACAAGTTTTTAGGATGCACTTAGCCAGATACAAGCACTAGAGAACTAAAGACAAAAATGAAAAAACAGTCCCTGTCCTCGAGAAGCACACATTCTAATGGGGGAGATCTAACAAAATGAGTACAAGCTAATTTAGGGAGGAATGGCTTGAGCAGCTGGGAGGTAGGAGAGTGGGGAGGAGATGAGAAAAGGCTCCAGGTAGAAGATGATGTTTGAGATGAGCCTTTAAGGAAATCAGAAATTCCAAAGAGGCAGAGGTGAGGAGGGAGTATGCTCCAGGAATGAGGAATAGCCAGTGCAAAGGCACAGAGATGGGAGATCTCCCATCATGGAGTCGGCTAGGCTGGGTAGTAGACACATCAACAAAAAAGTTTGGGCTTTGTTGTAAAGTGATCTGCTCCAGGGTGAGGGGAATGTGAGGCAAGATCAAGCAGGGACTGAAAGCTCATAAAAGTTAGTAAGTGGAGTTCCTAACCCAATGGGTGTATTTTATGTTATATATATCCAGGGGCTCTTAAGGTTGAGAGGGCAGAGTCTCATAGTAGTCTGGTTGGAGAAGCAGCCACAGCCTCATCATTACAGACTATTGTTAAATGTGTTTTTTTGAAACCCCAAGTTTGCCCCTTGTCCTTGCCTTGGGGGAAGCCCCCAATGGACCTCACTGACCCTGCCTCTGGATTGAACAATAGAATTTGAAGTATTTAATAATCCCAGTTTAGATAAGATTAGTAGGCAATCAGGCCTCTGACTGGAAACATATTTTTGTAGCTAGTATAAAGCATCAAACTCTTCTTGTCAGTCAAACCCTGGGCTCCTTATAGCCAAAGGAGAGCTAATTAATCATACTTTCCTGCCCTTTGTTCCTCCCAAAAGGTATATAAGACCCCCCTAGTTCTGTCACTCTTTGGAGAATCATCTTTGGTGGTACATTCTCCCAGAGACACTGTTCCCAGAGCCCCAGAACTTAGCTCTGTGTGACTTTTAGCCCTTGACTCTGTTTGGCGGCAGAATATTAAGAACTTGTCCCTTATCACGATTAAAGATTTGGTTTTTGTGACTACTTTAGTGGGTCTGTGTTTTTCCAAGTGTGATAATTAGATTAAGTCTACAACTGCCCACCTTTAGATTTAATCCAATTATCACACAAGTCAACACTATTAAGGACCAGAAGGCTGGTGCCTAGGCACCAGGGAGGTGACAAGTGTAAGCCAGGGTTTTAGGAAACAGAAAAAACACACTTAGCTCTCCTGGCTATCTGCCAAAGCGACAGGTTAGCAAAAGCTAATCCTAGGACAATAGCCCATTACTAGTACTAGGTTCAACAATGTTCCAGTTTGGGGAGAACTACTAGAATTTGGGGTGAGCTGGTACAATCTTCCAGAATCCAGGCTGACTTCCACATTATAATGAGACATCAGGATATCATTTAAAAGGAAAATAGTTTTGTGATAATGTGGGTCAAATGAGCTTTTGTGGTCTGGCTTGGAAACCTAACCACTCTCTCTAACACTGTTTTTAGGAGAAAAATTCATGAAATCCAAACAATTAAATGTTTGAACCTGATTGTAAATTAGGGATTGCCTGTGGTACCAACTCTCAAAAATGCCCTTGGGAAGCAAGAGTATGTGCTACCACATAACCTCACACTCTTGGCTTCTTCTAAACTCCTTTCTTCCTTCCTTAGCCTCTTCCCTATCTTTTGCCATATAAGCAGTTTGCAACATGGAGACAGAAAGCTACCATTTATTATTCATTATTATTATTATTTAGCTTTAAAGTTCACAAAGTATTATATATATATATATATTTACATATATATATATTATCTTATTTGATCCTCACAAATGACCCTGTAAGGGAGGTGCTATTATTTTCCCCATTTTATAGATAAAGAAATTGAATTAAGTGACTTAGAGTCACACAGGTAGTGAGACCACTTGAGAAAGATAGGGTTCTAAGAAAGGATTCAAACTCAGGTTTTTCTAGGCCAGAGTCCAGAGCCACCTAGCATCCTCAAGGCATCTTCATCTACCACCACAACCTTCTCCCCAACTCTAGTCATGTTCAAATTCAGGTTTTCTAAATACTTGATAAGCACCTTTTCATTTCTTTCCGATCACTCCCCCCAAAACACCAGGACACCCACCTTGGTACTTGGGCACAAATCTCATCCCCAGGATAACCTAACATATTATCATTCTCTTCAAGAAGTATGTAAACTGACTCTGATAAAGAATTAAGTCATCTTTCTCTTTAAATACATTTTGTTATTTATTACTAATCACTAACAAGGGAATTTTAAGTTTATCTTTATTTGAAATAACTAGGTCCCACTGAAATATTACCTAATGATCTCAAATCTGGGAATCTTGTTACAGTGGTAAGACAAAGAATAACTTGCCCTTCTTAGATATTAGTTCATTTCTGTCCCCAAATTAAATAGGAAATGCAACAAAATTAACCAATCAGAAGAGGGACTAATTCAAATGTTGAAAATCCTAGATTTTTTTAACTGAGTGCCTTTCTCCCAACAGCCCTGTGAGGTAAGTATTACATATATATTTAATATATAAAAGATTAATATTAAATAACATATAAATTAATATATAATATACATAATTTAATAGAAAAGGAAACTGAGACCTAGAAAAGATAAGTGGGCTCACTCATCATTATACAGCTCCAAATAGAAGAACCAGGTGTTCAGTCCAGGGTACTTTGTGTTATAAAAGAAACATCTTCCAATTCATGAATCAATGAGATATTGTCCCCTGACCTATTTAACTTCCCCTTCCCTAAAATATGGGTTAAAATACTTTTTTCCCACACTTATCCAAGATAATTTGCAGCAGCTATGTTTTTTGGATGTTGTTTTATCTTTTCCTGTTTCCCCAGCGCTTAGCACAAAACTGACATAATAGGCGCTTAATGCCTGATAGGTGAATGGAGTCACTGGCCAGAGATGATAAGATGATAAGATGTCTGGTAAGGTCCGTGTTTGATAGGTGTAAGAGGGGATCGAATACAAGGTGCATCCAAGAAAAAAAGAGGGAATAAAATATAGTATTGTATTCAAGGAGTAAAGCGGTGTATTTCTTCAAAAATTCTCTTTAGAACAAGAATTTGTCACAGTTTAAACATCAGTTATTTATTCAAATATCCCCCTCCCCTGATGGAAGGTAATAAGCTCCCTGAGGGCAGGCATTGGAGTTTTTCTAGGGTTCCCATCCTTAGCTCTTTGCATAGTGCCTGTCAAATAGTAGGCACTCGATAAATACGCATTTAATTGACCTGTGTAGTTAAAGAGCAATCAAAGGCCCTCGATAAAGGTCTCCGATTTCTTGGGGCTGAAAAAAGAGAAGGCTGCGAAGTTCTTTGGGAGAAAACTTGAGCTCCGGTTCCAAGGACGCTACCAAAAAAAAAAAAAAAAAAAAAAAAGCAAATACAGCACCGTCGCCCGGCTTCAATCTGGAAGCAGGGTGGGTTGGGATGATGAGCGAAATGAAGCCCTAGGGGGGAGGGGGTCCTTCTAAAGCCCCGCGTGTTCCGAAGGTGCACGCGTAGCTCCGGTCAGCACCCATCCCTCCTCCTCCTCCCCAGGCCGGCTCTCGATCCCGCCCTTGACCTTCACCACCGCGATTAGCGAAAGAAGCCAGCAGAGCCTGGCCCTGCCACGAGCATGCTCAGTGGAGCCCTGACCTACTTCTGCCTCTCCGGGCCAGGGGAACCGAGGCTGCCTCGGGCCACTTGTATTTGTGCCCGGGCCCACAGAGGGAGAGGGGAAAGAAATCCGCCGTGGAGGGGGCACGGCTGCCGAAGAAGCTTCCTGGGTGTCGGCAAACCCCGGCCTAGCGACGGAACATGCCCAGTGTGTCCCGGAGGCACCTCTGAGGAGAGGCGCTAGGGAAAGAGCCTGCTTCTCCGGGTCTTAGCATCGGCTGAAGGGAACGGAGAAGCGATGCTACCCTTAATAGGAGAGGGGCAGGAGAGGAGGAGGGCGCAGGGGATGGGCAAGGAGGAATGGGGAGGAGCTTGGGATACAGTCCTTACTTAGTCTTGGCAAAGGCACCCTATGGGTCCTCTGTTATTCTGGAGGGATGGTTCACCTGCACTTAACTACATTCACACGCGATTTCTCCGGAAAAATTCAGGAAGGTTTGCCTTTAGAAGTGGTAGCAAATAAATCTAGAAACACTGAGAACTTAACGTTGCATTTCTTGAGCTGCGGGATGGTACAGTAGATGTAGAATTGGAGCTGGAGATTGCCTCAGATACTTATTTTAGTCTTATGATCCTGGAAAAGGCACTTAGCCAGTTTCATCATCTGTAAAATGGGGATAAGAAAAGCACCTACCTTTCAGATTTATTGTGAGGATAAATGAGAGAATATTAAAAGTCCCATAAAAATGCTAGCTATTCTCTGAGAAGCAGGAAGTGTGTTTTGAGAATTTTCCCGTTTGGCTCAAATGCTTTGATCGTGGAAGGAAAAAAATTTGACCTTTTAAAATGTTCTATCCTCCCAGTATCTATGACCCCACCCCCACCTCAGCACCTCTTTTTCCTTTTTATTTTTTTAAACCCTTACCTTCCTCTTAGAATCAATACTGTGTATTGGCTCCAAAGCAGAAGAGTGGTAAGGGCTAGGCAATGGGGGTCACAGCTGGGAATTGTCTGAGGCCAGATTTGAACCTAGAACCTCCCGCCTCTAGGCCTGGCTCTCAATTCACTGAGCCACCCAGCTGCCCCCTCTTTCTCCTTTTTAGAGTTCTCATTTGCCCTAGCTATCAAAGACACTGTTCCCTAGAGCATGTGAAATTGTTTGATTCCTATCCTGCACTCTGGAGTCCCTCAAAAATTTCTGGGTCTGAGGACAAATTCCATTTGCTTGCTAGCCATGAATACCTTGGGCCTCATTCCTGCGAACCTCTAAGTTTTCTCATCTAGAAAATGTCATAACTCCAAAACCACCTACCCCACAGGACTGTTGTTGAGATGGGATGGACAAAAGCTGAGATTTGGAGCTGGCAGGGACCTTGGAGACCATCTGCTTCAATCCATGTGTTATATTATTGAGGAAAGAGTGTGTCCCTGTGTCCAGGAGATGGTGAATGGCTTACCCACAAGCTAACAAAAATAGGATTGATACTCCAATCCAAGCACTCTGATTTCATATTCAACATCCTTTCCACTGGACTATGCTGACCAATCCAGATCACACAAGGGAACATGTGTTAAAATTGGAATATGAACTCAGGTCCTAGATGTTACACTTGAGGACACAGAACAAAACTACAACTATGTTATTCCTCATGTCAATCAAGACAATAAGCTAGATGCAAACTATGCATTTTAAATAGGAAATTGGAGGGCAGCTTGTTGACTCAGTAGATTAAATCAAGCCCAGAGAAAGGAGGTCTTGGGTTCAGATTTGGCCTCAGACACTTCCTAGCTTTGTGACCCTAGGCAAGTCCCTTATAGCCCCTTATGGCTCTTCTGTCTAAGAACCAATACACAGTAGAGAACTAAGAGTGGTGCTTTTTTTTTTTTTTAAGAGGAAATTGGAGCTCTCCTTTCTAGAACCTTCCAACCTATTTGGGAACTACTTGTGGCTGCACTTTTCCCAGCCCATTACAATAACCCTATCCTCCCAGCTCCCTTCCTTCCTACTCCTCTCTCCTTCTCCTTTCACCCCTCCCCCTTGTCAGGTTTCTTCTCCTGGGAACTGGGTGGTTCCTTCTCTCCTTTCGGCCCCACCCCCGGCTACTCTTCCTCTGGCTGCAGCTAAAACCAGGAAGAGTGGAGTTGCCTCCCTGCCACTCCACCGTGGCTCTGGCAAGCCAGACTGGGCATGCTCAGCAGCCAGGCAGGTTTTTTTGGCCGCCAGTGGGTAGGCAGCTCTTGCTCTCCCGCAGCCTGCAGCATGCAGCCGGTGCATCCCTGAGGAGGCGGCGGCGGTAGCGGTGGCGGCGGCGCACCGAGAAAGCGATCTGGGCACCGGCCGCTCGCAGTAAGCACTGCTCTGGGGCTCGGGCGCGCAGGCGAGGGAGCCAGCCAGGGATGGAGGTGCTTAGCCCGGTCTTGCCGGGCTGGTGATGGCGCGTGGCACACGCTGGCTACCTGAGTGGCAGCGTTCAGGTTAGCGAGGGCACCCACCGAAGGGAGGAAGAAGAGGGGTGTGGAGCGAGAAGCCGCGGCGACGGCGAGCGCACAGGGTGCGGGGACCCCGAGGCTCTGGGGCGGCAAGCTGGCAGGGTAGCTAGCGGGTGAGAGTGGGGGGCTGCGCCCGGCGTTTTGCGCTGGCTAACTTTGGGCTGATTAGTCCAGACGATAGGGAGGCTGCGCGCTAGGGCGAATGCCGGGTATGGTGGCGAGCAAGCGAGCGAGCTTCTCCGAGGGGCGCAAGATGCCGCAGAAGCCAACTGAGGGTGGCTGTGGAGAGTGCAGCAGCCGGCAGCTCACCGGGGACCCGGCACCCTGGAGCGGCAGGGCGATGGGTCTAAATGTAAGGGCTACCAGCCACCCTCGGTCGGGCAGTTGGATGGATTATGATTAACCTTCAGAGAGGAGGGGAATCTGTTCACCTCTGCGCGCTTGAGGATCTTCTAGGTCAACATTCCGAAGTGGTCTGAAGAGGGCGGTGGGAATCTGGATTTCTTGCGACTCCTGGGGCGTGTTGTTTGGCCACCAGTGCCTCAGTTTCCCACTCCCAAACTGAGATGTAAAATGCAGTGGGGATTGATTTCTCACTGGGAAGCTCTAGGGGCCCTTGAGGCGCGAGTGTGTGGGTGGGTGGGAAATGTCTCTTGCTCTGTGACGACGCAGAAGTCCTCCGAGCTGAGCTGTCAATAAGAAGTGCGGCATGACATTACTAGGGCTGGGCTCAAGTTTCTACTAGAGGATGAAGCTTGGGCAAGTTGGCATCGAATTGTTTCATCGGATGAAATGTGGAAATGTTCCTTATCTGCTTTTTAAAAATAGACTTTCTCTAATTAAACACACAGAAAGCTAGTAGCTGAGCCACATTTTTAAAAAGCTCTTTCTCTCCCAAAAAAGACTATACAGAGTTTACAGTTTTTGAAAACGTCATAAAAAAAAAAAAAACCGAAAGATTTTTCGGTGCCATTATCTGCCCACACTGCAAAATCTAAACTACTATTAAAGCTAAGTTGTCAATGTATTTAGAGGTGCCTGCAGTGGAGAAGTTATAGTTGTTATGACAGACTGTACTTTGAGGTTTCTTTTACCTTAGGTTTAAATTCAGAACTTGAAAATCTAGCTCCCGAGTAATGTTTAATGCTTAATGTAATGGCAGAAACAGCTTGGGAGGGTGGAAACAAAAGGGGTTTGGAGTCCAAAGCCTGCCTTTTCCCTTTACTTAAATGTGTGACCTGGGCCAGGCACTTAACCTCTGGGCTCCTTGGTTTCCTAATTTTCCAAATGAAGGTCAGTATAATCCTCATTTCATTCACCTCTCTGAGCTGTTTTCAGGAAAATACTGTCAGCCTTAAAACCCCTGATAGGTAAATGTTCATTATTGTATAGGGATAGGGGCTGGATCTGGGATTTCATTAGTTCCATAAATTCTCTCTAGCTAGGCAGAAGCACTGTGAGCCCTAAGGGCTGAAATGACTTGCCCAGGGTCTCACTCCCAAATGTGTCCTAGGTAGAATTTCATGCCAGTTTACAGCTCACTTTATTTTATTATATTACTTATGGTCTTTTCCCACCTTAGTTTCTCTGTGAAATTCAAGGGCATTGTTAGGCAAAGTGGTTCAAGCTGACCAGCAGATGCTTTATCTTAAACAGAAGGTACATACAGTAGTCCATAATCATCTTACCTTCTTCCTTGTTACACATGCAGTAATTGACCTCTACTGGAAGATTTTTCTCCTCTACTGGTCCCACTCCAAATTAGAATAAGTACTTAGGGTAAAAAAATACTTAAGGTCATTTAAAACCACTGGAATTATAGGCTAAGACTTCAGAAAAGCAAGATAAGCAAACCTCAGCCCCAGTAGGAACTAATTAGGTAATCTTTCTGTGATTTTCTAATCCCTAAAATCAAGTTTCTCAAAGTCTCAATAAGACCTCCAACCACCATTTCTTCATGCCAGCTGGATTAAGGGGACTTGCGCCCCTAAAGGGGGTTGCCAGTTTTGTAGCTGTGCTCATGAGAAGTTCAAGGTTCTTGATTTCTCTGTCCTTTATAAACCATTGCTTTTGAGGAGGCTTTACAGGGTCCCACATTTTGAGGGGGCTCATCATCCCTTTTGCTAATAGGGATAAGACAGCTATATGGCCACGTGTTTTAGATCTTACTGCTTGACACATACCATGTTTAAGAAAAACTCCCAGGAACTGAGGAATTAATAACTTTGTTTCAGATGTCTTTGGAGATTTATCAAGAACAACTTGGTAATTGCAAAAAGCTTATCATAGCACAGAGAGTTAAACTATTTTATGAAACTGAGAAATATCTTCTGTGCCATTAACAGACCAACACAAAGGCCTAACTATTCCTTCTTGAGTAGATTTTGGTAAAACGGTTCTTCTAGAAACCCCATTTCAGTAGCATCTAGTTGCTAAGAGAATAAATGGACCTTGTCATTAAGTGGCATTTCCCTTGGTTGCTCAAGACCTGTCTCCCATATAAGTATATTTAGTATTCTTTAAGACATGTGATTTTTTTGAAATTCAAAGATTATGCAAATAGTACTCATTTCCAACTCACTTAGTTCTCTAGTTGAGAAGGATCAGTAAATGGGGACTGTTTGGTGCATGACTACACAGTTTTCAGAAGGAAATAAATAATCCTTGTAACTGAGAATAGCCCAATGGAAAATTCAAAATAATTCAATTTTAAGAGTTCTGCTAACACCCCCCTGAATTTGTCAGAAATTCTCTCTAGCACTCATGGTTGTTAGGTTTTGCTACCTTAATAGGCCCCCTAATTTTAGTTAACTGTGAATTTTTAAAAAAAGCTCCATAGTTTAAAATTGTCAAAAAATGGTTAATAAATTGCCCCAATCCCCAAGGGCACTCCCAAAATATTGTCCATTTAGGTTATGTTGTCTTGGCAACTGCCACTGCCTGAAAGATTAAATGGGGCTCTCTTTAGACCTTGTTCTTTAGACACAGAGCCTTGTCTCCAAGTTCCTTCAGTAACCTCCTTAGCATTTAGTAACAATATACTCAGTCAACCATTTAGAGTTCAAGAAGTTACTTCCTAACACTATAAAGAATCTTAGGGTACAAATTACATTAGGACTGGAAAGAATGTACCATATTTACAGAGACCAGCATTTAAAAAGAGGATCCTTTTAGAAAAATGTTCTTTCAGGACTCTTCCTATTTGGTTTCTAGAAATTTGACTTTATTTCACTTGAGAAGGCCATCTGAAAAGTCTCATATCTCTTCTTAGCGCTCTCTCTCTCCCTTCTCTTTTATTCTCAACTTCTCTCTCTCTCTCTCTCTCTTTCTCTCTCTCTCTCTCTCTCTCTCTCTCTCTCTCTCTCTCTCTCTCTCTCTCTCTCT